>NW_006921686.1:2481052-2515162 GCF_000298275.1 Orycteropus afer afer | reverse complement strand
CCCCCACCCTGCCAGGTCATGAAAGCAGCACCTCATGCCCCCAGACGACTGTGCAGCTACAAAGACAAGAGGAGGCTCAAGAGTACTGGGACGGACGGGCAGAACGGGGAGCAACGTACCCCCACATGCGTACGCGCCTGCCCACGGGGTCTGCGCTAACCTACAGACTGTAAGGACACGAACTATCCCTAGAGGACCCTCAGCAAACTCCAGGGATGGGACTGAGTCACTGGGGGACAGTGCTGGACAGATAACTGCTCCCACTGTCCACCCTTTTCGACCTTTTCAATTCTTCTGTCCGTAGATAATAAGGGACCATTTGAAAGATGAGGACCCTGCCCACCAATGCCTGCTTTCCGTCAGAAGCCCACACACCCTTCCGCCTTTGATTTACAAGTGCCCCCAGTGTCTGCAGCCCAGAGAGCCCACCGGGGCCCCACCAGGGCCCAGGGAAACTTACCTCCATCTCCTCGTCATAGAAGTCCTCCTCATCCTCCAGGTGGTCTCCTCCCACGGAGCCCCGGCCCCTGCCTCGGCCGCCCCGGCCCATGCCTCGGCCGCGAGACCCTCCTCGGCTGCCTCGGCCCCTGTAGCCCCTACCGCGGCCTCGGCTGCCTGTGAGGAGATTCAGACAGGTGAGCAGGAGTGGAAGTGGGCTGACCACCGACACGCAAGTCAACTGAGGTCTGCCCTGAGCCCGGTTGCTGTCCTCCTCCTCCGGGAAGTCTTCCAGCCCCCACGATGCGCACCCGCTGCAGTGCTCGCTGAACTACTTCACGGGGCCTGCCCACCTGGCCCAGTGCTGCCCAGCCCCACACAGCTCCTGAGCACGGGGCACGTGGCTGGTCTACACTGAGGGACTCTGCGAGTGGAGAACACACGCCGGGTTCCAGAGATTTAGTATAAAAAGGAAAAAGTCTATCTTATTGGTATGTTTATATGTGAATTTCTTCCAGTTCATGAAACCCATCCACCTTAGGTGACCCCGCTAGTGTCTGAAATACTAGTGGCAAGCTGCCAGCATCAAAGGGACACGGGTGGCTAGAGGTCCGAATTCAGGGGCTGGCTCGAGGGGCGGGCCGTGCTTTGTCGGCTCTGAGGAAGTCCTTGTCTCCTTCACCCTGGGCTCCCGGGCTGTCTTCACGGGGCCTGGCATCTGTATTCCCCCATCTCTGCTTCTTTCACTTGTTTAATCTCTTTCACATCTCAAGAGACTGATTTAGAACATGCCAGACGCTAATCCTGTCTCATTAATGTACCATAGACAGTTCATTAGCAAATGGGATCATAACCACAGGTTTAGACCTAACAAAGCCACCATCATCGAGTTGATCCCGACGCTTATCGACCTCAGAGGGCAGGTTCCCAAGGCTATGAACCTTCACTCTTCATGGAAGCTGCCTGCCACATCCTTCTCCCATGGAGCTGCTGGTGGGTTTGAACTTGAAACCTTTTGGTTGGCAGCCAAGCACCTCAACCACCATGCCACCAGAGCTCCTGCATACGCTACAGAGATTAGGGTTGACAACATGTATTTTTGGGGACCCAATCCAATCCCTAGCAGTGACCCCACATCTGAGTAAGGCCAAGCTTACAGGGTTCTCACGGCTGAGGTCTCAGAAGTGGACCACCTGGCCTCCTTCTGAGGCCTCTCTGGGTGGACTGGAGCCTGCATCCTCTCGGTTATCAGCCGAGCACTTAACTGTTTCCAACACCCAGGTGCATTAACATAAGCATGTTTATACCTACTACACATTGAAGTGATAAGACTTTGATTGGTGTTATTAAAATTAATCGCCACCTGCTCTGATGGTATAGTGCCTAAGGCATATGACTCCTAACCAGAAGGCTGGCGGTTCAAACCCACCAGCCACTCTTCAGAAAGAAGACTGGACAATCTACTTCCATAGAGGTACCACCTCAGAAACCCAAGAAGGGGTGCTATGAGTCAGATCCGACTCGACAGCTCTGAGGTTTTAGTGAGGAAAGAATTTGATGTTAAAGTAAGGAGTTCTGGTGGCATAGTGCCTAAGGTATTTGACTGCTAACTAGAAGGTTGGCGGTTCAAACCCCCTGGCCACTCCTCAGAAGGAAGACTGGGTAATCTACTTCCGTAGAGATACTGCCTTGGAAACCCACGGAGGGCTCACTATGGGTCGGAACCAACTCGACATCAGTGAGTTTTTCTTGATTTCCTTTCACTTTTTAATGTGCTACTAAAAAACTTAACATCTCGTGGTGGCGTGCCTTCAACTTCCACCGGACAGCCCTGGTCTCAGAAGCTCCCCAAGAGCAGAGCCTGTCCCAGAAGGGTGCACAAGAACTGCTGAGAGAAACACCGAACGGCCACAGAACGCCACACTGGGCCTCGGGCAGTCCCAAGCTCCCCTGTTCTACTGGGAGTTCTACTGGAAGGTTCCAGAAGCCCCCTGGGGCCATCCTTCTAGCAGCAGATGGTTCTAAGAGGTCAGGCTGGGTCGCTGCTCTGCCCCTGCCCCTCCCCCACCACGCTCCTAACTGCCACAGGTCAAGGTTCAGAGGCTCGGTAGGCACCACCGGGAACTACAGTCACACCTTGCCAGGTGAAGGGAGCTGGGCGGGTGTGGGGAGGGGCTGTGGGGCCAGCAGCCAGTTGTGGGTCACCCCGGCCCACTTCTCTCTTCCCACAGCTCACCAGTAACAACTGATTAGGGAACAACCCTCCCGTTGCTGGGTGCCAGCCAGCCAGTCAGTGACTCTGACCCCGAGTAACCCCCGAGTAACCTGTGTGACAGAGCAGAACTGCCCCACCGGGTTTTTGAGGCTGGAATCTTCACAGGCAATTAGCAAGTCTTTTCTCCCATGGAGCCACTGGTGGGTTCAAACTGCTGACCTTTCGGTTAGCTGCCAAGCACTTAACCAGCACGTCACCAGAGTTCCACGGGGCAGGGCTGACCAAAACTCCACTGTCACTGAGTCAACTCCAACTCCCAGCGCCCCCAGAAGAACTGCCTCACAAGGTTTCCGAGGCTGTAGTCTTTATGGAAGCAGACCGCCACCTCCCTCTCCTGCCAGGCAGCTGACGGGCTTGAACCGCCCAGCTTTCAGTTGTCAGACAAGGGCTTTAGCCACTGCTCCACCGGGTTTAGAGAGGTGTTAAAGGTCAGGCCAAAAGGCAACTTTTCTTGGATTCCATCAGAAGACGCAAAAGAGGCACAAGGACGGCGCTTCCCCCGTGCAGGTCAACGTGGTTCACCCCATACGTGGGTCCCACCCACACGGAACCATCAACAGGTGGCAGTGGTGGTGGGGTCAGGTGCCGTCGAGTGTCTCCGACTCATCAACAGGTAGTTGCGGTTGTTATGCCCAAACCCGGAAGTGAATTTTATCACAAAACCACTCGTCCAGCAGCCCCGTTGCCCTCACGCCGGCCTGTTTCCATCCCAGCCTCTCCCCACCACCCCTGGGGCCCCCACGCACCAGGTGTGCAGCTCCCTGCCCTTCTTGGTCTCAGCCCTGAGCACCACCTGTTCACCACTCCCACAGGACTTGAGGATGTGGGAGGACAGGCCCACCGGGCTATCCCCCTCGGCCACACCCCCAGCCCGGGCCTCGAGCCTGGCAGCCACACCCCCACCCCAAACACGGCGCCAGGCAAAGACCCTTCTTGCATGAGAGGCCCCTGGGGCCTCCCCTGGGCGCTCACCTCGGCCGCGGCCACTGCCCTCCTTGGCCCGCCGGTACTGGTTCAGCTCTTTGGTGAAGTCGTCATAGTCCTCCTTGCCCAGGTCCTCCTCCTCGTCCCCCTCATACTCCCCATACTGCTCGCTCTCGTAGTCCTCGTACATGCCGTAGCCCTTGCTGTCCATCTTGGAGTAGGACTTCTTGGGCAGGGACGTGGGGTGCGATGAGGGGTACTGCTGGTGGGACTGCCGGGCCCAGAGAGAAACAGGGGGAGGGGCTGAGCAGGCTGTCCTCTGGGTTGGACCCCCAAGACCCCTACTGTTCCCTGAATGGACATGTCTGTGTCCTGTGGCTCTGCTGTCCGCTGCGTCACGACAGCGACCCGCTGTCCTTCTGGGCACCGTTTCCCCCAAAAGGGGCAGACATTTCTCTTCTTCAGAAAGAGCCACGGCTTGAAAGAAAACTGTGAAACACAGTCCCTTGTCCCTGAAGAACTGTGGGGACGAGAAAGGCTACTTCCCAGCGAGGGCCAGGAAGCACACTGGGGAAGGCCAAGCAGGATCTAGGCTGCTCCTTGGTCATGTCTCCTGGGGCCTTGGAGTTCAATGAATGGCCTGCTAGGCAGCGAGAAAGCTATTTCAAAGGATGCTTTCTGTCGTGTGCTAGTGCCAAGTGGTACTGGGTGGAGACAGGTAGGTAAGTAAATAGAAAGACAGAAAGAAAAAAAGACATTAGACAGACAGATGGACAGAGAAAGAGAAAAAGAAAAGCTGCCATCAAGTCTACCCTAATTCATGGCAACCTCATGGACGTCAGAACAGAATTGTTTTCAACAGCTGGTTTTTCAAAAGTAAGTTGCCAGGCCTTTCTTCTGAGGCACTCTGGGTGGACTTAAACCCCTAACCTTTAGGTCAGCGGCCCAGTGGACTAACCACACGCGCCACCCAGGGCTCCCAGAAAGACACACACCCAGGACTCAGCAGATCTAAATCCCTCGATATCCAGTTCAGTCAAGTGAGCCATGTGCCCTCCACCTCGGAAGGGGCAGAGGCCCCTGCAGCTTCCAAGCCTGAAGCTCGTTAGCGCATCAACCTCAACCGTAGTGTTTCGTAACCAACAATCCACTGTGGTGAAGGATGCCAGGTCCCAGGATACCTGGGACGGTGCTGAAGAGCTGCTAACTTTAAGAAAAACATCTCTTACTTGAAAGCCAGGAGCTCTGGTAGCATAGTGGCTAAGGCACTTGACTGCTCACCAGAAGGCTGGCAGTTCAAACCCACCAGCCACTCCTCGGAAGGAAGGTTGGACAATCCTACTTCCGTAGTGATACTGCCTCGGAAACCCAAGGAGGGGTCGCTATGAGTCGAGGCTGACTCGACGGCACGTAACAACAACAACTTGAAGGCCAAGTTGATTTTTTTTTCCTTTCAGCTTTTACTGGGGAAGGAAGGAAGGGACAGTACACCAGCTGAACGAAGTACTAAAATGTACATGCCAGCCCGGCGCGAGCTAACGAGGGAACTATGTCAGTTCTCGACAGGACACTTGAGATGACTGACTCCCGTGACCATTTCACCGTCTGGCCAAGTTTCCACAAAAGGTCATTTCTGAACAGTGGAAAAGAGGCAGCTCTGATGCAGACAACCAGCACCCTTCTCGGACACACGGAGGCCTGCCAAGGCCACAGAAGAGGCGGCAGAGAAAGGGGTTAGAGGCGTGGCTCATGGAGACCAGCCACTACTGCCCTGGTTCGAATCCCAGCTTCTCCCCTCACACCTGTGCAACCTGGTGGACATGTTCCAAGCCCTGGTTTCCTCACCTGTGAAACGGTGATAAGAACAATCTCTAACCTCGCAGCACTCTGTGAACGAGGGAGACACAAGAGCGTGAAGGAGCCCACTCAGCTCAAGCATCCAGAGTGGGCAGACGGAGAGAGAACAAAGCCCCTCAGTGGTTATGAGGTGGGGGAGAGGAAGAGGGGGTGCTTAGTGGGCACTGAATCCCTGTGAAGCGTCATGAGGGATGTGGGAATGAGCCCCAGTGACGGGTGCACGGCCTGGTGAACCAGTGCCCCTGAACCAACTGCACGTGTGAAAACAGGGTAACGGCCAATACTGTTCCGTATGTCACACCACAGTGAAAAACGGAAATAAACCACCACAGAAGCCTGTGTGCAGCAGCGCTGGGGACTCACCGGCACGTACGGGGGGCTGTACTCCCTGAACTTGCGGTGCCCCTTCTCGCTGGGGCTGAAGTCGGAGTCATCGGAAAAGTCCGAGAAGTCGTCACTGGAGGAGGCATGGCGCTGGAACGACAGGGCAAGTGGACTTGGCCACTCAGCTGCAGGCCGGCCGGCCGGGCCTCACCACGTCGGCAGTGCCAGCCCCGGGACAAACAACACTGGAACATGCCAGAAGGGCCCTGGGCTCTACCTCAAACACCTCCCCCAGGGGCAGCGAATGGCAACAAAGCATGAAAAAAAAAAACAAAACTGTCTTTATCCAAAACCCACTCCTGAGTGCCCACAGGGGCTCGCGGCAGCCCGGCCTGAGCCCTCGGGACCTACTTTGTGCTTGGACTTCCTCCTCTTCTTGGACCGCCTCTTCTCCTTCTCCCGCTCTTTCTTCCGCTTCCGCTTCAGCCGCCGGTGGGCCTTCTCCTCCTCCGAGTCACTGTGGCGCTTCTCGCCCTTTTCTTTCCGGCTCCTCTCCGGCCCCCCGGAGGCGTCCTGGGTCTCCTCGGCCCCATCATCTTCAAGTTCACCTTCTTCCAACTCCCCATCTTCCCTACAAACCAACCCAGAGCCGATGTGAACGTGGGGGCTGGGAGGAGCAGCTGGTGGCTTTGGCCTCGCCCAGGCTGACAGGAGCAGAGGCTGTGCACGAGAGCGGCCGTGAGAGCCCTGCAGCCCGTCCCCCGTCCGCCTCCCAAAGGGACCGTGTCCAGCCGGGCTGGGGGGGAGGCAGAGGCTGAACCACTAACACCTGGACAAATGGAACCAGTACCTCCCACAGGGCTAGTGCTCTGCAGACGGGGTCTGTGGTCCAGTGAGCTTAGGTGATCCCTGTCTGGGGACCTTGGCCTGCACGATGCCATCACAAAGTCCCAAGAAGCCCACAGAGCTCTGCTCAGGGCACCTGTGAAACTCACTGGACCACAGAAATGGCTTCTCTCGGGGACCCCAAGGTGTGTCCCTCACAGGGCACAGGATGCACGAGGCTCGGGGTTGCCTGCTGGGCCCCAGCTGCAGGAGGCGCCTGCAAGCTGGCTGTCATTCCACCTGCAGGACGTAGGGCAGCTGTGGACAGAGTGGAGCAAGCTGTGGTTCTGACCTGGGGTGGCCCTCAGGCTCCTGCCAACCCCCCACCAGAGAGACTCTCACTGGTGGGCCTGGGCTGTAGCCTGCAAACGCAGAAACACTTTACAAAAGCCCCGCTAAGAACACCAGTGACCAGGCCCCCACGTTCCTAGGACTGCCCCACCCAGTCAACTGTACCCCTCTGGGCCGGAGGCGGAAGGGAACAGGGCCCAGGCCATCATGACTTGGTCCTCATGACTCGACCACGGCAGGTATCATCCCACCTCACCTGCGGCCGACCATCCCTTCCCTCCCTCCTGTTCCCCACCTGTCTCCCCATCCTACTTTCCCAGACTTTGTCTGCTCTCCTCCCATCATCCCAATCTCTAAGACTTAAAAAAAAAGACCCAAGTCTCCGCTGGGCACCTAGAGGGTGTGTGTTTGGGGGAGGGGGTTGGCAAGGGTTCAGACGGGAGCCGCAGGCTAAAGAACCCACTTTCTGAGCCAAACCCACACCCTTGTCACAAGTACAGCAGTTGGTTAAAAACAAAAATAACAACAACAACAAAAAGTTTCTAAGTCCTCACGAATGATCACGGAAAGGGAAAGTTTCGGGTGAAAGTATAAAATTCCTCCTGCTGCAATTCATCAGGACGCCCAGGGACCCAGAAGAGAAAGTCAGGAATAACACTGTGAATTCCGGCTCCAGAAGGCTAACAGCTCCCCACTCAGGAGGGGCCGAGGCTGCCCCATAACGAGCTAATCAGGCCAGCCAGTCCCCGCAGGCCCCGGAAGGGCTCTGTGGAGAAACTTGGAACCAACCAGCCGTCAGAACTCTCGGGGCTCTTCCCGGCCGCCTCGATGCTGCCCCCACAACGGGCTTCAAGAGGCACATCTCTACCAGCGCTCACTCCCAATTCAAAGGGGACGGCAGGTCTGGCTTCATCCAGGGAGCTCACCACCCACTCCCACCCCCCAGATACCCCAGGCAGAGGTCAAGGGCAGCTCTCAAGACACAGACTCCTTCCGATGTTGAAAAGGAAACGAGAGGGGACCAACTTGTCTCCCACGCGGTTTCCTGGTAAACTGCGTGGCCACCCTAGGCAGGGGGGCTGGGTGCCTGGGAGAAGCCAGTACTGTGGCCGAGTGAGGCACCTCCTGGCGCGGGTGCGGCCTGCCGAACAAGTGCAGAGCAGGGTCCCCACTGGAGGGGGGCACCACCGCCGGGGTGTGCCCCGCCCCAGTGAAAGCACCCCGACCAGAGGAGCCGGCCCCTTCTGGCTCACCAGCCCCAGTGGGGAGCCCGTGGGTGGGCAGCTTAACGCCTGTGATAGGAATGTGGGGAGGCAGAGCCAGGCAGCCAGCCAGCCAGCCAGCCATCATGGCACCAAGAAGGCCCCGAAAAGGCCCTGGGAATAGAAGTTCACCTGCACTGCTCTCAACTGTTCAGGGTGTAAAAGGAAACGCTGAAAGGGGACCTGGAGCAGGGAGGGAGGTGGGCAGCCCCTCTGGAGGTAGGAACAGCCAGACCCCCCAGAAAACGAGGTTAAATACACCCCAGGGCGGCAGAGAGTGGAAGACTCCACTGGAGGGACTTGAAGGGGAGAACGTGAAGGGAGCTCTTGGGGGCAGACAGCCGGGGCACGGCACGGTGAAAGCTGGGAACTGCCTCACTCCCTGACCCCAAACCCACAACTGGGGGAGACAGAAAGAGAACTGGGGACCACTTATCGTCTGCCCACTCCCGCCCCCCACCAAGCCAGGAGCCAGCCAGTGTCAGCCCCACTACGCAGACCGGGACACTGAAGTTACGGGAGGTTTGGGGACCTGCTCAGTGGTGTCCAGGCCCACGTGTTTCACTGAGGCCTCAACAGTTTCCTGAGCACCACTCAGTGCCAGGGGCTCAGCCCCTCCTGGTCTGCATCTTCCTTACAGGTCAACGACGCAAACAACCGTCCCCCTGATAAATCGGGGCCTGCTGACCGGACCAGAGTGGGGCGGGGTCCCCAGCACCCCTCACCTGTGTCTTCTCACTGGGAAGCAGCGGCAGGTCCTGCCACTGAGACTTCCACCCAGACGTGATGCCCCACGCTGGCCTGGACCAAGCACATCTAACACCGGGGGGGGAGGGGCGAGACCAGCCGAGGAATCCAAGAGCTTCCTCAAAGACGCTTCCAGGAGAAAGCCCTGCCAGTCACAGCACCCACCAAGCAGGAGTCCAGCACCCCCATCTGCCCCAGGAGGACCTCTAGGCAGAGAGAGCCCCATGTCAACCACCTCAACAGCCCCACGCATTTCTGGGGCTCAGGGAGACTCACTGGGCCTACTTTTTAAAAATGGGGAAGAGAGACTTGGAACTCTTTTCTATGGAGTTGGGAGAGGCTGAAAAAGGATTCTAAGAATAGAGTTGCTGGTGGCTTCCGAAGGAGGAGAAATGGGCACTGGAGGGGATGGAGCCACCTCAGGGATCACTGTGTGTCCTCGGGCCACGGGCTCACCATGCTTCCGACCGCCTCAGGGCAGGAGCTGGGTGAGGGTGCCCTGATTCAATGGGGATGCCCTCCCAGCTGCCGTCGAGTCTGACTCCAGGCAACGCCACGTGTGTCACTGGAGACACGCGTGCTCCACAGGCTTTTCAATGGCTGAGATCTCTAGGGTGGGGGTCCCCGGGACTTTCCTCCTCAGTGGACAGAACCACCAGCCCTCCAGGTAGCAGCCCAGCGTGTTAACTGTTGACACTACCCAGGGACTCCTGCGTGACTAAACCCAACGAAACCTGCTGCTGTCACGACTCATAGTGACCCTACACAACAGACTGGAACCACCCAGAGGGTTCCCACGGCTGTCAGTCTTTACAGAAGCAGACTGCCTGGTCTTTCCCTGCAGAGCAGCTGGTGGGTTTGAACCGCCAACTGTTTAGTTTGCAGCAGAATGCTTAACCACTGCGCCACTAGGGCTCCTCCCTGCATGACGACTGGGGTCTTATTACCTTCTGCAGTGTACAACAAAAGAGGAAAAAAAAATCAGAGGAACTAGAAGCGAGGGTAGAAACACTGCAAGTCACCAACACCACTGCCCAACGGCCGCCTGCACTAAGAGCAACCAGGTCTCAACAGCCACTTAACAGCCTGCCGGCGCAATCCATGTCGGTGCGGGATTAAATACCGGAGGGAGCACACTTAATAGACTGTGACATAATCCCCCAAGAAGAGTGGGGAAGCCCCACTGCGCTAATCGTCCTCATCTAGGCCTGCCAAGCCCTCTTGAGACACACGGGCAGAGAAAAGCCTGCAGGGGCAGCCCGGGTAGAGAGGGCTTGACGTCGTCGGGGTGTGCACTGGCACGGCCCTGGGACCTGTCTGAGTCATGGGGTGGGGAGTGGACAGGAAACCACCCCTTGTGGATCCCATTTGGAACCAGCCCCCAGGAGGCAATGTTCTGCCTCGTGCATTCCGGATGAAGTTTCTAGCATGCTTCTGGCGCCATTTTCAGAGTCATGGCCAGCCTTTGGCTTGTCCTCTGAGGTCAAAGACCCCACTTCGACACCCACTGCAAAGGAATGGCTACTGAGTCAAGGTCACAAGGCAAAGAAGTGCGCTGGGCTCATCAAATACCTCAGACTTGGCAAAAACAATACCCAGTAAAGAAACCCTATGACCCCAGAGGAAGCTGGCAACCCCACTGTCCTTGGCATTTGGGCACCAGGCTCCTTGCTCCCTCCTTCTGCAGATGGACATGCCCCAACTGTCTATGCCTCTTCCCCATCCCAAGAGTGGAGCGTCCTCTTGGCACCTAACCTGAGTCTTGCCTTTCTCAGCTTAGGATAGGATAACAGCAGCACCTAACTCAAGTGGTCGTAAGAATTCAAACAAAGAATACAGATAAAGTCCTTGACATGTGGGTCAGGGACAACGTTGTTGTTGCATGCCATCAAGTCAGTTTTGACTCACGGTGACCCCATGTGACAAAGAACTGCCCTCACGGGGTTTTCTAGGCTGCAGTCTTTATAGAAGCAGACCACCAGGTGTGGGGTGGGGTCGAATTGCCAATCTACTGGTTAGCAGCCAAGTATATAACCGCGGCACCACCAGGGCTTTCTGGGCACAAAGTGAGGACACAGGAAATAGCAGCTACTGTTTTGAGAACCACCAGCTCGAGCATGTGTCTCCATGGAGAACGCCAACCAGCCGTGGTGCTCAATGGGAAGGAAGCATTTTCTCCAAGGGGAAGGCACAGTCAACTCTTCTTAGATGGTGCTGCTGACTGCTGGCCAAGACGTCCCCTCCTCACTCAGCCCTACCGCACTCTGCACCATCACCTCCCAACAAACCTGCTGGCAGAACTGAGAGACGGACAAGCCCCCTTTTTCAGCTCTTGTAGGAGGGGCACCAGAAGGGACAGGGAGAGCTGGCCCACGGGAACATGGGCCAAAGACGCCTTACGGAAACAAAGCTTGGTCACATGGAAACTTTCCAGACAAGAGACTAAGAGACTGCGATGGACACTGAAAAGGGTGGGGGTTTATGGATCTACCTGGTTTACAAAAGAAAAAAAAAGGAAAGGAAAACATGGGCACTCCTGGGAGCAGTGGCTGTTACCTGAAGATCATGGGAGAGCCCTTGACAAGAGGCGGCTAGGTTAATGTGAAGGTCAAGGTTATGGCCATTAACTGCCCAAACTCCAAGCAAACTGCCTGGCAGGCTCGGAATGGCCCATTAAGTAGGGACAAAATTACAGAAATTACAAGGAGGCTCTGCCCCTTCAAATGTTTAACGATCAGCCTCGATGCACGAGTCCAGAGTCCCCACATGCGACCCTGTGGGACAGTCATTTACTAGGACCACAGCATGGAACCTCCTCCTTAGAAAATTGGCTCAGGGCCCCGTGAAGAAGGCCCCGGAACCTCACTGAGGGATTTTTCACAGCCAGGAAACTCTTGACATAAACCTCTGGGTCTGGCACGTTTTTCTGTGTCCTTACTACCCAGGGTCATGGACCAGAAACCAAGAGCCAATGGCCCCGTGTCTCCCTTCCCCTCAGCGTTCTCAGGGGTGGTCCTAACCCCCTCTGTGACTGCATTATCTCCATGGCAACCGGAGCAGGAGTCAGCCAAGCTCCAGGAGAAGAGAGACCCAGCCATCAGCATCCTGACCCTCCCTTCCACGGGATCAAGACAGTCCGCCAGGCACCGGGATGTGGATTTGAACGCGAACAAACCTCATGTAAGAAGTCCACATGGAGAAGACGGGAGAAACGCGAACACACATTGGGTGTTTGAGATGTTAAGTAGCTAGTTTTCATTTTTTGGGACCGATCATGGTTTTGAGGCTATATCAGAGGGAAAAAAAGTCTTTTAAGAGATTCAGACTGAAGTATTTATGGGTAAAGTGACATGAGGTCTGGGAGTTGCCTTAGAATGGCAGAAGAGATAGG
Organism: Orycteropus afer afer; assembly: GCF_000298275.1. Classification (NCBI taxonomy): domain Eukaryota; kingdom Metazoa; phylum Chordata; class Mammalia; order Tubulidentata; family Orycteropodidae; genus Orycteropus; species Orycteropus afer. Next base: position 2,502,768 of record NW_006921686.1, on the reverse strand, counting down.
GGAAGAAGTAAGACGAATCAAAATGGACAAAATGTATGCAATTGTTGAAAGTGGTTGATGGGTGGTTACAGGCAGTCCACTATGCAATCTTCTCTTCTCTTGCATGTATGTCAAGAAACTTTTCCATAATAAAGTTAAACAAGAAAAACGACACTCTAAGTGCTTGGGACGACCTCTGCAACGTGAGGAGAAACTGTGAGGGCCTCACAAAGCTCACTTCCCGGCAGAGCTGGAGTCTGCAGTTGGGGGCCGCCACCACCCCCCATGCGGCCTAACCACGCTGCCCTGCTTTCCTCGTCGGCAAAACGGAAGCGTGCCGAAGGTTCCTAGTACCTCGGGGGTCGCCTAGCGACCAACAGCAACAGGAGTACTCGCTGCTAACATTCTGCAATAGCAATGCTCATGCCCAGCACCACGCTGTACTCTTCTCTCATTTAAAGGCATTAACAAGCCTACCCACCCCCACGTGTCAGTGTGCTGTCCTCTGGTGGCCTGTGTGTCACCATGATGCTGGAAGCCCTACTACAGGTATTTCAAATTCCAGCTGGGTCACCCATGGCAGACAGGTTTCAGCAGAATTTCCAGACTAAGACAGACAGGGAGAAAGGCCTGGCAATCCACATCCAAATAATCAGCCAATGGAAACCCTATAAATCCAAACAGAACACTATCCAACGTGGCGCTGGGAGATGACCCCTGGGGCCGACAGGACTCCAAGTGCACAGTGGCTGCGACAACGGCCTCGAGCCCACCACCGACCTAGGAGGGCACAGGCTCTGAGAGCGTTTTAACCTGTTACACACGGGGTCCCCGTGACTTGGAACCCACTCAGCAGCAACAACCAACAGCAAGAATAACAAACCTACGTGGTTGTAATTCACGAACTTCCCCATTTTACAGAGAAACAGGCTTAGAGACGGGAAGAAATTTGTCCACTGGATCACAGTTAGGAAGGAGCAGACCTGGAACCTAAGGCCAGGACTTTCTGACCTCAAGGCCCAGCTTATAACCCCTACCCTTAAAAAAAAACCAAACTCAAGTGCCGTCAAGTTGGTTCTGACTCATAGCGACCCCTCCTTGGGTTTCCAAGGCAGTATCTCTATGTAAGTAGACTGCCCAACCTTCCTTCTGAGGAGTGGCTGGTGGGTTTGAACTGCCAGTCTTCTGGTTAGCAGTCAAATGCCTTAGGCACTACGCCACCAGAGTTCCTTCTACCTTTAAGACAAATTAGAAATCATCTGGAAAAGAGTATTTTACCCAGCAGATCAACTGATGATTTCTACCTTGAAATTTAGAAAAATTAGACATACATACATAACACCATTATATATACCTGTATGGTATATGATACTGAACACCATTCCAAGAAATGCTAAAATGAGGTCCTAAGACACTAGACAAGTTCCTGAAACACTCTGCCACATCGACTGTGACTGAAGGCAATGATGGAGTCACCCAGTCAGGCTGTGGGGAGAATTCTAGAAAACCATGCAAATCAAGGGCTTCGCATCAATCTGATGCAGAATAAATGCTTAGGAGTAAAGCTACTGAAATGGTAAACACACGAGGCCAATTCCACCCTCCCAATACCTGAATGAAGGGCGTCATGGCATTACAGATGCCGGCAGAAGACATCTGGGCAGTTTAAGGAATAAGAGGCGTGCAGACAGGAATCCTACTGAGAAACCAAATGGGAACTTCTCCCAAGGGGGACTGAAAAGCAATGCAAATCCACAAGGTGGAAAAGTCCAAAGTTCCCCAAAGAGAGAAGGCAGGCTTTCCTCCCAAGTGAGAGGCATCCACAATGCAGTCAGGCCAAGGACCCCAACCACTGAGGCAGGACGTTCTCACAGCTACCGCAATCTGGTAGCACAGAGGTTAAAGCATTCGGCTGCTAACCAAAAGGTTGATGGTTTGAACCCATCAGCCTCTCTACAGGAAAAAGATGAGGCAGTCGACTTCTGTAAAGACTGACGGCCCTGGAAACCCTACGGGGCAGTTCTACTCTTAAGAGAGTTGCTATGGGTTGGAATCACCTTGATGGTAGTTATTTAGAGCTCAGAGCTTAGGCTCACCCAGAAAAGCCAGCCTGCTAGAGCAACTGCACGGCCAAGCCAATGGAGGCACCCGCTCTCCCTGAGTAGGGCTGAGTTCTGGAAGCAGGTCGCTCACACACGCAGCCGATAAACCTTTCGCTGTCACGTTACACCTCTCCAAAACGCTCCGGTTCAAGTCCTTCCTTACACGAACCTCTGAAATCTGCTACCTTTCTGTCTCATGCCAACCTTGCTTCTGGTGGTTTCAAAACACACTGCCATGGAGTGGATTCTGACTCACAGCGCCCCTTGAGGACAGACTAGAACTGCCTCACAGGGTCTCCAGGGCTGTCATCTTTACAGAAGCAGACTACCTCGTCTTTCTTCCCCGGAGCGTTTGGTGGGTTCAACCTGTTGACCTTTTGGTTAGCAGCTGTACACTTTAACCACAACTATGAAGAGCCTTGGTGGCACAGTGGTTAAGCATGCAGCTTCTAACCAAAAGGTTGGTGGTTTGAACCCACCCAGCAGCTCTGTGGGAAAAAAGATACAGCAAGCTACTCCCATAAAGATTACAGCCTAGAAAACCCTGTGGGGCAGTTCGACTCCGTCCCATGGGGGTCATTGCCAACAGTAATTGACTCAACAGCACCCAACAACAGCAGCGACTGTAGGTCCCTGGGTGGTACAAGTGGTCTGCACTCAACTACTAAGCTAAAGGTTGGTGCTTCAAACTCAGTAGATCCACAGAAGAAAGGCCTGGTGATCTGTCCAGCCTAGGAAACCCTGCGGAGCAATTCCACCTGTGACATACAGGGCTGCCAAGAGTCAGAATCGACTTCGTACCAATGGTTGTAGTTGTGTTTGTGTGTGTGTTTTCTGGAACACAACTATCTGAGCACTTGAAGTAAACTGTCGTCTTCTTGAGGGCAGACGAGAAAAGGGTTCTTGGTTACCCTGGATATCCAGTGCCCAGCATAGGGCCAGGGCCAGATGGGTGGGTATTCAGGACAGATGCTGAATGAATGAGCCATCAACCTGTTTGTTATCCACACCCTTCTTTCAGTTTCCTCAGCACAAATCAAACCAAACTCACTGCCAGCGAGTGGATTCTGACTCACAGCAACCCCCTTTGGGTTTCTGAGGTGGTAAATCTTTATGGAAGTAGATTGCCCCGTCTCCCTTCCACAGAGTGGTTGGTGGGTTTGAACCACCAACCAACCTTCCGGTTAGCAGTCAAACGCCTTGGGCACTACCCCACCAGAACTCCTTTTATCAACACAGGTAACAAGAAATTAACCAGGAACTCCCTTCAACCACTGGATCGCCTGAGTATTTGAAAAGGCCATTAGAGTGCTTCTCAGGGCTTTCAAACAGGCCAGAAGGCGACAAACAGGAGCCCTGGGTGAACGGGGCAGCTCCAAGCAGAGGACCGAGGCGCTGGGCGGACCCCTCCCAAGGAAGCAGCCTGTCATCCTCCACCTTGCTGTGGCTGACACCACTGCAGGGGGGCCCTCTGCGGCCACAGGGCCTGGAATCCCAAGGGAACCCTTGGTGTCTATCAGGAATATGAGGAGAGCAAGAATCCAGGCCACCTGTGACAGACATCCAGCCAGGGGATGTCCAGCCAGGGGACGTCCAGCCAGGGGACACACGTGTTGGGCCTAGCTCCCTTTCAGTGGCCTGAGCTCGGAGGTGGGAACTGCCAGCCACGTCCACACTGGGTCTCCAGAGGTCTCCGCTTACTTCTAATGAGTGAAAATCCCTTCAATTTAGGGGTTCAAAAGCCTGCCCAGATGTAGAAAGCTAAGAAGTAGCTGCCATGATGGGGAAGGAATGAGAGGGTTCCCAGGCCTTCCGCTTGGCTCACCTGACGTGGATTATCTGACGCTACACTGTGCACGCATAATTTGGATCCCACTGAAAAGTAACGTTCAAAAAGTGAACTCAAAATGCAGAGTTTAAGGGGCACTGAGTTTTTGTTAAGGAGCTCCAGTGGTGTAGTGATTAAAATATTTTGCTGCTAACCAAAAGGTCGATGGTTCAAACCCACCAGCTGCTCCATGGAAGATGAGACGGTCTGCTTCCATAAAGAATGACAGCCTTGGAAACCCAGTGGAAGCTGCCATGAGTTGGAATTGCCTCAATGGCAGTGAGCCTGGTTTTTTGAGGGTTTATATTAAGGGTGATAAAAACATTCAGAAACGGAGAGTGGTGAATGACATGGTGAGCATACAACATGGTAAATATAACGTCACTGCGTAGAGCTCATAAAAATAGCTGTTATATATAAACATCTATCCTTGCCTCACAGGGTTTCCAACGTACAATATGTTGTAACATATTCCAATGCAATAAAAACATTCTTAAACACAGAGTGAATCCTACCATTGATTTTACTATACACCTAAGATACTGAAGGGAGCTCTGGTAGCATAGTGGCTAAGACACTTGCCTGCTAACCAGATGGCTGGCGGTTCAAACCCACCAGCCACTCCTCGGAAGGAAGGTTGGGCAATCCTACTTCCGTAGTGATACTGCCTCGGAAACCCAAGGAGGGGTCGCTATGAGTCGGGTTTGACTCGACGGCACATAACAACAACAACAAAGATACTGAAAACGCATGTGAGAAGAGATGATATCAGAATATGACAACAAGTGGACTACAATCGCGGGCACCTTTGACTTCAGAACATTTAAGCTGCTTTTGATTTCAGAGAGTAGTAAAACCAACGTGGTGAAAACGAGCATCAGTGAACCGGATTCTGCTACAAAAGAACCCGTGAAAGGAAAGACTTGGCCCCTTGGTTTAAAAGGACCCTGAAAACCCTGAATGAAATGCTAGCTGTCCTACAGCGGCTCCATCTTCATTTGCTGAGAATACACCTCAGCCACAGGACGGCATTATCTGTGCAGGCGAACAGGCCTTTGGGGTCAAAGAATCTTAGACTTGAGCCTGAAACTTGAGCGATTAGCCATCCTCGGGCGCTTGCCGGAAGGGCTGTCTCCTACACAGTCGTGCGCTGTACTAGGACCTGTGTCAGGCAGCGTGACATTCTCAGGTTTAGTCCAGTATCCTCATTCTAAACAACAAAAAACCCACTGCCGTCACGTCCATCCGACTCACAGCGCCCCCAGGAGACAGAGCAGAACTGCCCCATGGGGTTTCCAAGGCTGTCATCTTCATGGAAGTAGACGGCCTCCTCCTTCTTCCACAGAGCGGCTAGTAGGGTTGAACCACTGACTTGTTTTGGTTAGCAGCTGAATGCTTTAACCACTGTGCCACCAGAGCACTTTACTCTACCTTTCTAGAATTAATTAAAAACCTAAGCCCACTTACTAGCAGTGACAAAAGAAGTTAACACTTGTCTGTGACCCAGTTCAAGAGAAATGACTCCACAAAACAAATCCCAGTTGTATTTGGAAAAACAAATGACTAGGAAATTCTTTTAAAATGAAAAAGCCTGGTTTGAGCCTCTGCATTCACTACAAGGAGCCGCAGTGCTGGGATCACGGAGCCACGAAGGGCGCTGAGCGGGGTGCCATACCCCCTCTGGAGCCAACAGTAGCGAGAATGCTTGCATGCTCCCCCCCACCACCACCACCACCATGCATACCAATGTAGTACAGGGCCGGCAAACTTCTTCCACAAAGGGCCGTTGACTCAACGTTTTAGGCTTTGCAGGCCATGAGGTCTTTGTCCAACCTACTCTCCTCTCGTAGAACAGAAACAGCCACAGGCAATACACCCTAACAGTGGTGCCCAGGTGCCAATAAACCTTTATTAACAGAAGGAGAGAGGGTGGGCTGGATCTGGCCCTGGGCTCACAGTGTGCTGGCTCCCTGCACTAGATGTGGAGGCTCTGGGTGGTGCGAACGGCTAAGGAGCTCGGCTGTAACCAAAAGGTTGGTGGTTGAAGTCCACCCAACGGCACCTGGGATCCATCTCCAAAAAGCAGCCACTGAAAGCCCCTTAGAGCCCATTTCTACCTGATACAAGCATGGGGTCACCAAGTCAAATGGCTCTATGGCACCAGAAGCAGCGGCTTTCAAACTTTTCTGAGTCTGATCTCCTCGACTTTTCCATCCAACAGGAGGTGTGCACAGCCTCATCCAAGCTTCCCCGCACTCTCTGCTGTCTCTAGCCTCTTCCACTGCTGTTTTTCAAACGTGGGAGATGACACGATACATGGACTTCATATCCCACAAACACAACCTGTAGCCTGAGCATCTTGCCAGGAAAAGGACAATACTCCCGGGACTGCCATTTGGGTCTGGGCCCAGCTGACCAGGTTCTAACTCCACCACCCACTGGCTCTGTGACCCTGGGACAGTGCCCTCACCTCCCTGCTTTGGGGTGAGGCCTGTGACGCATTCAGCTTGGCCCCTGGCTGGTCATCTCTGACTCTCTCACCAACACTACACAAGAGCCACAGCCACACCTTTGGGAGGACAGGGGACCGACTCAGGAGTCATGTCCTGTTGGCCTGACTCCCACTTCCACGCCCTGTCTACCACTCCCTGCCCTCCCAGCCGCAAGAGGGCAAAGGCTGCGTGGGGGAACAGGGCTGCATTCACGCTGGGTTAAGCTTCACGGCTCTGGCATTCAGTGCTTCTGGGCCTACCTGAGACAAGGCTACTAACAAAAAGGAGCCCACCCACCGCTCTGGGGGAGAAAGATGAGGCAGTCTGCTTCCAAAAAGATTGACGGCCTTTTCTTCTTCAGTCTTTTTTCACTGTCCAGCCTTTACATGCATATAAGGTGGCTGAAAATACTATGACTTGGGTCAAGTGCGCCTTAAAGAGGTCGGTGGTTCAAACTCACCAGCCTCTCCATGGGAGAAAGATGTGGCGCTGTGCTCCTGTGAAGACTGGTGCTGGTGGGGTGTCCAACGACCTGTGTACAACAGAACCAAACACTGCCCAGGCCCGCACCATCCTCACAACTGCTGCTGTATTTCAGCCAACTGCTGTGGCCACTGTGTCAGCCCCCCTCCTTGAAGGTCTTCCTCTTTTGCACTGACCCTCAACTATGATGTTCTTCTTCAGGGATCAGACCCTCCTGGTAACATAACCAAAGTACTTAAGGTGAAATCTCTCTATCCTTGCTTCTAAGGTACGTTCAGGTTGTACTTATTCCAAGACAGAGCGGTTCATTCTTCTGGCAGTCCACCTCACTACCGTCGAGTTGGCCCCGACTCACAGCGACCCCTCCTTGGGTTTCCGAGGCAGTATCACTATGGAAGTAGATTGCCCAATCTTCCTTCCGAGGAGTGGCTGGTGGGTTTGAACCGCCAGCCTTCTGGTTAGCAGTCAAATGCCTTAGACACTATGCTACCAGAGCTCCTCTGGCAGTCCACAGTATATTCAATATTCTTTGCCAACACCATAATTCCAAGGCATCAATTTTTCTTCAGTCTTCTTTTTCACTGTCCAGCCTTCACATGCATATAAGGTGGCTGAAAATACTATGACTTGGGTCAAGTGCACCTTAAAGAGGTCCTCTGCAGCTGATTTGCCCAACACATCTATAACCCCTGGCCATCGCTGATCTAGCCTTTTCTAGAATGTCATATACATGGAATCATACAGTTTTTGCAGCCTTTTGAATCTGACTTCTCTCGCTTCTTGTTGTTATGGGTCACTGAGTCAATTCCAACTCACAGAGCCCCAAGAGGACAGAGTAGAACTGCCCCAGAGGATTCCAAGGCCGTCAATCTTTTTGGAAGCAGACTGCCTCATCTTTCTCCCCCAGAGCGGTGGGTGGGCTCCTTTTTGTTAGTAGCCAAGTGTTTTACCACTGAACCCCCAGGGCTCCTTCGCGTAAAGACAGAAGACCACTGGGTTTGGGCATCACTGAGCTGCAACTGGAACCCTTATCGTGGCCAGAAGCTGCAGAAGGTGGGTCAGACGCAGGGAAGGAACCACGAGGCCTGGGAAAGGCAGTACCAACCCTCGCCCAGTATTTAATAAAGTGCTCAAGGGAAAAGGTTCCTTGCACGCCCTGAAACCGATTCTGCTGCCAAGAATGCACGAGACAAGCCTGGGTGCTAAATAAACAACGCCTTAACCGGCTCAGTCAAATTACAAAAGACGGTAGAACCTTGGAGCTAGGACAGATCTTGCTCATTTTTCTCTGAGACTTCGGAGAGGGCAAGCCAAACAACAACAATCTCCCCACAAAAAAAAAAAAAAAAAAATCGGACTCTGTGACCCTACAGAACTGAGTAGAACTGTCCTATAGGATTTCTCAGGCTGTCATCTTTATGGAAGTAGACTGCCTCATTTTTCTGTTGTGGAGTCGCTGATGGGTTTGAACCGCTGACCTTCTAGTCAACAGCCAATCACTTTAGCCACTGCATCACCAGGGAAGAGGGCAAAAAAACAAAAACAAAAACAAAAACTGCCACTGAGTCGATTCCAACTCAAAGCGACCCCCATTGGGGTTTCCTGGGCTGTAAATCTTTACAGAAGCAGAATGCCTCATCTTTTTTTCCATGGAGCCGTTGAGGGGTTCAAACTATCAACCTTTTGGTTAGCAGCCAAATGCCTTAACTACGACATCACCGGAGCTCCTTAGCAACAGGGGAAAGGACTTGCTTAAGGCACCATGACTCACTGGCTGGAGTGCAAGGTTCTGGAACCCTGGCCTCCCAGCTCCCAGCGAGCCTACCAACACTGTCTCACTGACTCAGATTCTAATTGCAAAGGCTGAGCGCAGCAGGTGCAGTCACCCTAGCTCGGGAGAGGCTGACTGGTTTGGCACCTAGAATATGAACACTGAGCAAGGCGTGTTGCAAGATGGCTTCCTCTTTAGTTTCCATCCCAGTCAACTCCAGAACCCCCAACTTCCTTCGAACAATACCAACGTTACTCTCACTGTTGACACACCCAGCTGCAGAACTTCTGTTTTTCTCTCTAGCAAGGAAAGCAGGAAGACAGAGAAACCCAGCCCCACTGAATGCCAGGCACTGGTGGGCACCCAGCATGTACCCATCTGACCGCAATGACCCTGACAAGGGGCATTATTACCCGTGGCGCCCACTGCACACTGCCGGGTGGGGGCAGCAGGCTGAACACGGCCTCGTCCGACTCCACAGCCCACACACTTGCTCACATCCTGTTACCACCTCCAGTGTTCCAATAGGAGATGTCGCCACCGGCCTTACAGAGAGCTGAGTCACCGGTTTGCAGGGATGCAAAATGACAAAAAAAAAAAAAAAAAAAGCACAAGAAAGAGCCTCTATCCAAAGTAATTTAGTGAGAAGCAAACCATACTTTGAGCAAATACCCAGTGTTCTACGAGAAAATTATTCCAGTGATGAGATGCAACTAAGTCCACACCGACCAAGAAGCCGCCATGAGTTCATTTTTGTCACCGACTGATGAAGTCACCCCATGGGTGATGTGCCAGAAATCTATTTCAAACTGTCTACCTAACCTCACCTCATGTCAAAATGCCCCAAATGTCAGCCAACTACCAGCATCTTCAAAACCACACAGGTGCCAACTACCACAGCAACAGGGGTCCGCGGCAAAGACTAGGCCAATCAATCTGGAAAGCCAAATCCAGCCCCCAGAAAACACTCATTAGGAACTTAACATCCAAACTGACAGCGTCTGCCACCCAGAGGCACTGGACGGATCGCCTCACCTCCTTTCCATCAGATGTGAACTAGGGACGTGGTCTCAAGTGCATGACATCAGACAGCAGACCCCTCCCACAGGTCCTCGAATCAGCTGAAGAAGCACCAACTGCAGAAGTCTCCAGAACCGCCCTCCCTCAGTGTGCCCGGAGCTGTGTTAACAGGGGCAGGTGAGTGCCCTGAAACTCGGCTGTCTGACTACTCGCTCCGAATGATTTTGCTGTCATTTGATCTGCTAACATGGGTCAGAAGCAGCTGCAAAGTCACTAACAGAAAGAAACTTTCTATAAAATCCACAATCTGGTTCCCTGGAAGATGCTTTGACCCAGAGCCAGCCATCCACGGAGGCTTGGAAATTGTTTCATTAGCGATTTTAGCCACCGAGGTATTTACTGTAACTGGATCTGGCCTATATGATGGGCTGTTTCTAGGGACTCGACAACTAAAAGAACATACTGGAACTGAACCCAAGAGGCAACCCCGAGTCAGCCACATCTCTCCCATCAGGGCAGGGAGGAGATTAGAGACCTATCTCCAGAGCCAGGAGCAGAGACAGAGGCATTATTAACTGGTAAATTACTAACCCAGCCCAATGTGAAACTGTCTCCTTTGACTTATGGAAACATACACGTTCCAAGTCAACAGTTCCTCTCTAACTTGCCACACAGTAAACACCCTGCTAAGCATTTCCACAGGTGCAAAACAATTTTCCCTTGGGATCAGACTTCCTGGCTAAAGATCTGCCAGGGAGCAGCTTTCTCAAATAGCTAGCTGGTTTCTGTTTTTTAACCAAATCAAAAACCTTAGCTCGTAAACAATTAAAATTTTCAACCTTCAGAGCAAAGTGAAAAGCCCTTTTGGGAGATTTTATTTTTCCTGTTTTGGAGCACAAACTGGGGATGTGGGGGAGAGTTAAAATAAAGGGGTGTGATGACCAGAGTGGTCACAACCGATAGTTTCCCCTTGGAGAGCTTTTGAATTGGTTTTCAGATTAAACCTCTCAGAGAAAGGAAGACTATCAAAGGACACTAGTGTAGACCATCTGCTGTTAAACCAGGGATTCCCAGTAACACCCTTTTTGTTTTGTTTTGTTTTCCTTTTTTGCAACATCCATTAATTTGAATTTTAACGCATACTGGTACATCAGTTTGGGAAGAAGGAAAAAATAAAAGGCAGTACTGTGACATATCAAAAACAAAGATTACCAAAACACAGTTTGACATAATTACTGGGACTTCTTGGACTCACTGGATGAGAGTTCTTTTGAGAACAGAAAACAATAAATCCTTGTATTGCTAGGCCTGAGTGAGAGCTGTGCAAATGTTGGGGGGAAATCTTTTGAAATTTAAGAACAACTGGATGCTAGCGTTCCTTCACACTGCATTGTCAAAGAAGCATCCTTCCAGAACTTAAGAGCTTTTGAAACTTGGAAGGTTGGTCCGTTAGCATCCAGTTTCAGCTCTTGGCTCCTGGAGGGGGGATTTCACCAAGGATGGGAAACGTCAAATAAACACTTTCAGAGGCCCCTGCGTCCAGGTTCGTGTGTTCAGTTCGTGCTTCAGACACTTTTGTGCAGCATACTGTGCTGGGTGGACATGTCTTTCCCCCAATAACTGATTTTCCGATACTTAAGACCACGGTTTCCAGGCAGTTAAGTTGTGAACGGATTAGAAGGAAGAACATTAACAAGTGGTGTGTCAACTGCAGTTTACATGTTTCTTCCCTTGAGAGTGAACGTGGTTTATCTGAAGAAGGGAAAGAAGGAAACAGAATCTTACTTTTGGAGGGGAACAGGCCTGTGTGGTAAAAGGTTTTCTCTAACAGAAGTATGTCAGGAACCAAAAGCGAGCAAGGGGGAAAACGGAACTTCACCGTGTTTTGGCTTTGGATGAAAAACGTATGCTTGTAAAACACATCAGAAGTACAGTGTTTGGTTTCTGCAAGTCATTTCTTTCACTGTTTTTTTTTTTTTCCTTGTTATGTGTAGGGGTGGACTGGGGGCTGGAGGAAGCGTCCTCTCCACCGTGACTGGGTGTGTAACACGTTCACATCAACTTTTCACGGGCAGACATGTGCTTTTTAACAAAGGAGCAGTGGGGGCAGGCAGGGGAAAAGGCTAGGGCTTGACACAGTTTACAGATTTTGTGCTTAAACAGTACTTTACAAATGACTTGCTCAATTTAAACGTCCATCACCGTAAGGGACCGTGGAGAAAAATGAGGAAATGGGGATCTACTTGAACCTTGGGGGGTGAGGGGGCACGAGGGGGTGAACATTAACTTGATGCAAATACCATAAACCAAATTCAGTAACCTTGTCTCCTGCACATGGCCTTTTCTTCAAAGATGAAGGCTGGAGACAGAGCAATGGATTGAAATGGAGAGACGTCAACAGTTTGAAACTAAAAGGGCCTTTTGACGTAGGTTTTTGTTATGTTACAGTAACGCTTTTTTTTTTTTTTTTTTTTGAGAAAACTGTGTACGTCAAATTTTTAAAAATTAAACACTGAAAGGATGTGCAAGTCTAAAAGGGCTCAGCAGGGTTAGAATCCTGATTCAAACATTTAAATTCACTTTCTCAAGCATCACTTTGGTCTTAAAGGCGAGGAGGAAGGCAGGCAGGAAAGGGACAAAAAGAGGGAGATAATTGAATTACTCAATAAAAGAAGCTACTTACCATCCCAACCCATTGTAAGACATACACTTCTGACATAAGAGAACTCCTTAGAGGTCGAATAAATCGTGTAAGCACCTTTGGGTAAAGGACCTGCCCCCCAAGAGGGGGGCCAGGAAGCCCGCCATGGGCTTGGCTCACAGGCCTTTGCTAATCTGTTTATTTCCTTGAACTGGAGTCAGGCTGCGATGGGCTGCGATTCCCAAGACGATACATTAAATTAGAACAAAACAGAACAAAAAAAAAAAAAAAAAAAAATTTTTTTTTGTAAAAGCTCACCAAACTGCTGCACTTGTCTCAGAATGTGGGTGGCATTTCTTTTAAAAGGCAAAGTATGGTCTGTGAAGGAGAAAGGGGAAAGGGAGGTGGGAGTGGGGAGAAGGGGACGGGGCGCCTGGCGGAGAGGCCCTGCCTGGAAACCCCGTCTGGGGGAGGGTCCTAGGCTGCTCCCCAGGCCGGGCTGCGACGGAGACAGAGGGAGGCAGCCATCTGTCCAGACCGTTCCATCCATCCCCCCCCTTCCTCCAAGACTGCCTTCCTGCTGGCTAACACCTTCCATCGCCAAACCCCTCAGCGGCCTCCTGTTCCCCTTCCGCCCCTGACCCAGGGAAAGGTGGGCAAACTCTGCGCCCCCTGATTCCTTCTGCTCAGGCAGGAGAAACGGGGGCCCCAGCTCTCGTCCTACAGCCCGCCAGGGAAGGGCGTGGGGAGAGCCCGTTTCGCACTTTAATAAAAGAGAAGGAGGTACTACTGCCTTTCACCCCCTGCCAGAGCACAAGGGAACCTCGTTTTCTCTAGCCAAAGACATGGTTCCCCATTTTACCCAGAAACGAGGGGCTCCCACGAGAAAGCTGGGACCAACTTCTCTTTCCCTCCAAGGCTGGAAAACCAAACCTCACCCTCCCAAAAAAGACTGGGGGCCCTCTACCTAGTCTAGTAGGTACGTCACCTACCTACTAAATGCGAGGGGACCTCTCCCCGTAGGGAAAAATATAGGGAAGGAGTGTCCCCTCCCCAAAAAACGAGGCTGGGGGTTAAATACAGAGGACTGAGTGATTTTCACCCCAATTTTTCTCCCTAGGGAATAGCTAGGAAACACCTCCCGCCAAAAAAAAAAGTACAAGAAAAAACCCTCCCAACCCAAAGGGGCCCCCTTCATTCGTATGGACTGAGCGAACCCCCACTTTCTTCTGCCTAAGAAAGCTAGGACACCTCTGCAAGTAGGGCAGGGCACACCTCCCCCAGGAGAAAGGATACTGCCGGGGGCTGGGAGACCCCCCAACTCCAAACCCCTAAGAACGGGCTGTTGCTCGAGATCCCCCCCAAAAAGGATCCGGGAGCCCCTCCCCCATCCCCGAAGCCAGAAGACGGGCGGGCGGGCCCGTGGCTGCTAGCTCGGGGCGCAGGGGCAGCCAGGACCCCCGTGGGCCTCCGCAGCCCCCCCCCGGCGCCCCCTCCCCAGGGCGGGCGCGGGGGGTCCAGGGGGCGCCTCCTCACCTTCCCCTCAGCATGGCGCCCAAAAAAGACAGAGCGAGAGCGAGGGAGAGCGGGCGAGCGCCGCAAGGGGGGGAAAACGCATGAGGCCGGGAGAGAAAGCAAGCGAGAAAGAGCGAGCGAGCGAGAGACACCCACCGACCCCGCCCTTCCTCCTCCTCCTCCTCCTCCGCGGCCCGGCCCAACATGGCGGCCGCCCCCCTTCCTCCTCCTCCTCTTCCTCCCCCCGGGGACGCTGCCCCGGCCCGGCCGGGGGCCTGACCTGTCGTCAGGGAGCGGGAGGCGGTGGTGGAGGAGGTGCGGGGTGGCCGGGCGGGCGTCGGGGGAACACGGAGGAGGCGAAGGCGTTGATGGCGGCGGCGGCGATGGCGGCGGCGGCGACTCTGATGGCGGCGGCGGGGGGGTCCCGGGCGCGGCCTCCATAGTTCCTTTGGGGGGGGGGTTAGTGCACGAAAAAGGACTGCTTGGGCGTGGCGGGAGGGGTACACTTCAGCTCTGAGGGATCCTGATGGGAATAGGTATATATTTTTTCGGTTTCGGAATCACCTCTAAGCCGACCTCCGCGTAGGCCGCGCGGCCTATGCCTCGGCGGGCCGCTCGCCGCCTGCTTTCTCCGCAGCCCGCCCTTGCGGCCACTCGCTCACGGGCATGGGGCCCTCATCGGGGCGAGAGCCCCACACACACCCTCGCGAGCCCGGGAGTGAGAGACCCGGGGGACACGGACACTGGTGGGTGGTTGGGTGTAATTAGCGCGAGCCGCGCGCGATGGAGCAAGCGAGGGGGAAGGAAGGGGGAGAGGAGAGCGAGCGAGGGGGAAAAAAAAAAGGATTATGGGGAGAGAGGAAATGGGCCGCGGAGACGGGCTGACTGTCAGTCTGTCTGTCTGCCCGCCCCAGGTGCCCCGGCTGCCCGGCCCCCGCCGCAGTCAGGAATTCACACAAAATGGCGGGTCGGCCCGGACGAGCCGAGAGGCTGAGGCAGGAGGAAGGGCGAGGTGGGAGGGGGAACTGGGCGGTGGAGGCGGAGGCCGCGTCACGTGGAGGAGAGGGGCAGAGGCCGCTCGCCCGAAGGGCGGCGGAAAGAGTCGACCGTGAGAGTGAAACCGAGAGGAGGCGGAAAAAGCCGAAGGGACCTGAGTGGGGAGCTAAGCAAAGAGCCGAAGGTAGCGAAGCCGAAGGGGAACGGAAAAAGCCCAAGTTGACGGGGAATGGCAGGTGACAGAGTGGGAAGTCCAAGAAAGCCGGAAATAGCCGAAGCGGATGAGGAATGGGGAACAAGGTGGGATTCTGAAGATCCGGAAATAGCCGAATGTGGCGCGGGGGGGGGGGTAGGAGGCGGAAACAGCCGAAAGATGCCGACTGGGAATAATAAGCTTAAATCTAAAGGAGCCCAAAGGGGCGGGGCTAAAGAGGCGATTAAGAGAGTACAAGATTTTAAGGAATTGGCCCGAGGACAAATGGGAAGACCCAAAAAGTACTAGCTTGAGGACAGGCGGGAGAGCTGAAAGTTTTAAAGTGGGAGTATGGAAAGGAATTAAAACTATGGACAGAAATCAAGAACTAAAGGCCGAAGCTGGAGGCCTGGTACCAGCAGGCGAAGGTTTCCGGAGAAAGGGGGTGGAGTCGAGCAGGCCCGGAGATGACGTCATCTTGGGAAACGCGAAAGGGGCGGAGCTTGCTCCTGCATTCCGGAGAGTTTAAGAATCTGGGAGGTGGTGGCAAGTGGAAGGCTCTCAGTAAATAGCCAACGTTTAACCGCTAACCGCATTGTTAAAGAGTGCCCAATCGTAAAATCGTCTGACCCTCCCGGTGATCCTAAGAGTCGTTGTTATTCCCATTTTATAGATGCAGAAGTTGAAGTAAGTGGCTCAAGGTCATAGGTTTAGCCGTAAGGAGCAAGATTTTTCAGCCGAGCTGGCTGGCGTTTCATTGCCTCCAGCAAAAATGTTTTCAGTTCCTTCCATTTGCACCCAGAGTTCTTCGTTCGATGCTTGTGTTGGTTTTTTTGTTTGTTTGTTTTGTTTTTTGAGAGCGCCAACCCTGACCCCTTTGATGGGCCTTGGGGGCACGGCATTTTATCCTCCTGAAATTTAATAATACCCCCAAGGAGAGGAATGGTAAGTTAAGGAATAAAGCAGAAGGGCCCTGTATTTGGGAGGCCAGGAGAGACTGAAACCAAAACCAAAAACTAAACTCATTCCCGTGGAGTCGGATTCATTCCGAGGAGTGCCTGGTGGTTCAAACCTTAGGCCCTCGGGTTTCTGAGGTGGTACCTCTACAGAAGTAGATTGCCCAGTCTTCCTTCTGCGTAGTGGTTGGTGGGTTTGAACCGCCAGCCTTCTAGGTAGCAATCAAATGCCTTAGGCACCGCACCAGCAGAGCTCCTTCCCCGGAGAAGGATATCATTCTTGGTGAAGTGAGTGGTCAGTGTAAAAGGGGAAGACCCTCAACAAGATGGATTGACATGGCTGCAATGATGAGCCCAAGCATAGCAAGGATTGTGAGGCTGGCGCTGGACCAGGCAATGTTTTGTTCTGTTGGACATAGTTGTGTTATGAATGAGAGCCAACTCAGTGGCACCTAACAACGACAATAACATGAGTCTAAACTGCTCGACAGCAGCTAACAACAACAACAATCTCCTCAAACATATAACTAAACCAAACCAAACTCACTGCCATCAAGTCAATTCTAACTCATAGCAACCCCTGTTGGGTTTCCAAGGCTGTAAATCTCATGGAAGCCGATTTTCTCATCTTCCGCAGAGTGTCTGGTAGCTTCAAACCCCCAACTTTTTTGTTTAGCAGCCCAATGCCTTAACAACTGCGCCACCAGCACTTCCTGAACATATAACCACACACATTAATTTTGCGTTTTCTGGAACATCATGTAACTGGAACCTATAATACCTTGTCTTTGAGTCTAGCTTCTTTAATCAACATTATGTTTGTGAGATCCATCCATGCTATAGCCTGTAGTTGTACTTCATTCATTCTTGGTTTTGTGTAGTATTCCATTGTGTGAAGAGCTTGGCATAGTGGTTAAGGCATTTGGTTGCTAACCAAAAGGTCAGTGGTTCAAACCTGCCAGCCACTTTGCAGAAGAAAGATGAGGCAGTCAGCTTCCGCAAAGATTTACGTATAGCCTTGGAAACCCAATGGGATGGCTATGGCTCACATTCAACCCCATGGCAATGAGTTTGGTTTGATTTATTCCATTGTGACTACCATCAATCAGATATTAGTGATGATATGGAGTAAATGGAACTCTCCTCACTGCTGATGGGATGATAAATTGGTCCAACCACATTGGAAAATGGTTTGGCAGTATCTGGCAGAGCTGAAGGAATTCTGGTGGCATAAGGCCTAAGGCATTTGACTGCTAACCAGAAGGCTGGCGGTTCAAGCCTACCAGCCACTCCTTGGAAGGAAGATTGGGCAATCTACTTCCATAGTGATACTGCCTCAGAAACCCAAGGAGGGTTTGCCATGAGTTGGATCTGACTCAATGGCAGTGAGTTTGGTAGTTTTTTTTTTTTTTTTGGGGGGGGTACTATAGCTGAACACTTGCCTGGACTATGAGTCAACAATTCCACCCCAAAGTATACTGTATACCCAACAGAAATGCATGTGTCTAGTCACCAAAAGGCATGAATGAACAAGAATATTCATAGCAGCAGTCTGCAAAATAGGATTAACCAAAAATGACCGAAATGCCCTCCAATAGGACAACACACAAAAACACTGTAGTGATTCATTATCCCTATTTGATACATACATATTGAGAATCTCCGGATCTGCTCACTGCCTTGGAGTGGATGCCGACCCATAGCGACTCCTCCTTTGGTTTTCCACATCTGCTGGTCATTAAGACCCAAGTGGCACAGTCATTTTCAGTGCATCTTGGGCCAGGCAGAGCCCCCAACTGCCTTGATGAATGAAATTAGTTCTGCCAATCATGATATGAGTTACCTTCAAAATCCCAAAAAGTCTACTAAATGCTATGAGTTTTTCTTACTGGAGAGGATTTTCATCTACTTGCCTTTTGTTCTGGGGAAAAAAAAAAAAAAAAAAAACTAGTATTCCTCTGTCCCTGGGTTCCTGAGCTGTTTTCTTCTAATCTTCTAAGCTTCTAAGTTTCTGAGCTGTGTTCTTCTAAGAGTGAACATTCTTTGATGTCCATAAACCTAATACTTCATGGAACCTGTTTCCTCCTTTTTGTTTGTTTTTTTCCCTAGTTCCTGGAGTAGCTTTAGGGTGAGTACTTTGTAGTGTGGTTGAGGTGAATTTCACAGGGAAGACCTTCCCCAGAGAATGGAATAAACACCAGTAGGTTTCAATGCTGGCTCCAATCTCTGGAGACACCCTGGGGAAGAAAGGAGAACACTGATCTGAGAGAGGAATTATGGTGGTAGATTCTGCTAACTGCCAACTCAACAGCTATTTTCCCTCTAGGAGATGAATTACTGGTCTGCCCCTGGCTCTCAAGGGGGATATGGCGCCCCCTAGGGGACATTTTGGAAGTTAATGAGTGTGTTTTTTTTTCTCTGTCAACTGACTCTCTGGGGGACTCCCTTAGAGGCATCTGGAAATTTGCAGAGACATTTGTTGGTGATCACAGTGATGAAGACGTTTAAAACCTGGAAATAGAAGTATTTATTTACAGACTGTATTCCCTAAGATGCTTGATATAGATAAGCCAAGCCCAGACCCACTGCCATAGAGTCAATTCTAACTCATAGAGACCCCCATTTGGGTTTCCAAGGCTGTAAATCTTTATAGAAGTAGATTGCTTCATCTTCCTCCTGCAGAGCAGCTGGTGGGTTTGAACTGCCAGGCTTCTGGTTAGCAGATACATGCCTTATCTGCTACACCACTAGAGCTCCTTAGGTAATTTAGTGACTTCTAATTCTTTCTTGCAGAAATTATTTGACATCTTTTTCCTGGGGACAGGAAGTAGCACACCAAAATGACATAGCTTTCGATTCAGAGATTTAAAATGAGGATATTATTATTGTTGTTGTTGTTTTGTTGTGTTGTATGTGCCGTTGAGTCAAATCTGATTCATAGTGACCCCTCCTTGGGTTTCCGAGGTGGTATCACTACAGAAGTAGGTTGCACAACTGTGCTTCTGAGAAATGGCTGGTGTGTTTGAACCGCCAGCCAGCCTTCTGGTTGGCAGTCAAGTGCCTTAGGCACTACGCCACCAGAGCTCCTTTTAGGTTAGTAATCGAGGGCAAACCATTTGTACTATCCACAATAATAATAGGAGCTGGTTCAAACCCACCAGCCACTCCTCAGAGGGAAGGTTGGGCAATCTACTTCTATAGTGATACCATCTCGGAAACGCAAGGAGGGGTCGCTATGAGTTGTTCCAACTTGACAGCACATAACAACAACAACAACAATTAACCTAAAGGTTAGCTGTACAAACCTACCCATTGGTGCCACAGAAAAGAGTCCTGGCAGTCTGCTTCTGTAAGGGAAAAAAAAAATTACAGCCAGTTTGGGGGCTCAGGACCATAGTCTCAGGGGACACCAACGTCAATTGGCATAACATAGTCCACAGAGACAATATTCTATATTGTATTTTGATGAGTAGCAACTGTGGTCTTAAAAGCCTGTGAGCGGCCATCTAAAGTGCAGCTAGCTGTTCCTCTCTCTTCAGCCAGAGCAAAGAGTGAAGACAATCAAAGACGCAAAGAAACAATTGGTCCAGAGGATGAATGGACTACACGAACCCCAGCTTCCATAACCCTGAGGCCAGGAGAACAAGATGGTGCCCACCTACCACTGCTGACCGCTCTGGTAGCTAACTCTGGTAGCTAACCGCTCTGGTAGCTAATAGGAGGTCCTGGATAGAGTAGGAGAAAAATGTGAAACAAAACTCAAAATTATAAAAAGGACCAGGCTTACTGGTTTTATAGAGAATGATGGAATCCTTGAGGCTATGGCCCTTAGACACTCTTCAAGTCGGAAACTGAATTCACCTCAATTTTCAGCCAAACAGCATACAGGCCTGTAAGGTGAACAACACCAGGGAGGTATGTGCTCCTTAGAACTATCAACCATATGAGATCTAAAGGGCAACATTTGCCCATGGATAAAGCTTAGAAGGCAGGAAGCGATAGGAAAGAAGGAGGAATGGGAATGGTAAACACAGACAGGAAGTGGGAAGAGTGTGTTACATTGTAGGATTGCGATCAATGTCACAAAACAAAATGTGTATGAATTATTAAATGGAAAACCCATTTGCTCTGTAAACTTTCATCCAAATCACAAGAACTAAAACCTCACTGCCACGAGTTGATTCCGACTCATAGTGCCCCTAGAGGACAGAGGGGCATCTCTATGCCCCATAGAGTTTCCAAGGCTTTCAATCTTACAGAAGCTGACTGCCTCATCTTTCCTGCAGAGCAGCTGGTGAGTTTGAACCATTGACTTGTGGTTAACAGCCAAATGCTTTAACCACTGTGCCACCAGAACTCTTTAAATTACAATAAAAAGTTTAAAAAAAAAAAAAAAGATTACAGCAGAGAAAACCCGGTGGAGTTAGCTGTACTCTGGAAGACATGGGGTTGCCTTGAGTCTGAATTGACTTGTTAGCAATGAGTTTGGTGCTTGTTTGATTTTGTTGTTGCTATGGAAACTTTCTAGAGCTTTGGTAGCCTGGTGCCTAAGGCACTTGACTGCTAACCAGAAGAAAGGTTGGGCAATCTACCTCCATAGTGACACTGCCTTGGAAACCCAAGGAGGGGTCCCTATGAGTCCGGTATGACTCGACAGCACATAACAACAACAACATGGAAATTTTCAAACATATAAAAAAACAGAATAGTAAAATGAACTCTCATGTACACATCTCACAGTTTCAACAATTACAAACTCACAGCCAAGTTCATTTCTTCTTCCCTCACACCCACAGACCACTCCCAAAACCTGCTACTGTTTTAATCAAATTCCAGACTTATCCTTCCTTCCACTTATATCTCCACACATATACATTGATAGCTATTTCGTGTCTTTCGTGATGTATTTAAAAACACACATTCATGCCCAGTCCTCTAATTCCACCCAACACTACAATTCCAATTTTGTACCTTCTGTGACATTGAGATGCCTGACTTCCATTATTCTTGATATATATCGTTAAGTTATTTCTTTGGCATTGCCATGTCCAGGCATATAGCCAATCTCCTGACACTCAGAGCTCCATCATTGATCCCAATTCCATAGGCCCTGGCAGCAGTGATGTCTCAAGATAAAGACAGATAACTAATAAATATCTCCCCCCACAGAACCCTGCCCACTGCCGTGTAGTTGACTCCAACTTGCAGTGCCCCTAGAGTAGAACTGCACCACAGGGTTTCCAAGGCCGTCGATCTTTACAGAAGCAAAGCCCCAACCAAACTCAATGCTATGGAGTGAATTCCTACTCACAGCGCCTAGAGGACAGAGTGGAACTGCCCCCAGGGTTTCCAAGGCTGTAATCTTCATGGAAGCCAACTGCCTCATCTTTCTCCTGCAGAGCAGCTGATGGATTCAAACAGCTGCCATTTTGGTTTGCAGCTGAGCATTTAACCCACTGCACCCCCAAGCCTCCTTTCCCACACAGCACAGAGCGTTTTGCCCACTGTTGCTCGGAGGAAAAAGTTGACTCCCATGAATCTTATTTTAATATGTTGTCACCTTGGGCTTCTGCCAATTATCTCACAATCCTTTACGTCCATTCTGCTTCTTTTTCTCCCCAGCTGCTATTCTAATTTCTTTCCTTGTCTGCCAAGGCTTTAGGTAGTTGTAGCACTTGGCTCCCTAGACCATGCTGAGGCCATGGGCAGAGTCATCGCCAAGCTTGATGACCAGAGAGAG
>NW_006921686.1:2470584-2475148 GCF_000298275.1 Orycteropus afer afer | reverse complement strand
GATTTTTAGTCTGTTTTTGTCATTATCTCTAAGGTGTGTCTCTTGTAGGCAGCATATGGATGGGTTGTGTTTTCTTATCCAATCTGCAACTCTTGGAGCATTATTTTGTCCAACCAATAAACATGTCTTAAAGAGAAGGGAAGGGATCAGCAGTGATGTCCCTAGGGAGTGCGCAGGGTGTGGACCCCACTGTGTGACACTGTCAGGGGGGCCATGTCAAAATGACTGTCTATACAATTTGTGTGCAGTGTTTCAGCAGAAATTTATGGATTTATTTTTATACAAATATCCCTGTAGTCGTGGCACAGTCAACCACCCTGATGGAACAAACTGTTGAACCTGTGGGCTCAGGACCATGGTCACAGAGGACATCAAGGCCCAATTGGCATAACATAGTACACAAGAACATTGTTCTACATCCGACTTTGGTGGATAGCAACTGGAATCTTAAGAGCTTGCAAGTGGCCATCCAGATGCAACAATGGGTCTCTCCTCTGGAGCAAAGAAGAATGAAGAAAAACAAAGACACATGGAAACAGTTAGTCCAAGGGACTAGGAGACCATGCAAACCTCAGCCTATATGACCATGAGACTAAAAGAACTTGACGGTGTCTAGCACTGTCAACCACTTACAAAGGGATCGGTGCAGGAGATCCTGGATAGAGTGGGAGAACAATGTGGAACAAAACTCAAAATCATTAAAAAAAAAAAAAAAAAAGACCAGGTTTATTGGTCTGATAGAGCCTGGGTGAGATCCCTGAGACTATGGCCCCTAGTTACCCTTCAGGTCTGGAAATGAACTCACTCCGGTGGCTTCCAGCCAAACAGTAGACAGGCATATGGCGGGAACATTTGCATAAGATGGATACACTACTTAGTAGAGTGGGAGAGCCTAAGAGCAGTATTTGCCCAAGGAGACAGCTCAGGGGGCAGGAATGCATAGGAAAGATGGATACAGGGAAGAGGTAACTACAAGGAGGAAGTGGGAAGAGAGCTGTTACACTGTGGGGAATGGCAGTCAATGTCATGAAACAAAACGAGTATGAACTGCTGTATGGAAAATGAATTTGCTCTGCAAACTTTCACCCAAATCACAATAAATTTTTTAAAAAAGAAAATCCCTCTAGTTATAACGACAAAGACATTTTTCCTAAGTCCAGTTTACTTGGATCAGCATACCTGCAAGGCTAAAGCGCTCTGCTAATTGACCTTTTGAACTTTCTAATGCAGTCTGGTCAGATCTGTCTATGTTACCCAATTACAGTGCCGCTTTGAATCACGTGGTTTTTTCTGCCTGCTAGGAGCATGTGCTGTTTTCATTGTCGCCGATTTCGTCAAATTTCCTGGTGTTTTAGCTACAATATTGTGGTAAGTAATATTTGTGAACTTACGTCAATCACTTTTTTTTGAGAATGAAGTAATAATGAAAGGAGAAGTAGAAAATTGGAAAAAAAAAAAAGCTTTTGTTCATTTACTATGAAAATGGCGCGGTGTGGCTTCCGACCTTCTCTGATTTCACAAGGGGAAGGAGAATCAAGATCAACAGCCCACAGCTCATTCCTAGGACACAGCAGTCAGACATCTCTCCACCCTTGAACCTTTTTGCCGATTCTAACACCAGTGTCCTCCCAGGGTACTCTCACTTCTCTACTGGGTTCAATCATTAGTTGCAATGACCACAAACAATTTACAGACAATACTCACGCGTATGGGGAGTATTAGGGAAGTAACTGTTTATAATTCAGGATCAGAAATGACTCAGGATACAGTTCTTTGATCAGGACATTCTCTTAGGCACGCCTCTCTCTCTCTCTCTCTCTCTCTCTCTCTCTCTCTCTCTCCCTCCCTCCCTCAGCCCTGTGGCCGCTTGGTCTCCACCCTGCTTTGGCAAGTGGTACAAAGTTCTTCTAGCTCTGACAATAAGTCTTTACTCAGCCAGTAAGTCTCAGCCTGAAGGCACTAAGCTCTGATTCCATAGTTGGGCAAAATGAGCCCCAAGAAATTCAGGCTCCCACCTGAATGTACTCAGCCTTCCCACTCCAAGGGCAAAGAAGCCCACCACGCCATCTCCTGTCGGTCTGCTGCCACCATTTCTCTGGGACCACTTCTTGCCATCCCTCTGTCTCTCAAGTGTTACAGCTCTCTGTCTTCTGGATCTTAGCGGGTTCTTAGCGCAGGGATCCTGGGGTCAAAGAACATACTACACTCCTGTCTCTTCTTCTCGGTGCTAATCAAGTCTCCTCTTTCTGCCTCTGGGAGGGCTCATTTTAAGCCCAACAGGATTGCAAAACTGACCAATCCCCACACTAGGGTTCCATACACCTTATTTGCATAGTCCCACTCTCACAAGGGGAGCTCTGATAGCATAGTGGCTAAAGCACTTGACTGCTAACCAGAAGGCTGGCGGTTCAAACCCACCAGCCACTCCCCGGAAGGAAGATGGGGCAATCTACTTCCATAGTGATACTGCCTTACATTAGGTAGATACACAAGGAGGGGTCGCTATGAGTCGGGTCTGACTCGACGGCACATAACAACAACAACAACAACTCTCACAAGGGTGCCATGACCCTTATTTACATTAGTGAGTTATCCGATCCCCTTGGTAGGGCACTAGCACCTGCCATTTGCATAGTCCCAACTACTGATTTGGTGGGGGTTACAAAGACTATGACTGTTGTTATTTGCTATCAAGTTGGATGCGACTCATAGCGACCCCTCCTTGGGTTTCCAAGGCAGTATCACTACGGAAGTAGATTGCCCAACCTTCCTTCTGAGGAGTGGCTGGTGGGTTTGAACCATCAGCCTTTTGGTTAGCAGTGAAGTGCCTTAGGCACTACACTACCAGAGCTCCTAGACTATGGCTACAAAGGCCATATTAAGTAATTCATTACACTGCAGTTACTAAGGGAACTTTGGTGGCATAGTGCCTAAGGCATTTGACTACTAACCAGAAGGCTGGCGGTTCAAACCCACCAGCCACTCCTCAGAAGGAAGGTTGGGCAATCTACTTCCGTAGTGATACTGCCTCAGAAACCCAAGAAGGGGTTGCTATAAGCCGGGTCCTACTGGATGGCACATAACAATAACAAGAACAATAATTTGTAATTCAATGTAGAAAGATTTTACAAAACAATTTTGTTGTTACTATTCATATAAACTAACACATATTATATTTCAGTAATTTATAACTGTATTTCTCACATGTTATTCTATGATGAAAATTGATCATAAACATTACTAAGGACTGTGTATAGTCTGTTACAGGAGGAGGTCCGTTGTAGCAGGGGTGTATAGCAGTTACTGCACTGGGTGACACCAACTCTAATGACACCACTGGCGATAAGAAAGGAGGAGGGAAAAACTTAAGACAAAGTACAAAAAAAAAAGCACTGAGTTTTGGGATGGTTTGTTACTCAGCACTTTGTGGTGATAACTTGTTGTTGTGTGCCGTCAAGTCGGCCCTGACTTATAGTAACCCCTCCTTGGGTTTCCAAGGCAGTATCTCTACAGAAGTAGATTGCCCAACCTTCCTTCCCAGGAGTGGCTGGTGGGTTTGAACCTCCAGCCTTCTGGTTAGCAGTCAAATGCCTTAGGCACTGCAACACCAGAGCTCCTCCCTTCACAGAAGCAAAGCCCAAACCAAACCCAGTGCCTGGAGGGGATTCTGACTCACAGCACCCCTAGAGGACAGAGTGGAACTGCACCACAGGGTCTCCAAGGCTGTCAGTCTTTATGGGAGCAAAGCCTAAAGCAAAGTCACTGCCATTAACTTGACTTGACTCACAGCAACCCCTCCTTGGGTTTCCGAGGCAGTATCACTACGGAAGTAGATTGCCCAACTTCCCTGGCGATAGCTTACTGATTAAAAAAAATTAAGCATCCTCAGGTCAAGCACTGGTTGCTGTTGACTGAGTCCACTCAGAGACACCTCAGAAGAGAGGCCTGGTGATCTCCTTCCAAAACGCAGCCATTGAAAATCCTATGAAATATAATTCTACTGTGATGTGCATGGTGTCACTATGACTCGAATGTGACTTGATAGCAACTGGTTTTACTGTTTTTTTTTGCTTGAAACAATACTTAGCTGAAAATTCTGTCCCACACAACCAAATTACTTCTACCTGATGCAGGGTATGTCTCTAGCCAAAGATGAGAGATAAAAATACTAGGCACCACTGTATTTTCCCACTCTTCAGGGTCCAGTTCAGTCACACTCAGCTGAATGGGTCAAATGGAAAACAACTGACAACATCAAATGTTGGCAGGGGTGGGGAGGAACTGGAATGCTGGTACATTGCTGGTGGGATTGCAAATATACCCATTTTGGTGTTGTTTTATCAGCTTCTTCAAAAGTTAAACATACAGGTGCCTGGCTACCAATGTCAGCCACTCGGAGTGGGATCTATGTAAGAGATCCTGGATAGAGAGGGAGAACAATGTGGAACAAAACTCAGAATCATTTGGAGAAAAAAAAAAAAAAGAGGGGACCAGGTTTGTTGGTCTGACAGAGCCTGGTGGAACCACTGAGACTATGGCCCCTAGCTGCCCTTCAGGTCTGGAA
>NW_006921686.1:2469679-2470314 GCF_000298275.1 Orycteropus afer afer | reverse complement strand
GGAGGGGAGCTGTTGCATTGTGGGAAATTGTAGTCAATGTCATGAGACAAAGTGTATGTGAACTGCTGTATGGAAAGTGAATTTGCTCTGCAAATTTTCACCCAAATCACAACAACAACAACAAAAGTTAAACATACATTCACCATATGACTCAGAAATTCAGCTCCAAGGAATTTACCCAGAAGAAATGGAAACATATATCCTCAACAAGTGTTGTTCAACTCAGGAAAACAGTAGGAAGAGGGCTGTTATATTGTGGGGATTACAATCCATGTTATGAATCAAAATATGTATAAATTATTGAATGAAAGACCAATTTGCTTTGTAATACCTCACCCAAATCACAATAAAAAGAAAAAAAAAATTTTGTTCAAGAATGAGGGAAAAAAAAAAGATACTAGCCACCACCTGTCTGTTAGTTCATCACACAGTGGTAGCTTGCACGTTTCTGATGCTGGAGGCTATGGCTTCAGAATTTTAAATACCAGCAAGGTCAGTGATGGTGGACCGGTTTCAGTGGAGCAACCAGACTAAGACAGACTAGGAAAAAAGGTCTGGTGATCTACTCCTGCAAGTCAGCCAATGAAAACCCTACAAATGACAGCATAATATTGGCTGTACAGTGCTGGAAGATG
>NW_006921686.1:2467374-2468949 GCF_000298275.1 Orycteropus afer afer | reverse complement strand
AAGGCATCTGACTGCTAACAAGAAGGCTGGCAGTTCAAACCCACCAGCCACTCCTCGGAAGGAAGATGGGGCAATCTACTTCCGTAGTGATACTGCCTCTGAAACCCAAGGAGGGGTCGCCATGAGTCGGGTCCGACTCGATGGCACATAACAACAACAACCACCAGTTTGCAGTGTCTGATTTTGTAACGTCTAGTACTTTCAAGAGGAGCTGTGGTGGTGTAGTGGCTAAGGCATTTGGCTGCCAACCAGAAGGGCAGGAGTTCAAACCCACCAGCTGCTCTGTGGAAGAAAGACGGGGCAGTCTGCTTCCCTAAAGAGTTACAGTCTCGGAAACCCAGTGGGAGTGGCTATGTGTCAGAATCTACTCCATGGGGCTGAGTTTGTTTATGGGAATTTAATCTTTATGGAAGCAGATTGACAAATCTTTTCCTCTCAGTTCCAACTGCCGACCTTTCAGTTAGCGGTTGAAGACTTTAACCACTGTGCCACCAGGGTTCCTGAAGCTAATATATGGAAAACAAACATTATTAGTGGTTATCAGGGATAGGAAGGAGGGGGAAAGAGGGACAGCAATTCTCAAAGTTTCTGCATCTTTCTATTTGTTTCACTGTTCTATTGATGCTCCTGCCTCCCACTGGGCTGTGACTGCTCTTATTGCAAGGGTGTGTCCATTTTCATCGAATTTATCCCCAGGGCCTGGCAGGAAGTCCACTACATAGTAGAGAGGTGGTGAATATTTGTTCAATTATGACCCGAGTGAAGAATTCTCTGACTGTGGGAGTCCTGCCTTGTCTCTTCCACTGGGGTCAGTTCTATTCAGGGCACATTCATCTTTCTCCTCTTCGTGTTATTTTCCCATGACAAGGTGCATAGTCAGTGTGGGTTGATGTCACTCTGTAGCCCCATATCGTGCTTGACTTTTCTCCTAAGCAGTTATCATTGCCTCAATTATATTTAGGGCCCCTGGGTGGTACAAAGGCGCTCTGGTGGTGCAGTGCTTAATGCACTTGGCTGCTAACCAAAAGTTTGGCGATTTGAACCCAGCCGCTGTTCTGCAAGAGAAAGATGAGGCAGCCTGTTTCTTTAAAGATTTACAGCCTTGGAAAACCTATGGGGACAGTTCTACTCTGCCCTCAAGTGTTCCTTTGAGTCTGAATCAGCTCCATGGTAGTGGGTTTGGTTTTAGGCAGTACAAACCCATCATCTCTGTCTCTCTGTCTGTCTGTCTGTCTCTCTCTCTCTCACACACACACACACACACACACACTCTACTCTGTCCAATGGGGTTGCTATGAATTGGACTCGGTTCAGTAGTGGGTTTGAATTTGGTTTGCAGGTGGTACAAAAGCTTTGTGCTGGATTTGTGGAAGTAGATTGCCAGGCCTTTCTTCCACGGAGCAGCTGGGTGGCTTCCAATCCATAGTCTTTAGGTTTGCGGCTGGATGTACACGGCGTGTGCCATCCAGGCTCCTTTTCTAAAGATGAAAACCCTATGGAAGGCTTCTACTCTAACACATGGGGCCGCCATGCGTCAACATTGCCTGACACTAGTGGATTTTTTTTTTTTTTTTT
>NW_006921686.1:2433900-2466759 GCF_000298275.1 Orycteropus afer afer | reverse complement strand
AGTATCACTACGGAAGTAGGATTGCCCAACCTTCCTTCCGAGGAGTGGCTGGTGGGTTTGAACCGCCAGCCGTCTGGTTAGCAGGCAAATGTCTTAGCCACTATGCTACCAGAGCTCCCCACATGACTGGTAGTCTCTAGCATACCGAGGTTCTCTCCACTTTGCAGGCTCCAACGTCCAGTGTCCACGTGGTCCCAGGCTCTGCTGGCCGGCCTAACCGCGGAGAAAGTACTGCGCAAGCGCGGCCCTCTGGCGCAGGCGCAGGCGCGGCCAGGGCGCGCGGTAGACAGACGGTTGGCGGCGCGCGAGGCCGGCGGGCGGTTTTCGTGAGCGGGACCGGAGTGAACGCAGCCAAGGACCGGCGCCATGGTGGAGAAGGAGGAGGCTGGCGGCGGCATCAGCGAGGAGGAGGCGGCGCAGTATGACCGGCAGATCCGCCTCTGGGGCCTGGAGGCCCAGAAACGGTAAGGGCCGATGCGGCTTGAGGGACCGAGGGTCGAGAGGGAGTGGGGAGGAGGAGTCTGGTATGAGGCATTTTCGGCCCTGAGGGAGCGGAAGGGTGTCTTTTGAAACGAAGAGGCGGGAATACTGTGCCCGGGGATGGTAGCGCTCCTGAGGGGACTTCAGGGGCCAATTCGAGACGTTTCTGGAAGGTATGGGAAGCGGAGACGTCTCTAGGTGGGAGGTCCGTTCCGAGGGCTTCTGAACGGGTGGGTGGGCGGAGATCACGAGGGATTGAGCGGCTTCAACCGGAAAGGCTCGGAAGCCTGGGAGGTGGAATTCAGGGAACAGATAATTTAGGCGATAAGGGGGCCCTGGGATGCAGAAAAGGGGGGTGTCGCTAGGTGTTCATTCATTCATTCAGCCATAGATAGTGGGAACCTGTTGTGTGCAGGGTGCTGGGGACATTGGTGACCCCACAGACATGAGCTGACATTGTTGTTATTTTTTTAAAAAACTTTTATTGTGGTGAAAACATACACAAGGTATTTTTCATTTTGTGCCACGATTGTTGCTGTCCTTTTCCAAAATATTCCACCACCATTATCATGGACTCAGTGCCCCCTAAACAAACGCTTCCCCATCCCCTTCCCTCCTACTTCTGTAACCACTAACTAACAATCTTTGATTTCTAACTGTCTAGCTATCTCTCTCTTTTTCAACCTATCTAGGAATTTAGCCTCCCCTCCCTGGTAACCAAAAAAAGAAAGCCTCCTTCTAGATATAAACTTTTCCTTGACTTTTTTTCTTTTTTTGGTTTTTTAATATATATATTTTTATTTTTGCAGTGTGTGTTCCTTCTCCTTCCCTCCCACTCCTGGTTACCAACAAAGAAAGTTCCCTTCCATATATAAACCTTTCCTTGACTTTTTACAATAAGGAACTAATACAATATTTGTCCTTCTGTGATCGACTTATTTCATGCAGCATAATGTTCTTTAAGTTCATCCATACGTGGTGGTTGGTAGGTTCTACATTATTCTTCAGGGTTGCATAGTATTCCATTGTGTGTGTGTACCACAGTTTGTTTATCCATTCTTCAGTTGATGGACACTTAGGTTGTTTCCATCTCTTTGCTGGTGTGAATTGTGCTGCAGTGAACATGGGTGTGCATATTCATGCCCTGGCTCTCACTTTAGGATATATACCTAGTAATAGGGTTGCTGGAACAAATGATATTTATATTTCCAACTTTTTAAGGAATCGCCATACTGATTTCCACAGTGGTTGTATCATTTGACAGTCCTACCAACAGTGTATGGGAGTCCCAATCTCTCCACATCCTCGCCAGCATTTGTTATTTTCTATCTTGGTGAACTTTGCTGTTAGTGCTAGGGCCAGATGGTATCTCATGGTTGTTGCGATTTGCATCTTGCTTATAATGGCTGATGAGTGTGAACATTTCTTCATGTGTTTGTTGGCCGCCTGAATATCCTCTTTAGTCAAATGTCTATTCATGTTTTCTGCCCCTTTTTGAGTTGGATTGTTTGTCTTTTTGTTGTTGAGCTGTTGGAGTTTTCTATATATTTTAGAGATAAATCCTTTGATGGGCTGACATTCTTGTGGGTCCTGAGTGGTGGGCCAATCTGAAAGAAGGTGGGCGTTTGAGGAGTTTTGGAGCAAATTACTTCAAGTGGACGTCTTCAGAGGCTCCGAGTCTAGAGGGGCAGAAGTACCTGAAGAGGTTGCTTGTGTCTGGGTGTGGGGGTGTGTGCAAAGGGGCTAGGAGAGTAAGGGTGGGCATATGTTGGATATTGAAGGAGGTGCTTGATGCAAGCAACAGATAGTTACTGAGCACCTGCGTAGGTGCTGTTCTAGGCACTGAGCATGTATTGGTGAGCTAAACAGATTCCTTGCCCACATTCTAATGTTGTAACTTGAATATGTGTTAAGTCAAGGATTACCTGTATATTTGTTGTTGTTAGGTGCCCTCGAGTCGGACCCGACTCATAGCGACCCCTCCTTGGGTTTCCCAGGTGGTATCACTACAAAAGTAGATTGCCTAACCTTCCTTCCGAGGAGTGGCTGATGGGTTTGAACCGTCAGCCTTCTGGTTAGCAGTCAAGTGTCTTAGGCACTATGCTACCAGAGCTCCCTTAACTGTATGTAATATTATACAGTATCAGGTAATGGAAGTTCTAGGGAGAAAAATAAAGCAGAAATACTGAAAAAAACAAATCTGCTGTTGAATTGATTCCAACTCATGGCGACTCCATGTGTTACAAAGTAGAACTGAGGTCTCTGGGTTTTCTTGGCTGTAATCTTTATGGAAACAGATTACCAGGCCTTCCTTGTGTGGTACTGCTTGGTAGGTTTGAACCACCAACCTTTAGGTCAGTAGTTGAGTGCACACCGTTGGTGCTTTTGGGTAAGGGAGGGGAGTCAATAAAAGATGGGGTGGTGGTGGGGGAGAGCTGTTTTGATAAGGTGGTCCAGGAAGGCTTCTGTAAAAGTAACATTGAACCTGGGACCTGAGTGAAGGGTGAGAAGGAGCCGGGTGGCCATCAGGGGGAGAAACGTCCCTGACATAGAAAACAGCTTGTTGTTGTTGTTGTTATGTGCCTTCGAGTCTGCCCCGACTCATAGTGACCTCTCCTTGGGTTTCCAAGGTGGTATCACTATGGAAGTAGGTTGCCCAACCTTCCTTCCGAGGAGTGGCTGGTGGGTTTGAACCATCAGCCTTCTGGTTAGCAGTCAAGTGCCTTAAGCACTATGCTGCCAGAGTTCCTAGTGTAGGTAAATCATGGAGGCCTGAGCTGGGCAAGTTAATTAGAACAGGAGGGTGGCTAGAACTTAACAGGTGAAGAGCAACTTTATATTCTAAGTGTGCTAGGAAACCATTGGAGTTTTGAGAGTGGGAATAACACAATTTGACTTGGTTTTAAAAAGATCACTCTTGCTGAGTGTGGAATAGGTTTAAGTGGGCAGAAGTGGAAACAAGAGTTTCAGTTAGGAGTTTTTGACAGGTGCTGTCAAGTTCGATTTCCATGGGAGACTTCTGTGGTACATGTGAGACATAATGACAGCTTGGAATGCTAGAGGAGGGGTCAGATACATACCTGGATATATTTTGAAGGTAAAGGGACCAGCCAGATTTGCCAAAGGATTTGATAGTAGGATATGAGAGGAAATGAAGGGTGATGAAGGGTGATGCCAAGGTTTCTGGCCTGAGAGTTTTGGGAAAGGTGTCATAGTGCCTAAGGCATCTGGCTGCTAATCAGAAGGCTGGCAGTTCAAACCCACCAGCCACTCCTCGGACGGAAGGTTGGGCAATCTACTTCCGTAGCGATACTGCCTCGGAAACCCAAGGAGTTGGGTCCAACTCCACGGCAAACAACAGCATAGTTTTATCTGATGTGGGGTGAAGCATGTGAAGAGTAAACTGGAATGGAGTGAGGGGACTGTCAGAGGAGTAGGAGTGGTTTCTCTGAGGAACAATGAAGAATAGATGGGAGCTTCCGAGGGGCAGGTGACCCAAGGACCAGTGACTGTCAGGCCGTAGAGTTCCTGGGAGGTGGGAGTTTTTCCAAAGGAGCGGAGATTGAACTTGGTGGAGAACCTGGACAAGAGTGACTGAGGTCCTGGGCAGATGGGAGGGGCTTGTCTGTAACTTGTGGTCTCTACTTTGTGGGCCACCTATAGAGTTTAGTAGAGGGCGCTCATGTCCGTTTTCTCGTCTGGGTCTCAGCTCTCTGGAGCAGAAGGGGCAGGTGAGGAAACAGGCTGCACAGAGCCAACTGACTTGCCTCTAAGGGAACTCCAGGTAGGACAGGAGGAATCTGGGCCTGAGGTTACTTTGTGAAATGGAAAGCCTAGGAATCCACTGATGGCATTCTAACTGCAGTTTTTTGCCTTTGAGTTGCTCTGTGATCTTGGACCAAGATTGTAGGAACTGGAAAGGAGGGTAAAAAGAAGAAAAAGGGCCGTGGAGGGAAGTTACAGTCTGTGGTTGTTTGTTGCTGTCAAGTTCATTCTGACTCACAGCGCCCCTAGAGGACAGAGTAGCACTGCCCCATAGGGTTTCCAAGGCTGCCAGTCTTTATAGAAGCTGACTGCCTCATCCAATCTTTCTCCTGCAGAGCAGCTGGGGGGTTTTGGTTAACAGCCTAACGCTTTAAGCACGGCACCACCAGAGCTCCTTGATAAAGGAATACTAAAACCATCCTGTAACAGTTTGTTGGGGAACTTGATGCTCACACAGTACCCCGATTTTATCCCACAGATCAGTGACCAGTTGTAAGAGGAGAGCTTACCTTTACAACAGAGGAATCTGTTGGTCATCACCTCAGCCGAGTGATCAAACTTAGTACCACTGCACTTGGGACAACCTGATGGAATGTGCCTTCTCATGTGGTGAAATACCAGCTTCTTGTGTCAATTATGAAGTTTTCTAGCCAAAAATGTTTACCCTGATCACACTTTAGGGAACAGATGGACAAAGGAAAGAACACCGTTGAGGTGATGATAAGAGAAGAATGTGGAACATTCTACCAGACAGCTACCCTGGTTCTCTTCCAGAAGTCAGTGTCGTGGGGAAAAAACAAGCAGAGGGAATGTTTTAGATTAAAAGAGATCAAAGAAACATAGCCAAATGCAGCCTGTGAGCCTTCCTCTGACTGGGTCCTGGTTTAAAGAGAAAAAGAAAAGATGTCTGTAAAAAATGGTAGGGGAAATCCAAATATTTTTTCCTATTACATGGTATTTGGGAATTCTTTTCCAGATGTAATAAATGGTATGGCTGTGAAGGAGAATGTCCTGATTTTGGAGCTAAAGGTGTGAAGTGTCATGATGCATTTAGGTAGATGGGGAAAACATAATGTTAATCATCCTTTCAACTTTTTTGTATGTTAGAAATTTTTTTATGAGAAGTTGGGGAAAAAATTCCCAACAAAAATTTGGAGATACCACATAGATTTCTGATACCTGGCCTCTTGAGAAATAGGAAGGTCAGACATCCCCCTGTTAGTTGGAGCCATGGGAAGGTGCCTCTTTTCACAGGGCTTAGGTTCTCCAGTTCCATTCTCCATCAGTTCAGCTTCACTCACTGATGTAATTGCCTGACCCCTCTAAGTATGTGAGGAGCCTTGGTGGAGCAGTGGTTAAAGCATCGGGTTGCTAACCAGAAAGTTGACGGTTTCAACCCACTAGCCAGGAGAAAGATGAAGCAGGCTGCTTCCGTAAAGATGGACAGCCTTGGAAACCCTGTGGGGCAGTTCTACTCTGTCCTGTAGGGGCGCTGCGAGTCGGCATTGACTCAGCGGCAGTGAGTGTGGTTCTGGGCATATAAAGCAGGAGCCCTGGTGGTGCAGTGGTTAAGCACTCAGCTGCTCACTGAAATGGTGGTGGTTCAAACCTGCTAGCCATTGTGTAGGAGAAAGATGTGGCGGTCTGCTTCCGTAAAATGACAGTCTTGGAAATACCGTGGAGCAGTTCTGTTTGGTCTTACAGGGGTGCTATGAGTTGGAATCAACTTGACAGCAGTGGTTTCAGTTTGCTTGAGATGGATACATAAGGCAGCATGAGGGAGACATTGAGAGGAAAAACCACGGATCGTGGTCCGAACTGGATTCTGATCCTAGCTCTGGCCACTTGTTAGCTGTGACAAGTTGGACACCTTTTCCGAGCCTCAGTTTCTCCTTCCTTAAGGCCAACATGACCCCTTTCCTTATGGAAATGTAATGATGGCTCATAGTCTGTGTGCCCCCTGCTACTTTTAGGCAGAGAACTTGTGTGCAGTGTTTAGGCTGAGTATCCTTTTTTCTAAGAGTGCGAACAATGCTGAGAACCAGGATCAAGGTTTAAGTGAGGTTCTTTATGTAACATGCCCCTCGCTCAGTTCCTGGACTTAGCAAGCCTTCTGTGATCACTAGTGTGTTACGTACACCCAGCATGTCTCATGGTGATTTCACATTGATTTGTGATATTGAAACACTTAGCACAGACTCTAGCTAGAGCATGGTTAACTGAGTTGGTATCTGCTCTGCCATTTACCAGCTGTGTGATCTTTGGCAGTTTCCTTAACAAGTTTATGCCTAAGCTTCCTTATCTTTAAAATGGGACCAATCATAGTTCTTGCCTCCTAGAGTTGTTAAAATTCAAAACTGAACCCACTGCCATTTACTTGATTGCAACTCATTGTGACCCCCATAGGGTTTCCAAGGCTATACATCTTTATGGAGGCACAGTGCCTCATCTTTCTCCTGCTGAGCAGCTGGTGGGCTTGAACCACTGACCTTTTGATAAGCCGCCCAAAGCCTTAACCACAGTGCCACCAGAGCTCCTTCTAGGTGCTGCCAAGTCATTTTCGACTCACAGCAAGCCCATGTGCAGCAGAATGAATCGCTGCCTAGTCCTGCGCCATCCTCATGGTCGTTGCTGTGTTTGAGCCCGTTGTCGCAGCTACTGTGTCAGTCAGTCTTGTCGAGGGTCTTCCTGTTTTTCTCTGACCCTCTACTTTACCAAGCATAATGTCCTTCTTCAGAGATTGGTCCCTGTAATTTATGCCTATCATACAGTAATTGTTTTATAAGTACTGTCTGGATTTATTACCATAACTCTTTTTATGCCTAGTTCCCCTTGGAATCCCTGGTGGTCCAAATGACTAGCACTCACCGGAAGGTTGGAGGTTTGAGGCCACTCAGAGGTGCTTTGGAAGAAAGGCCTGGCTATCTGCTTCTGAAAGATTTGCCATTGAGAACCCTAGAGGGTGCAGGCCTCCTCTGACACACGCGGGGTTGCCGGGAGTTGCAGTCAAGTCAGTGTGGTTTTAGTTTCCCATACCGTATGGATACCGAGTGGTCTGGCTTCAGAGCCCACCATCCTGATCACTCTTCTTTAATGTCACCCTTACTCGCTAGCCATTTATTAGTCACTTTCTAACTGTGTGACATTGGGTAAGCTATTAACTTCTTCATGCTTGTTGTTTCAGTTGTAAAATAGAGATGACAAGGTATGAACGCATAAGATTATTGTGACAACTACACGTGAAGAGCTTAGTCCCTGGCACATAGTAAGTGTTCAGTAATCGTTGGCTGTTATTTTAGGAATTCCTGGGTGGCATGATTGGTTTACATGTTCAGCTACTGACAGATTGGCCATTCAGCTCCACCCAGAGGTGCCTTGTAAGGAAGGCCTGGCAATCTGCTCTTGAAACACCAGCCACTTGAAAACTGTGGAACACAGTTCTCCTCATACAGTGGTGTTGCCATGGATCAGAGTGGATTCTGGGCAGACAACAATGATTATTTTATTATATAGCAGATTTATGTAATTCTGTTGGTGGGCAGTTAGAGTTCTTTCGGTGTATTTATTCGTTCAGTGGCTATTTGAGTAACAGTAATCTAGGTGCAAACAGTTAGTTATAGGTGCCAGGTCTTCAGTGGTTTCTGGGGCTTATATTCGGTGCGGGAGCCAGACAATGGATACATAAACAAATAGCATAATTTTAGATAGAAGCGGGTATGAGCATGATCTGTTAGGTGGCCACGTGGACTTCTCTGAGAAGATCTCAGTCGCACAGTGACCTGAGAATTGGGACTTGTTAAAAAGTGGGAGAAGAAGCATTGAGACCTGTGTTGGCAAGGCGGGAGCCAGCTTGGTATTTTCTAGGAGCAAGGAAGGGTCAGCAGGGTTATAGTCAAGTTAGCAAGGGAGAGAGTGGGATGAGAGATGAGCCTGGCATGCCCCGGCAGGGGGTTTGTGTAGGAAGCCTTCGAAGAGTCAGCAGGGCAGTTACATGGTGACCTGATTTTCTTTTCTTTCTCTTTTTTTTGGTATTGTGGTTTATGACCGTAGAAAGATATTGATGATTGATTATTAAGAGGAGAAAAAAACAGGATTCAAATGATATGGTAAAATGCCCTTTTGGCCAATAAAATATACAGGCAAATATGTGCATGTAAAAATCCAAGAACATAAATCAAATTGTTAACAGTTTATCTTTGAATAGTAGAATTGTAGATAATTTTTATCTTTTGCTCATCTGTGTTTTTTAATCTTTTTTTTTTTTAACAGCATTTTTCTCTTGAGTAGCTTTAGTTTTCTTTTTCATTTTAAGAATAATTTTTAGAATAATTAGAAAGCTGCTTTCTAAAACATTTTACTTGAGGGCTCTAGTTTACATTTGAAAAGATCTCTGGCTGGGTTCCGGATAGTGCTTTTGTGGCAGAGACTGAAGCTGGGAGACCAGATCTGAGGTAGCTGTGGCTTGGTCAGTGAGAAATGGTGGTGCCTGGACTAGGATATGGCTGTGGAGGTGGAGGTAAGTGGATGGACGATGCCGTATGGAAATATTTGTACATGATGTTTGTGCCTACTTGAATGCTTGTAGGATTGACTCTTAGAACTACATTCGAGAGTCTATATAGATAATAATAGGTAACATTCATTAAATGCTGACTATATGCCAAGTAAGGAACTCTGGTAGTGAAGTGGTTAAGGTATTCGGCTGCGAACCTAAGGTCAGCTGTTCAAACCCACCAGCCCCCCAGTGGGAGAGAGATGAGGCAGTTCACTTCCATAAAGCCTTGAAACCCTGTGGGGAAGTTCTGCTTGGTCCCATAGGGCTGCTATAAATCAGAATGACTTGATGGCAGTGGGTTTGATTTTTGGTTTTATGTGCCAGCTACAGTTTAACCCACAAAGTGACCCATAGGATAGATAGTACCCACTCACATTTTTTACCACTAGGGTTTTGTGGGAAACTGCTGTTCCACTTTTAGTGCCTGCTACCATCTGGTAGGGGCCGGTATAACTGCATGAATCTGAAGAAACGGTCCTCATCCCACCAACACCAGCATGAGAGGCTCCTCAGAACAATGTATCCTACTAATTTTATCAGAATCTTTATTACCGCAGAAAAAATTCATTCTCTCTTGAAAGGGTTAAAGTGCATGTCTTGTAATCTAAGGAGCCCTGGTAGTGCAGTGGTTAAGCACTCAGCTGCTCACTGAGAGGTTGTTAGTTTGAACCCAGCAACTCCATGAGAGAAATACCTGGTGACCTGCTTCGTAAAGATTACATGCAGCCTAGGAACCCCGTGGAACAGTTCTAGTCTGTCTCCTGGGGTTGGTAGAGTTGAAATTAACTTGACGGCATATAACAATATGTGCCAGGTACTGTTTAAAGCCTTTTCTTGTAATCTAACATAAAACAGACTGCAGTCCCAGGACTCCTGCATTGCTAAGGATTAAAAATATAAAGATGGTATTTAGTGTTGATGGTACTTGAATAAAAAAACCTGGCGCAGTCAGTGTCTGTGGGGCTGGGTGGGAATGTAGCGCTCCTAGAGAGGCCACTGGGCTCTGTGACTCATTGTCAGAGGCGGTCGTGTGTGACTTGCTGGGAAAATTGAGAGATGGGTATGCTCACTTGCTTCTGCCATGATCGGAAAGGACTTTTCAAGGAAATGGCATTGGAGTTGGGTTTTCAAGCATGCGGAAAGCTTGACCAGTCAGAGAGAGGGAGAGAGGGCACATTCAGCTATGTGGAGTGTGATTAAAGTCTGAATGAGGAAAACTGAAGGCAGATGTGGGGCTGGGTGGACTGATCTGCAAATACTGGGTTGCTGCACTGATAGGGGATAGGGCTGGCTCTAGATGGCTTTAATGTCGGCGTTAGATTTTTTTTCTTGTCAGACACTTTGAAAATCAGAATCCTGTTACTGGAGTTCTTTTCATAATTAAAGCACTGGGGATTGAGGACAAGTTTGATAAGTTCAGGTAGCAGTTACTGAGCGTCTGTTATAGGCCAGATACTATGGTGAGGCTTTTGTACACATACATTACCAGATGGTTGAGGAGATTAAACACAGTGAAGTCCGACTGATGATCCCCATTCTACAGAGGAGCAACTGGAGATTAGAGAGATGCTGCAGCTTGCCCACGTCAGTCATTTAGGAAGTGCCAGAGCCGGGATTCCAACCCAGGGCTTCATACCCAACAGACAGTAGTGGTTGGTAGTGCCATTTCCAAGGGAACATCTGGGAGAACAGGGCCTGAGAACAAGGTCGTGTGCTTGGAGAGCAGTGGTGGGAAGGGGTGATGCTTGTAGATCCAGATCCGTGGAGAAGAGCTCTGTCAGTGAGGCACGTGAGCAGCCCAACAGGAAAAGATCCAGTCCCTCAAGTTGAAAGGGGATTTGCAACCTGGAATTCCAGATTCCAGTTATGACAGCGCCTGGACCCAGGGCTTATAGACTAAAAATGACAGCAGACTTGGCGGATACAGCTAAATGCCAGGGTGGTCAACCTCTCTAATGCACGGGCTTGATAGTTGCTTGATAGAAGCATTACTTCCAGGGATGGGAAGTCCTCTGGAAAGTCAGATAGTTCCCTTTCCACCCACTGGGACAATGCCACCCACCGATCTTTGACAGGAGACCTGTCCATTGCTAGCATCTCCATTATTTACTTCAGTCTGTGTTGTCCTCCTCTTGTCAGTTTCCTCCTCTTGTTGTGGTGGTTTGTTGCCATGGAGTAGTCTCTGACTGCTGGTGACCGCATTGGTACAGAGCTGGACTACTCTGTGGGTTCTCAAGCCTTTGACCTTTTAGAAGTGGATCGCACCTCTGGGTGGATTTGAACCACCATCCTTGTGATAGCAGTCCACTACTGGACTACTGTCCTCCTCCCCTGGTGTGATTGTACACCTGAAAGGGTCATGTCTGTGAAGACTGACACATTTCCTATACACTCCCTCTTTTATGCCACTTTGCTTTTGCCTGTTGGTTATAACCCAAAGAGTACCCTCCTCACCACTGCTTCTGCTACCGTTGTTAGCCCAAGCTGCCAGCCTTTCTCACCTTAACTGTGACAGTCTGTCCAGTCTACTCCCCCAGTGGCTTTCCATAAAAGCCAGAATCCTTGCAGTGGCCTGTGAGAGCCTTCCTGAGGCGGCCCTGGGTCTGTCTGGACCTTGTGTCCTCCCACGCTTTGCTTACTGCTGTCTGGCCTCTCTATCCCCAGAACAGGATAGGGTTTTTGCACGTGGTGGTTTCTCTGCCTGGGGTTTTCTTCTCCCAAAATAACGATGCGTTCATCTTTCATTTCATTTTGTTCTTTCCTCAGGTATCACCTCTTGAAGGACCTTCAAGATCACCCTGTCTGTAGCGTCCTCGCCCACCCCCACTCCTTGACATGTCCCTTTATTTGTTTATCTGTTTCCCTTACCAGATGTCAGCTCAGGGAGGGCAGAGACTATGTCTGTCTAGTCACTGCCCTGTTTTCACACCTAGAAGGGTGCCTGGCACAGCAGGGGCTCCAGCGCAGGAAGGATTGAAGCCAGTCTCGTCTGTTGGAGGCTGTGATGCTGCAGTGCGTTTAGTGAAAGCCAGATCTGTTTTCTGTTGGTTTGTCTTGCTGCGTTCTTTGATGAGCAGCTTCCTCTCTTCATAGCATCATGTTAACAACGTCTGCCTTACAGGTTGCGGGCCTCCCGGGTGCTTCTTGTCGGCATGAAAGGGCTCGGGGCTGAGATTGCCAAGAACCTCATCCTGGCAGGGGTGAAAGGACTGACCATGCTGGACCATGAACAGGTGAGCCATCTGGTCCCCTCACTGCTTCACCAGGACACTTG
This sequence comes from Orycteropus afer afer, assembly GCF_000298275.1. NCBI lineage: Eukaryota > Metazoa > Chordata > Mammalia > Tubulidentata > Orycteropodidae > Orycteropus > Orycteropus afer. The sequence continues at coordinate 2,454,685 of NW_006921686.1, read as the reverse complement.
GAGATGCTGAGTTCCCACATGCCCCTTCAGCATGTGCATTCTGGCTCCAGCAGTCCTACTGCGTGACCAGGGCAGCCTCCGCCACAATGTTGCCCTTCCTGCCTGTAATGTGGAAGGCTGGGGGTGAGGGTTAGAAAGGGCTTTTCCAGTTTGTCTCTCAGACTCACCTGGCTAGCTGATGGAGAATGCAGCGTTACCTCGGGGTTTTGCAGTGCTAGATAGAGCCTTCCCTCCAGTGATTCGGATTTAGAGGGACTGAGGTGGGCACTCAGGAATGTGTGTTTTCAGGATACTTTGGCAGATTTTGATATAGATGGTTCACAGAGTTCACTTTGAAAACTGAGATTAGCGGGGATATACATGGACTGCTTAGCATGATGCCTGGGCAGTAACAGGCACGATTAATTGTAATTACATGACATGATGCTGTGTAATTGATAATAATAGTCTCTAACTCCAGGGTAGCTTTCTCTGACCTTATTCTCCAAGGTAAAAATAAGTACTTCTTTTATATTCCCCTGGCGAATGCCATTTTAGGAGCCCTGGTGGCACAGTGATTAAAGTGCTTGGCTGCCAACCAGAAGATCGTCAGTTCGAACCCACCAGCTGCTCTGTGGGAGAGAGATGTGGTAATCTGCTCCCGTAAAGATGACAGCCTTAGAAACCCTATGGAGTAGTTGTACCCTGTCCTACAGGGTTGCTATAAGTTGGCATCAACTCAGTGGCAGCAGTGTTGGCTGGGGATGATAACTTAGTTTTCTTTTATAGGAAGTGTCAAGTATACACGAAAGTAGAATATTTCACACCCATTGACCTGGCTTCTTTTGTTTCTCTCTTCTCTTTTTGGGCCAGTATTTCAAGGCAAATTCCAAAAATCATGTCGTTATTTTAGATGAAAGCTTCAAATCTTGTCATATAATTCTTTGTGTTTTTTCCTTTGGGCAGGGGGCAGGCATCTTGTCTCCTGCCAAGTAACTAGCACACAGTCTGAGGTGTAGATTCTGGGAAGAAGAAAACGTTAGTGAAATGTTCTAAAGCATTGCTGTGTTTTGGGATTGCAGGAGGAAACTAATACCAGGAATTATTTCTTAAAATAGAAATTCTGCTGCAATAGGAAGAGAGGCGTGGGTGGGCTCACGTAATATCATAGCCATAAACTGATGTGCGAGTTGAATTTAAAAACCGTCCAAGGAGAAAAGATGCCTGCAAGCAAACTGCCAGGTCATTGCTGACCGAGCAGTGGTGGCTTTGGCATCTCCCAAAGCACAGTGCCCCCTAGAGGCAGGAAGGCATCTGGAGCCTGCCTAAGCCCCTGCTGCTGTTGCCTGCATCCAACTCATAGCCACCCTGCAGCGGAGTAGAGTTACCCCATAGAATTTCCTAGGCTGTCAATCTTGACGGAAGCAGACTGGCTCATACCGACCCTCTGGGTGGCAGGTGAGCGCTTAACTGCTGCACCACCAGGGCTTGTCTAGGGTAAGAAATTCCTGAAAGAGAAAGAGCCAGAGACACAAGGAAGGAGAATGCCTAACAGTGGAGCCCCTTGGGAGCCCTTTACTTAGAAAAATGGAAGCCAGTGATGATGGTGACGTCTTCATCTTTGGGGAATCCCAGAATGGTGGGTTGTTGCTGTTGTTGTTATGTGCCATCAAGTCGGACCCAACTCATAGCGACCCCTCCTTGGGTTTCCGAGGCAGTATCACTACGGAAGTAGATTGCCCAACTTTCCTTCAGAGGAGTGGCTGGTGGGTTTGAACTGCCAGCCTTCTGGTTAGCAGTCAGGTGCCTTACGCACTATGCTACCAGAGCTCCCAAATGGTGGGAGATCATAAAAGTGGTGTGACTGGCACTGTATCAGGGTGTCATATTACTGTCTGCTGATAACGGTGACAGGAGTGCTGCCCTGTGTGGAGTGAGCATGTCATCCCATGTCTCTCAGAACTTAGAGTGCCTTCCACTCTCAAGTCTAAACTCTGCCTGGTTTCCAAGACCTAACATAGTGGTTCTTCACTTGGGCTGTAATTTAGAAAAACTGAGGGTTTTTTTAAGGAGCTCTGATGACACCGTGGTTAAGGCATTTGGCTGCTAACCAAAAGGTCAGCAGTTCAAATCCATCTGCTGTTCCACAGGAGAAAGATGAGGCAGTCTGCTTCCATAAAAATTTATAGCCTTGGAAACCCTATGGGACAGTTCTACTCTGTCCTGTAGGGTCACTGTGAGTCGGAATTGACTCAGTGATTTTGGGTTTGAGGAATTTTTTTTTTTTTTTTTAAATAAAAGTTCTCCGGGTAAGTCTAATACTCAGGGAGTGATGAGAACCAGTGGCTTGATGCTATCTGGTTCCATTCAGATCACCCAGGCTGACTACCCCTTACTCCTGTCAGATAAATGGAATGTTGCTGAACACACTGTGGTGCCCCTACCCTCTGCAATTTGCTTTGCCCTTCCCTGACTTCTGAGGGGCTGGGCTGTCAAGTGCAAAAGCTTCTGAATCGTGTAGGCTGGGCTCAAAGCCCACTCCTTGAGCTGGGCAAAGACTCAACCCCTCAGAGACTCCATCTGCTCGTCTGGGCTGTGAGGGTGCTCACGCCTGCCTGTTAGAGACTCTCGTCTGCTTTACAGTCACCACGCTTCACCAGCACCTGTGGGGTGCCCTGAAGTGAGCCAGAGCCAGGAGGTACAACGGTGCTGAAGGCTTGGCTCCCGTTCCCAAGATTTGCTAGAAACCAGAGGGCCCCTGACTCAGGAGACATGGAAGGCTTTCTGGAGTTCCGGTCTGAGCTGAATCTTAAGAGCAAGAAGGACTTTTATTAGGTTGAGGGGTGTATATTTTAGTTGAAGTGCATTAGCAGTGGTCCAAAGTCATGAAACAGCATTATAGAAAGGACATAACACAGCACACAGTGTGGTGTTTTGAGCGTGTGAAATCCACAGTGTGCTGGGGGGTTGGGGGGGCAGATGTGGGTACTGAGGGAAGGCCCAGATCAGGAAGGGCCTGCTAAGAAGCCCTGCTTCGAGCCTGACTTAATCCCCAAGTGCTGATGCTTTGGGAGTTTTTAATGGGGAGCATGGTGGCCCGGACAGCTTTGAGTTTTATATGGATCACTGATTGCTGTCTGGACTTGGGTTCAGGTGGCCCAAACTACAGGGTAGAAAGCCACTTAGCCGGGTATTTCATTAGTAGCTTGGCTGAGAAGTGAAGGGGTCTGAGCTATGGCACTGGTAAGAGATGACAGGAAGTTGTGAGAAATACTTAGGTGGCAGAATTGGTAGGAATTGGATCTAAGAGCAGAAGGAAAGCCCACCCTGACTGAAGGGCTCGGCACGTTGTCTCATTGAATCCTCTGAGTTGGAGGGCATCCTTGTCTTACCGGTGTCTCATCAGCAGGACCATGCAGTCTGCCCCAAGAGCCCATGCTCTCAGCAACCTCCCCATGGGCTGTTACTAAGGAAATGGGATGATCAGTATTCTTCCTGCAGTGACTGGCTGGGTGCCTCATCAACAGAGAGGACAAGTAGAGGAGGCACTGAGTTGCGAGGACCTGTCAGCCGGACAGCCTGGGGGATTATCTGGTGGGCAGTTTAGTAGAAGACTCAGCTGGGTCAGGCAGAAGTGGTAAGAGTAGTCTTGGTAGGACCTAAGAAACGTTGAGATGGTTTATGGATCTGCACAGTGAAAAGATGAATGAGATGGAATCCTGGGGAACAAGCACACCTAAAAGGACATGTTTAGAGACTGGAGTGGCCGGCAAGGCGGAGAGCCAGGATCTCAGAGGTCAAGGGTGCAGAGTATACACAGAGGTGTGATCTCTGGACTGATAGTAGCACTAGCAAACATTTACGGAGTGACTAGTGTGTTGTGTTCATTAATTCACATCTTTGTTTTACACGCAGGGGTAAACATTAGAGGTCAGTAATGCAATTAAAGTCACACAGTAAGTGTAGAGTCAGAATTGGAATCCTGGCCGATCATTGTAGAGCCCTCGCATTTGCCCAGGTGACACATCCTCTCTGTGCATGACAGTCCGTGAAGAAGCAGGACGGGATGGGTAAAGGTCACTGTGAAGAGGGCTGATCTTGATGGGAAGAGGGTAGCTCATTTTCTTGTGCTTGGAGGACAAGTGGTGAGGAAGAACGTGTGCTCTGGCTGGTTTGTAGGAGGAGTTCATGGGAGGTTACCTCTTTCGAACCCCATCTTTGGTGAAGTTGGCAGCAAGTTCGAATGCAAAGATCAACAGTTAAATTAGATGTTTGTTGTGTAAAGAAATGCTCTGTGGACAATCTGGAATCTGTCACCACTCAGTGGCTGTTCAGAGATTGTGTTATTTCATCTGTGGGTCTCTACCCTGTTGAAAGCCAGCCTCCTGGGGGAAATCCCTCTGCCACAGCCCCTGCTCTGCCTTTCTGAGTTTCGCATGCAAGTATTCTTAATTATATCCAATTTTTGCACCAGCCTGATTTTAAACCATTTGTAGGCAGGGACTACATCTTTAAATTATGTAAGTGTTTCCTGTGGTGCCTAGGGTGGGGCATATAGTGTAGATATGAAGTAAATGCTTACACCCTATAGTGGTCAGTCATTTTGTTAGCAGTTACCAATTTAACCAGAAAAAAGCTTGGACTACTGTTTAGAGGGGATTTTCTTTAGAAAACACAAGGGGGTGCTCTTTAGCCATCAATGACCAGTTTAAAAAAGAAAAGTTAAATGGCTATGTGTTTTAAAGGCTCAGAAGGAAATACATGGGGGAGTTACATTAGGCAGGTTCCCGCAGGAGCAGTAATGCAGTGAGATGGTAGGTACTTTACAATTCTTTAAAATCCAAAGGTTCCTTGTTTTTGAGATTTTTTTCCCACCCCCACTGCATCCCCCCAAAAAATCAAGAACTGAAAAAAATATATCTGATACTCCCAGGTATCTCCAGAAGACCCTGGAGCCCAGTTCCTGATCCGGACTGGGTCCGTTGGCCGAAACAGAGCTGAGGCCTCTTTGGAGCGCGCCCAGAATCTCAACCCCATGGTGGACGTGAAGGCGGACACGGAGAACGTAGACGAGAAACCGGAGGCGTTTTTCACTCAGTTTGATGCTGTGAGTTCCCGAGGGAGTGTCTGCTTTGGAAGAGAACAAAGGAGAGCATATTAGGGTCTGGGAAGTTCTGAGCTCTTCTCCATGTGGGTCTGTGAGATGCACACTTCCTGAGGTGGGACATGGGCTGGGTGTGAGAGGAGAGGTGCATATGTTGGACCTGCTGTGACTGTTTGTGACTTTGCTCTCTACTGGCTGCTGCTCTGTATGTCTGTTTCCTGACACCAGGCTTCACTGGTGATTTTTGTCTTCCTTCCAGAATCTGGGCACAGAGCTGTGACACGTTTTGTGGCAGCTGTTTTCTCCCCAAAACTTAACAAGTGGTTGGTTAATTTCTGTACCAGAGACTTTTTTTTGTAAGAAATATCAAACCACAGCTTGTGTTTTGTCTTAAGAAAGAGCAACCTGATGTTGGTCTGTCTCTGTCTCTCTCTCAGCCACTTTGACCATGTTGCCATGGTAAACTAGACAGAGTCACTGTGCTATATTGATAAACCAACTGAGGCCTAGCCACCCTCATTTGGTTTCAATTGCCAAATCTCTGCCGAGGTGAAAAGCATAAGTTAAATTCAATTATAGTATCTGTGACCTTTCAGACATAGTTCCCTGTACCCTAGAAAAGCATGACAAATGTTTGATAACCGTGAACTAGTTTTTACACGATGGCCCCATTCCATGAGAAGGTAGAGTCTGGGTTGGGCAGTTGATTTTTCTCACTGTTACATGTGAAAAATGGCTATGTGCATCTGTTCACAAATGGGCTTGAAATGATGGATGATCTGTGCATTTTTTTTTTTTTTTTTAAATTCTGTTTTGTCACTTCAGGTATTGGGACACTTTCTTTTTGGACACAAGTCCTCTCTTCATTTCTTACTCCTCAGTAGCCACGTTTGGTTCCTCCTAGGTGTCCCGTGAACTTTGCATAGGTAGAGACCAGGTTGTTAGCCCTGGGGTGTATGTAATGCGGGGAGCTGGGGAGGATAGCTGCCTCATGGGCCATGTGGGACTGGTCTCCATTGTAGGTTTGACTCTGGAGGGCTCCCCTGGTCAGTTGGCTGTATGTTTAGCTGGGGCTTTCTTACCCTTTAGATTTATTTTTCCCCTTGGGTGGCTCCATCCTTGACTGACGCATTTTTCTCAGTGTTACTGTACCATTCAGATTGATGGACAACAGCAGAGAGGTAGTAGCAAATGCAAACGGCCTTGTGTCATTTTTTCCCAACTTTCTGCATTCAGGAGAAATCATGTGAAATTTGCAGGTTAGTCTTACTGATCTTGATCACTGGACTTCTTCCTAAAAGCCAGGGTTCATCCACTGAAACTTTGCCATTTCCAGCCCTTCAACTTAAACACAGCCGGAAGCCCCAGGGAGACTAGTCATTCAGCTGGAGGTCACCCCATCTTTGTTGCAGTCTGAACGGAAGGCTGCTCTGTAACCTCTCCTTTTGTCTTTGAATCAGATAAAGTTTCACACCATAATCTGTGGAAAAATAATCCCAACAGCACTTGCTCATCTTCTTTATCTTAATATAGCCATCAAAAGAAGGGGGCAAAAAAGCCCTCATATTTAACAGTGTCAAATTTCTGACTCTGGGCCAATTTTAGAAACTCGTTTTCTTTTATAACTTCATTGAGAGTTTTCATAGATTTTCTATTTTAATAGACGTAGGCTACATGAAATCATTATTACCGTTTTTTGTTCCTCATGAAAACTATGAAATCTGGTTTTCGTATGATTCTGGACTAGAGGGAAGCAACGTATTGAGTGGCTTTTGCTTTCTCACTAAACACAGTTCATTTTGGTTGCAGAAAGTGTTGGTCTTCTAATTTACATTTTCTACACACTGAAACCTGCAACTTTCCTTTTGTCTGCTAACTATAGGACCCAAAGAACCTGTTGTACCAGTTTGAACCTGGCTTGCAACACGCCCCTAGAGACTGTTGGTGAAGATTTATGGGGACCGTCAGGGTGGTGGTCTCATGCTCTGCCAATTTCTGTCTTTCTTTCTGCAGGTCTGTCTGACTTGCTGCTCCAGGGATGTCATAGTGAAAGTTGACCAGATCTGTTACAAAAATAGCATCAAATTCTTCACAGGAGATGTGTTTGGCTACCATGGATACACGTTTGCCAATCTCGGAGAACATGAATTTGTAGAGTAAGTGTTGAAAGCGGACAGGAGAACATTACGTCTTCAATATCTAGTTTTATTTCCTGGTAGGAAATGTACCAGCTGAAGGGAGTAGTGCCTTACTGATGACATGGTCCAGAATTGTAGGAGATGTTGGGCCAGCCCTCCTAAAGGTTGGTCTAATCTGAAAGTACACCGAGCCTAAAGAAAGCAGGCTTCAGAAGTCAGCAGAGTGCACCACGTGGGCATTTGACCAGTCTGGATGGCATTGTTGAAGCCTGCTTTCTCTCTGTTTTGGGAAAGTTTGCTCCGATGTTGAACATTAATTGCCCTCTCCCCACGTCCCCCAGCTAGGATTGCGTGTTTTCGGGTTGAGAGATACTAAAACAGGTACCAGGTAGACAGAGGTAACTCCAGAGCACGTTGAGCCAGAGGCTATCTGAGACACGTCTTCAGGCCCGGGGACCGCACTGCTGGAACCGGCGTGCCTTGTCCTGTCGTTCTTGGCTCTGAGGCCCAGACCTGGGTAATCCTCATAGGATGGGTCCTGTGGTATTTGGGATTGTAGCATCTTGGCGAACGATGGTAGATGAAATAGTATTACAACACTATGGGAGGTGGGTATTTTGGTTGCAATTTCCGACACCCCTGACTTGGTACTGGGAGGTAGAGAGGCCTTTTGGGAGGGAGGAGCTTTCTACCAAGAGTCCAACTCTGCACTCTTGTTCAGCTGCTCAGAGCAGTCACTGCATTGTGCTGGGCTGTGAGGTCTGGCCTGTAAAATCGAGATAGGGATGGACAATGACGTGCAAGTTCCCTCAGCTCTCACTGTGCTTTTCAGAAAATCCAGTTCTTGGGACACATTGTGAACAGGTAAAGAAGTCAGAGTAAACCAAGTGTGCCAGGCTGTTTTAACTTGCATTCCCAAGGCAGAAAGGAGGGATTACGTTTGGGTGTTTATTTTGGAAGAGGAGCCTGCGGTCTGCTTCCAGAAAAGCAGCCATGAAAACCCTGTGTAGCACAGTTCTGCTCTGATACACGGGGTTGCGTGAGTCAGAATCAACTCAAAGGCAACTCCTTTTTTCCCCCTCAATATAGTTCATGATTCCAATAGAACGTTTACAAAACAATCACTTTCATTTCTTGAGAGCCCAGACGGGTGTGCTGAGTGATTGGGCGGTGCTGCTTCTCCTGTGCAGTAATCCTGTTGTGGACTCTTGTTCTTCGAGTGGGGAACTGACTCACCAGCAGACCTGGCATTTGAACCCAGGCTTGTCTGACCCTCACTGACCGTTCCGTTCTGTGAGCTGATGACGCCCTTTCTGGTCTAATGGCGAAGTGCATCGGCTAGACCCCCGTTCCCTCCCTGTGTCACCCTCCAGGGAGAAAACCAAAGTTGCCAAAGTTAGCCAAGGAGTAGAGGACGGCCCTGACACCAAGAGAGCAAGACTTGATCCGGCCGAGACGACGATGGTCAAGAAGGTATGTGGTTCTGACCCCGCCCGCTATTCCTGGCTGAGCCTAAAAGTGGGGGAGGGCAGCGGCCGAGGTCAGAAACCCCAGGGCCTTACAGGGGACAGGTGATTATAGTTGGAAATGAGTGAAGCAGGCCTGGAAGAGACCCATTTGAGGAGAGGGATCTGGAGAGACCGGAGCAGTGCTTTGTCCCATTGTGGGGGGGTGCCTGCTGCTTAGCGCCAGCCAGCTGTTGCCATGAGGAATCGGGCCCCCGTGATGCCAGATGTGGTTTCTCTAGAGAAGTCAAAAAACACAAAGTTTTGTATGATCTCTCCCAAATTTCATAGTGCTGTTAACCTGCTCAGATGGGTTTGCTACTGGCTGACACTGTGAAGGCCAAACTGAACATGTCTGCAAGCCTGCCTTTGGCCTGTGTGCCACCAGTTTTGACCTGTGGTATCATGTGAGGTAGTATCAAAGACTGAGCAAAACTTAGTACTTTGGGTCAAAATAAAAAAATTCAGGTTGATAGACAATTTAGTATAGTCCTACGTAGCAGGAACCAGCTTAAAATATTCTGAATTGCTTTTGCGACTTTAGAAACTTGTTTTCTCTCCCCACAAAGAACCTGTAAGAAGAAAAGCCTTTAGTGTGGACAGATGCTCTCAGATGCACGTGTATATAGCTCTGTAGAGATAGATACTTGGTGTAGTTTGTGTTAAGGGCCTAGACTGTATTTGGATCAAGTGCAGTTCATAATTTCATTTTCTAGAGAGCGATTGGGACAGGAGCCAGAAGTCCACGACGGGTCAGTTGGAATCTGAGAGGGAGGGAGGCCTGGGATGGGGACGACAGTGGAAGGTGAAGTGGCCAGAATCGGCTTTGTTGGAGTGAGAGGGACACGAGGACCAAAGGCACTTTTCTCTCGGCTTTGTGCATAGAAACGCTGAGAAAGAAGAACAGCTGGTCAGAGTCAGTTAAAATTGCCCCAAAGGGGGGATTTGAAAGCACCTGCAGAATGCCCCAAAAGTGGGTGCAGAGTCTCCAGTGGGGGGGCCCCGTGAGAGATCTTCTTTCTCTTACTTTTTTGTTTGTGTTGAAAGAGTTTGGTGGTGTAAGTGCAATAGAGGAATGATTAAGCCCTAACCTTAGCGTCTCTTCACAGGAATGTAATTATCTTGAGTGAACGTTGGTGTTTTGGCCAAACTTGGGTCCTTTTCTTCCTTCCTTCCTTTCTTTCCAGGCCCAGTCAGGCTTCAGCTGAATGGCCCTGTGAGTGGTGGAGGGGGGAGAAAAATTGTTAACAAACGGAGGAGTACAAAAGCAGCTTTGTGGGCTCCATCAGTGTATAAATCACACCCTCCTGGGAGTGTGACACTTGGCCTTGGTGTGAAGGGCTTGATGGCTTAAGGGCAGGCTCTGATTGAGGTGGGTCTTTCACATTCAGATGGGGAGAGTCCCCAGCTTTGTTAGCCATTCACAGCTGGAAGCTTCTCTGGAGCCCTGAGGTGCCCACTGGGGCGGGTCTGGAAGGCCCTTTCGAGCCACTTTAGCTAACTATGAGGAGAATGTGGGCAGCCCGGGCAGGCATTCTGGCGGGTGGCCCCAGTTCTTGGCCTCTTCGGTTACAGTTAATGCAGCCTCTTGCCGCTGGGTCAGAATCTCCCCAGCTGGCCATGTTAGTCAGCTATCTCGCTGAGTGCGGCGGGCTGGGATGCCGACCCCGGCCTCGAAGGTTGTGCTGTATTGGGTGCATTCCTGATGGCAGTCCCTGGGATGCCAGACCTTGCCTTTGTGCCCAGGGCCGGCCCCATCTGGGTTCTGGCCATGACTCTGCCACCATTCAGGGATACATCTCTCCCGTTTCAACAGAGGCGGATACGTGGTTTCAGAGTTCTCGTCTAACCCAGAAAGTCCTCGACCCAGTGTCCGCTCTTTTTGGGTGCTGCTCAGAGTGCAGGATGCAAGTGGGGAAGCAACCACTTCCTGTTTCTGGTGGAAGGTCTCTGGTTAGGGTTCCCTTCCCCTCCCCTTTTCCTTAGGTTCCACCACATGTTGTAAAGCTACTCGTGCTTCAAGGTACACATTGTTCTCCTAAATTAGAAACGTTAGACAACAGAGGAAAAACAGACCTTGTGGTTTTCACGCCATCTCAGAAGACACTGGGCCTTTGTAGCACAGGTGCATCGTGGGAGAATGTCTAGCCCAGAGGAAGGTGCTCAGTAGATTGTGGACTTCTTTTAGTGCCCAGAAGAAGTCGGGAGTCAGATCTCATCAGCTCCCAGGCTGGGGCACAGACCTGCTTTGGACACTGAGGCGCAGCAGGTAGAGGAGGGAGAGTTGTTGCAGGTCAGGAAGAGTGTCTAGGAAGGCTTCCCAGAGGAAGAATTGTCTGACTTGGCACATGAAGGACAAGTGTGAAAGTGCCAATGCCTGACCATTATCCGGGGGCAGGAAGGAGACAATAAAACACAGGCCTAGGGCAGAGTAACTCTGCTTCCCTCCCTGCAGGCAGCCAGCCCTTCCCCCGTCCATGACTAGCAGAGTGCCTGCCCTTTGCCGAGCATGGACTGAGTGCGGGGAAGCATAGCCAGCTCTGCTGTCTCCGTTCAGAGCCAAAACCAGAGCCAAGGGACGCTCAGTGACCTGTGAGTGGTCCGGCCTCTGCGTGAGAGGGAGCGATGGGAAGAGCGGACAGACAGTGGTGATAGGCACAGGCTCCACAAGCCACAGGCTGGATCCCCTTGGAGTGTCTGGGATCATTTCAAGTTTTCTGAGAACGGTGAGAATTCGTATGTGAACGTTGGCGTCATCCTGGAATAAAATCAACACACAAAACCCACTGCCATCAAGTTGATTCTGACTTATAGTGACTTTAGGACCCAGTGGTACTGCTCCACAGAGTTTCCAAGCCCCTCATCTTCTTAGAAGCACACTGCCAAATCTTTCTCTCGCAGAACAGCTGGTGGGTTCAAACCACAGAATTTTCCGTTAGCAGTCAAGCACTTTAACCACTGCACCACCAGGGTTTCTTCCTTTATCTTCCAAAAAAACCCAAATGTGTTATTGTTGATTCTGACTCATAACAACATTGTAGGACAGAGCAGAACTGGGGTTCTAAGGCTGTAATCATTACAGAAACAAACTGCCACATCTTTCTCCCATGGAGCCGCTGCTGGGTTTGAACCAGCAACCTTTTGGTTAGCAGCTGAGTGCTTAACCACTGTGTGATACCAGGGTTCCTTCATCCTGGGAAACCTTTGGGATACAAGGTTACAACTAGTGTTTCTTTCTTGTAAGTTGTCCAGGTTGTTAGGGACTGCCTGTGATGAGAAGATGCCATACTTGGTGGGTTACTCTCAGGTGACAATGTTTTAAAGACTGGGCACACGGTGGTGTGTTGTACTGGTTGCCAATGCTGCTGAAAACTGCGGATTTCACGTTTCTCTTGCTCTGCAGTCGTGGGCAATGGATCGGGGCGTTCACTGTTAATATTCTTTCCATGAATGGATCATGAAAGCACAGTCAGGTAGTGAGTCAGTGTCCTGATTACTCTTTTCTGAGCAATTTGTTGATGAGTCGCTCTTCCTCCTTCCACCTCCACTTTATTTATTTATTTATTTGTCCATTAGTTTGTTTATTATTTATTTACTTATTAAATACTGTGATTTGGGTGAAAATTTACAGAGCAAATTCATTTTCCATATAACAGTTCACACACATGTTGTCTCATGACATTGACTACAATTTACCCCAATCTCCCCTCCTGCTTCCTCCCAATAGCTACCTCCTCCCTGTGTCCATCCCTCCCTGCACTTCTGCCCCCTGAGCTGTCTCCCTGTGCATAAACAGCCCTTCTTTCTCCCATGGTTGTTCTCTCCAAGGAGTGTATCCATCTCAGGTACGTTTTCAACTCATAGGCCTGTCTCTTGTTTGGCTGAAAGCCACAGGTGTGGGTTCAGTTCCAGACCTGAAGAGCAGCTAGGGATCATAGTCTCAGTGGTTCTATCAGACCAGCAAACCTGGCCCTTTTTTTTATTCAGATGATTTTGAGTTTTGTTCCACATTATTCTCCCTCTCTGTCCAGGATCTCCTACATAGACTCCCCCCCCCCCCCCAAGTGGTTAACAGTGGTAGCGGGGCACCATCTAGTTCTTCTGGTCTCATAGTCGTATAGGCTGTGGATCGCATGGTGTACCAGTTGTGAGGACTAATTGTTTCCATGAATCTTTGGTTTTCTTCACTCTTCTTTGTTCTGGACGAGGAAAGACCCATCGTTGCATTTAGATAGCTGTTTGCAAGCTTTTAAGATCCCGGTCGCTGCTCGCTAAATTAGGACCACCTCCATATTTTTAAAGCAGCCTCTGACACCTGACTGGTGTGACTCCATCTTAGTAGGAGATGCCTTGACACGGCTCTGCAGCACTCATTGTACTTGAGGTTACTCGTAATGTCTCTCCTGTTAGACTTTTTTTTTCTATTTTTTATTGTAGTGAAAATATACAAACTAACTGTTGGCTGAATCAACAGTTTTTGCATATACAATTCAGTGACATTGATAACATTTAAGTTGTACAACCATTCTTGCTCTTCTTTTCTGAGTGAAACTATCTCCATTAGTGTGAACTCACTGCCCCCAACCCCTAAGCAGAAATTCCCCTTTGCTCTTCCTTCCACTACTGATCACCACTGATTTCTGTGTATCTGCTTATTTCATACAAGTGACATTACAGGATTTGTCCATTTGTGGCTGACTTACTTCACTTAGCTTGATGTTTTTAAGGTTCACCCATGTTGGGTTGAACCTCACAACTTCATTTCTCTCAGCTAAGTACTGTTCTGTTTTGTCTCCTATTAGAGCTTTAGGGTCCATAAGGACAGGGATGTCACCTGTTTCATCCTCTGCCACATTCCAAGCCCTGTGCCCCCAAACCAGAAACAAACAAGTTGCTGTTGAGTCGATTCATAGTGGCTGTATAGGATAGAGTATTAGCAACGGAACAAACACTCTCTGACTTAAAAATCAAAGCATTTTCAATACTATCTCCTCAGTCTTTTGCCCAGTTCTTCCCTTCTTCCCCCACCTAGGTAACCACAAAGGCATAAGGAGGCACCTGAGGGGGCAGATGCAGCCTCACTTGACTTGTGTCTTGGATTAAAACAACTTATGTAACATTGTAGCCATAAATTCTGAATGATACAGTAGAACCTGTGTAAGGCGGAAACCTGTCAGAGGAGAAAAATTCACTGGGTGTTGATGCAATAGGCTTTTAATAGAGAGTGATAGGAAAGCAGTCAGACTGCACTCTGTCAGAGGTGCAAGACCAGGATATACAAGGCAGTTCCTTTGAGTTACAGCTCTCCCAGGTTTCACTGTACGGCAAACCCCATAAAACAACCAGTGCAGTTGGGGTCACCTGGGTACCTGTCTGCAAGGTAATCACTGTCTTCCGTAGTGTTTCTCATCTGCATGTGTTTCTTCATCCTTTGACTACATGTGTATGTATCTCTAAGCAGTTCATGGAATTGTGAGTGCTTTTGAACTTCGTCGGCCATGGCTTCATCTCATGTGTATCCCCTCTGCTTTACGTGAGCAGCATTGTGTCTGGGAGGGCACCTGTGTTTCTGTGTAGCTCTAGGACTCGCCATCTATTAGGGAAGCCGTTTTGACGTAATGGTTTAAACTAATGAAAATAAGATAAACCTGGAGTCCCTTGGTCTCCCTGGCCATGGTCGGGTGCTCGATAGCAGCTGTGGCCAGTGGCATCTGTGGTGGGCAGCGCAGGTCTGTGTTCTTTCTACGGCCACAGAACGTTCTCTTGGAACATTAGCGCTGCGGGCATTCATTTTCCCCCTGCTGTAGACTGTTGTGTGACTGCGTCACTTTTGTTTCCTTTTTATTGTGATTTGAGTGAGTCTGTGAGACTAGTAAGCTTGGTCTTTTTTTTTTTTTACGATTGTGGGTTTTGTTCCACATTGTTCTTCCACCGTATGCATGATCTAAGCCTGGTCTTTTTTATGATTTTTTTATGATTCTGAGTTTAGTTCCATGTTTTTCACCCACTCTGTCCAGGACCTCCTTCCTGTCGGGATTCCTTTGAGAGTGGTTGGCACCATCTAGGCCTTCTGGTCTCAGGTGGTGGAGGCTGAGGTTTTGGCCCTTGGAACTCTTTCCATGCATCCTTCATTTTCTTCCATCTTCTTTGCTCCGGTACATCACTTTTTTTTTTTTTTTTTTAATCCATCCTATTGATGGACATTTAGGTATGTAAGTTTGAATTGGTACTGCAGTGAGTTTGGTGTCTGCATTTATATATAATCTCCTTGAGTAAATGTGCAAATTTCTCTAAGGAAATGTGCCTGGAAGTTAAATTTATGTGTCATGGAATATGTGCACCTTTATGTACTAAATTACTCAAGTAGCATTATCAATTTCCATTTCCAAACCAGTCATCTGTTACAGTAACCTAAGGCTTTTTTGTCACTGATGCATGACAAAAGGGTATGCATTGTGGCTTTAATTTGTTAAGATGCTTTTTAAAACTATATACTCCCTGATTCCACTCCAGGAGAGTTGAACTCAGTTGGTCTGGGGAGTGGATGTGGAAGGCTGTAGTTTTGAAAGTCCTTTGATTCTGATTGATGTCTAGATCTGGTGAGCACTGCTGTATCATTTGTTGTTGTTGAGCCTGAATCTAAACATAAATATGTTTATCATCCTAAATGTGGAAAAGAGAGAAGAAAGTTGGAAATTAGGAATCCTACCACCCACTAGGGACTGTAACATCTCTTTTTTTGTTCTTAACTATACATACACATAATTGGGTCCTAATTTTAAAATACTAATTCATAAAAGCCCTTGCTGCCCGGTTGATTTTGACTCACAGCGACCCTATAAGAGAGGGTAGAATTGCCCCATAGGGTTCCCAAGGCTGTCGTCTTTACAGAAACCAACTGCCACCTCGTTGTCCTGTGGAGCCACTTTTGTGTTTGAACCGCCGACCTTTTGGTTAGTAGATGAGCCCTTGACCACACTGTGCTGCCAGGGCTCATTACGACTATGTTCATGTGTGTATGATTTTGTCTTTTGCTTTCTCACACAGTGTTTTTCCATAAACGCTTCCAAGTCTGCATCTACTGTGGAGAGCACAGGTTTCTCTTGTTTGATAGTCTATTTATGACATATATTAGGAGAGACGGGTTTCAGTGGCTGCATAGTGTTTCACCTTTTTCCTTAGGCTGTCTGTCTATTTAGCTGGTCTCCTGTTGCAGTGAGGTTAATTGCAGTTTTCCACTACGCTGAATGGCTCAGTACCACCCCATAATTTGATGGCTGGTAAACTGTTGGGAGGTTTCCACTTTGATATTTACTGATGGGCTTTTCACAGGAGAGAAGCAGATTGGATCCTACCAGCTCCCAGGTATTTACTGGAAATCTAGTTGCATTAGTGCTGTGCCTTTCCCTGTGGTCCCTGCTGTAGGAAGCTGGCACCCACACGTGAGAGGAGGGCCGGCAGGGGCAGGAGATGGCTCGTTACTAGTCTGAACTCCAGACCATCAGACTGCCATCTTGAGGCCCAGAGTATCAGGGAGGAAATGCATGTGGAGGCGTGTGGAGTGGGCATTGTACGCAGAGGGACGCAGGGCTGAGGGCATGGACAAGTGGGCGGGGGAGGGAGCGCATGATCTTTTCTGTTGGTTCACCTGTGGACAGTGAGCACTGTCACCGGCAGATTTGCCAGCTGCCTCGTCTGGAAGACTCTTTGTTCCCGAAAGCGCTGTCGGGTGTGCTCTTCTTCAAACCCAAATGGCAGTGAGGGAATAAGGCATGAACTGACTGTTGCCTGTCCTGCTATAGATGAGACGACTTGCATACGTTTGTTTTCTTTATCAGTTGTTGTGATCGGTAACAGACTTTGGGTAGTTTGAACAAAAAACCAAAAACTCACTGCCGTCGAGTCATTCTCCACTCATGGTGACTCCCATTGGGTTTCCGAGGCTGTAAATCTTTATGGAAGTAGATCTCTCTGTCTACCTTCTGCAGAGTGCCTGGTGGGTTTGAACTAGTGACCTTCTGGTTAGCAGTCAAGTGCCTTATCCACTATGTCACCAGAGCTCCTTAGTTCGAACAAAAAAGCATATTAATTGGTGGTGTGCTGGAGTATCATATAAACTGTTGAGTGACTACTGTGATCCCAGGTGGGTAAAGACCAGGGTAGTGCAGGAATGTCAGAGCCAGTAGGGCTCTGGGGCCTCTCTCCTTCCTAGCCTGCCACTAACATGTCTCTGTGTCCCAGCGTTCAGATTTCTCCTTTCCCAGGGGAGACTGCTCCCTCTGGGATATGCCCATCTCTGGTTTCTTATCACCTGTAGCCAGGACACATTACAGACAAGGTAACTGGAAGTGTCTTCCCCAGATACCAAGAAATTGCCCCCAAAGTAGGCTGCCATAGCCAGGACCAAAAAAAAAAAAACCAAACTCACTACTGTTGAGTCTTTTCTGACTCATTACGACTCCCAATGGGTTTCTGAGGCTGTAAATCTTTACAGAAGTAGATTGCCCTGCCCTGTCTTCCTTCTGTGGAGCAGTTGCTGGTTTTGAATGCTGACCTTCTGGGTAGCAGTCAAGTGCCTTACCCACTATGCCGCCAGAGCTCCATAAACAGGACCAACAGAGGTAAATTAGCTCGCCTGAGGTCATGAGTTAGTTAGCCGTGGAACTGGGATTGTCCTACCCTTAGTCCTGGGCAAAAAGGGTCTATATCCATGACCCCAGTGTCCTAAAAGGCCCCACTCTGACCTTCCAACCCTTACCTTAATAGGGTGAGGATTCCATGAAGATGTACTTAACCTGGTGCTAAATGGGCAAGGAGGCCACATGTTCTGACCTCTTGGAACCCCACAAGAGGAGGGCAGAAATCACCATCACTAGCACAAGGCCTATTCCTGCCAGGCCAGACATGCTGCCTCCCTCCAGCCCTTTCTCCAACCATTCTTCCCAAAGCACCCACCACCTCTCTCCTGGGTTCGGTAATTCACTGCAGTGGCCACACAGAACTCACAGATTATGGAGTTTATTAGGGAAGCACCAGGCTACAATTCAAGTTCAGGAAAAAAGCTCAGTCTCTCTCCCAGCCCACCATCTCTCAGCCAAGTCTCTCCCCCAGCAGTGCATGTCCCTCAGTGTCTCAGCAATGCATTTCTCTTGCTTCTCTTTCAGGAGTGCGTGTCTCTTTCAGGAGCACATGTCTCTTTCAGCAGCATGTCTTCCAGCAGTCAGAGAGAGAGTTTTGCCTCTAGGAGGCCTCCTTTTGAGCCCGGCAGGGTGGTCAAACTAACCAATCATAGCATCAGAACTCTTAAGTACTTGAGAGAGTGGGCATCTCCCAGAACACTGTTTTGTGCCACTCCCAACAGAAATACTCCAGGTGGACAACTTCAGCAATCAGGAGCTCCTCAGTTGCTCATAGCAAATCCCACCTTGGAGTTTACAAAGACTTATGGGTAGAAAAGCCACACTAAGTAATTTATTACACCACACCTGGAGTTTGGGATTCCAGGGACCCATGGAATCTCCTGCCCAGACAACCCCAAGTTTACTTCCTGGGCCTGTGTAGGCCTCCTCCCTGGCCTACCTCCAGGATGCGGACCTTGCCACAGTTACTGCAGGCCTAGGCCTGAGGGATGCACTTGGAGCTGCAGGGTAGGGTGTCCACACTTAAATGCCAGCTCCTTGCGTTGTGGGACGGAGCGAGAGGTGGAAAGAGAGGAGAGAAAGGATGAGGCCAGCTTGCCTAGCACACTCCTTGCGACACGGAGCTCCCAAGGAATGTGAGAATTCTGTTTGAATCTGGCCTTCTGGGTGGTGTTCCAGGCCCTGGAAAGGGTAGGCTTGCCTGTGACAGAGATTCTCAAACAGGGTTCTCCCCACCCATTCGCCTGACATATCAGTGGGTGCTTGGTATCGCTCTGAACAGTTAAGATCTTGGGAGCTGAAACCTGGAAGGTGCTGTTTCTTCCTTCTGAGGGCCTTTTACAGACTACACCGCTGCTGCCATCATCTGGTTTAAGGCTCGTGAAGAAAGGTCTGGCAGACTGTACCAGGCACTAAATGTCACTGGCCTGACTATATGACTTACTATTGGAGGTCAGCTAGACCCGTTGACCAGAAGGTTTGAGGGCAGCATAAACATCTTTTATATTAGCTTTCACAGTGGATCCAGACCACAAAGGCGTGATTCCGGGGAGGCAGGAAGTCACCTAAAAACCATAACAGTTTAATTTTCGCTGGCACTTTGAACTTTTCATCCCTCCAATCCATCATGGTCCTTAGTGAGCTGTGCAGACTGCTGGGTAGCTATAGGGCTTGGCTCACTTAGTGGAGAGAGAGAAAAGAGAGGACCCACCCCCATCTTAAACTTACAAAAAGGGGCAAGTATAATACTAAGAATCAGTTTTTTCTTTTTTTTTCCTGAACCAGTTGAGAATAAGTTGCCAACATGATGATGCCCTGCCATCCCCAAACATTTGTCTGTATTTTCTCAAACAAGGTGTTCTTCTACATGACCCTAAAGCAACTATCAAAATCAGAAAAGTCCCATCAGGGCATCATGCTATCTGATCCTCAGACCCTATTCAGATTTTACCAGTTGTTTTGATGATGTCCTTAATGGCAGAGGGACCCAGTTCAGAATTACGCATTCATCTAGATTTTATGATACTTTGGAAAATTACAAGCTAGTGGTTTCTTTTTGATTATGATTTAGGTGCTCTGATGGCATAGTGCCTAAGACATTTGACTGCTAACCAGAAGGCTGGCGGTTCAAACCCGCTAGCCACTCCTCAGAAAGAAGATTGGGCAATCTACTTCCATAGATACACCACCTCAGAAACGCAAGGAGGGGTCTCTGTGAGTTGGAAATGACTCAACGGCAGTGAGTTTGGAGTTTGTTGGTTTTGGGTGAAAGTTTACAGAGCAAATTCGTTTTCCACACAGCAGTTCTTATACAATTTTGTTTCATGACATTGATTGCTCTCCCCATAATGTAACAGCTCTCTTCCCACTTCCTTGGGTTACTTTTTCCCTATGTCTGTCTTTCCTATGCATTCCTGACCACTGACCTGTCTCTTTGTGCAAATACTGCACTTCTGATCTCCCAGGAGTGATTGTTCTATGGGGTGCACCTACCTGGTGTAAATTTTTACCTTATAATACAAGCCAGTTATTTTATAAAATGTCTGTTCATTTGGGTTTGTCTGATGTTTCCATGTAATTAGAGTCCAGGTAGTGCATCTTGGATGGCAGTTGCATAGTATGTCTGCTTCTCACTGCGTTCTGTTGTGTGGTCCATATGCTTCCTGGCTGATGTGTGCTGCTGCTCGTGATGACGTCTGCTGGGCTTCTCCTTTGGCACGTTACTTGCCCTGTGATTAATATTTGTTATATGAGGAGGTACTTTGAAAATATGTAAATACCTTGTTCCTCATCAAGCTTTTAATCAATTCATTAACTTTGTGTCTGTGCGCTAGTGGATTTTGTTTTAGTTCAGGGTTTGAATCTATAGCTATCATTTATTTTTAACTGTTTGTTGTCCTAGAGATGACCTGTGGGAGCTCCTTTAAGCTGGCTCCTGTGTCCTTTCATCCTGTCCCCATTGTTCTTTGACTGTTACCTTACTTTCTGGCCCAGTAAGATGTTCCAGGCACCTCTCATGCTTTGCTGTTGTTGTGGAGACTACACACCTGGTTGTTGTTAGATACCATCGAGTCGTCTCTGACTCTTAGTGAGTTCACACCTAGAACATACATCAATTCAGTATTTTCTACATGTACAATTCAGTGATACTGATTACTTTCTTCAGGTTATACAGTCATTCTCACCTTCCTTTTCCTAATTGTTCTTCTCCTGTTAACATAAACTCCTCCAAAGGTTCCTGTCTAACCTTTGGTTTTGAGTTGCTGTTGTCACCTTGATCTGTTATAGATAGTTCTTAAAAGAGCATAATGCTCAAAAGATTCTTTACAGTTAAGCTAAACTATTACTTGGTTTAAAGAAGACTCGAAGGGATATTTTTTTTTTTTTTTAGGATTTGGGTGAAGATTTACAGAGTAAATT
>NW_006921686.1:2425977-2432230 GCF_000298275.1 Orycteropus afer afer | reverse complement strand
GTATAGTAGGTTTTGAGATCCGGCAATGTGAGACCTCCTACTTTGTTTTTCTTCTTCAGTAGTGCTTTGCTTATCCGAGGTCTCTTTTCGAAGGGATATTTTTGCTGTCAGGTTTAATGATTCTGTCAGGGCACTAGTTTCAGGGGTTCCTTCAGTTCCATGGCTCCAGATAACCTGGATTCCATGAGAATATTGAATTCACACTGCATTTTCCCCCTTTTGATCAGGATTCTTCTACAGACTCTGATCACAAAGTGTTCAGCAGTGGTAGCTGGGCACCACCCAAGTTGTTCTGGTCTCATGGCAAAGGAGGCAGTTGTTCTTGGAGGCAGTTTAGCCACACATTCCATATCCTCCTGCTGTTGCTCCAGGAGAATAGAGACCAATTGCTGTACCTTGGATGGCCACTTGTGAGCTTTTAAAACTCCAGACACTATGCAACAAAATAGGTGGAACAGAAGCACGAAATAGGTTATTAGGCCAATTCACTGGGATGTCCCATGAAATTGTGAGCCTCAACCTCCAAACCAAGGATTGAAATTTCATGTGGTGTTTTGTTGTACATAAGTAGCCACAGCAGCTGCTCTGTTTTTCTGTCCTTGTAAATTTAGCCGTCACACAGGTTTTGGCAGTTCAACTCTTTATGGTATACATCTGCCTCAGCTTTGACATCAGCCATTTCTTCAGAGGTTTTTCAGTGGAGAATGGGAACCAAGATCTGGGTGCCAGTGCGCCCATTGCTTCCTGTCTCACTGCTCTTAGGCCCTCTCGGCGGATAGAGCTTGTTCCTGTTTGTACGTCCATATACCCACACTTGCACCTTTAGGTCTACATTTAACTTTTTACCTGTCTCTATATCTTGAAAATAATGAGTTCACACCAGTAACTCCCTCTATGGGATTCATTCTCCTTTTCACCTTTTCATATTTCTGCTTCCCTTCTCATGATGAGGAGCCTAGCTCCCCAAACTCTCGATACAATGTTGCATCAAGCCTTGAATGTCGCCAGTCTCCCATTGCAGCCCCTGGGATGCTTCCTTCCCTGGCTCCACCCCCTCTGACCAGGCCACCCGGTCCCCTTCCGTTCACATTCTCTCCCCGCCTTTCCTCAGCCCTAGCTGATGGCTCCTGGGGTGAGTTTTTTTAGAGCGAGAGATGAAAACCATTTTCTTCCTCATAGCTTTATTTCCGAACCTTTTTGGTGGACACAATAATACCTCTGTATTTGTGCAAAAGTAGAAAAAAAATTACTTATATTTCAAAACAGTATAGATTATGACATTTTCCAAGATGATTTGATTTTCTTACCAGCTCTCAGCCATACTTCTTCCTACGCGGGGCTTTTCAGGCTATTCTCACAGCCCTGCTCATTGTTTTTCTCCTGTTCCTTCTTATTATATTGTCATCTTTCGTCATCATAAACCATTCCTCGACTGATAAATACTTGCTTGTTCTGTTGGCTGTTAGGGTGTTTCCTCTTTAGACACACATTCTTCTTCACGTGGTTAAGAATTCCTGTAATGTAGACATAGAGTTGAAGAGCCGGCTGGAGCTAGGTCTTCAGGAGCTTTGCTCTGTCTCGCTTCAGTCCAGGGCGTACATCTTACTCATCTCTGTGTCCTCAGAGCCTGAGGAGCACGTGGGAAGTGCTCATAAGTGTTTATTGGATTGAAACTGGCCCCGGCTGCTTTCGATGAACAGTAAACCTCAAATAATGAAATTTCTCCGAGATGTGACTTAAAGCTCACATATTTTATTTTAACCATTTTTGCTTTTTTATCCCTTTTTTGACAGAAGCTGGTTTTCTGCCCCATGAAGGAAGCTCTGGAGGTTGACTGGCGCAGTGAGAAAGCCAAAGCCGCCCTGAAGCGCACGACTTCGGATTACTTTCTCCTCCAAGGTGAGGTGCCCAGCGGTTTCCCGGCAGGGTGAAGGGGCTACGTGTGCTTTTGGTATTTGCCTGGAGTCAGCTTTCCGTGTATCTGCCCACAGTCCTCATTAGCCAGCTGTCCAAGACCCCTTGAGAAAGGCTGTGAGTGGGGATGAGACCCATCATTTGGGCTCTGGTTTCTTAATGACTTTTGGTTTTTCATTGTTTGAGGAACTGACCCGTCCTCTAACATAGAGGCTGAGATAAGGGATAAATCAGACTATTTCTCGTTGCCCCTTTTCCTTCTCCAGTTCCTCCTTGCCCTCAAAACCAGCCATATTCTCTGGAAGGAATGTATGTTTCTTTTATTTTCATTTTTTTCTTTCACTATCAATGAGCTGCTTTTCAGTCCTTCCTTGCTGGTTCTCGGGGCTGTTAGCTTATGTATCGGTTGGCTTCTTGGTTTTCTTTCTGTGCCTGGCGCTTCATGTTTTTAGAAAATAATAGTAGAGTATGTAACTTCAGTGGTTAGCATGAGCCATCGGGACCTGCTACTTGTGTGCCTATTCCACAGACAAGGGCACTGAGGCACAGGATGGTGATGGCGACTTGCATCCTCAGGGTTACACAGCAGCTCTTCAAACCTTGAACCCAAACTCACCCGTTAGGTCACCTTGTAGCTGAAGAGCAGATTGCCTCAAAAAATAATAAGCATAACCATCAGTCCTGTGCTCCTATTAAAAAAGCACCTGTAGGAGACCAGACGGTCAACAGTGACTTTCAAACACGGGAGACTGTCGGGGCAGGGAAACGAGATGAATGGAGGCAGAGCAGCCAGAATGGAGCGGTGAGAAGGTGACCTGCTGTGAAGAGTGTGACCGGTGTCCCTGGACAGCTTGGGTAGAGGTTGTCAAAGGGGAACCTTCACCTTCACTGGAAACACAGTCAACTCTTTTTCTAAATAAAGATTACATAGTAAGTAAATGTAAAAATAACATTGGTTGGTTCATGATGGTTATAAAAAGAAAAAAACATGTTTATCATAGGAAATGCACAAAAACGCAAAGAAGGGGGAAATCACCTTGGCATTTTTGTTGTTTTGGGGATGTGTTTCCCCAGTTTTGTTTCAGGTTCTGGCACACACGCCATGATATTTACATAGTATATTAGCGTCCCTCAGCCACCTACCCAAGCCCCATGTGTCCACCGAAGGCTGAGAGACTCTGTATCTCTGCATAATTGAAGCCCTTTGTCAAGGAGACACTGAAATAGAGAAGCATAGTTTTTATTTCTAAGGTTTGCAAAGCATTTCTTTGTTGAATTTAGATGGTGTCCAGCCTGCCTTTCTCTACGGCTGAATTGAGACCTGCATCCCTACCTCCACCTCCTTGCCTGTGCTAATTCCAGGTCTCCCCTGTCCCCAGGTCCAGACAGACAGTGGCTTTGTCTGGTGGTTTAAAAGAGGCCCTTCCTCCAGACAGTGGTCCTGTAAGTGAATTTGTATGATCTGAATTCCCAGGTGTATAGTAGAACTGACAAGGGGCAAGGTTGTAGTCCCTTCTTGGTCACAGCCAGCTACCCAGAGGGACCAAGTAGTTGAACCTGTGGACTCTGGACAATAGTCACAGGGGACATCAGGCTCAATTGACATAACATACTACACAAAAACATTGTTCCACCTCCTACTTTGGCAAATAGTGACTGGGATCTTAAAAGCTTGCAAGCAGCCATCTAGATGCAATGATGGGTCTCTCCTCGTCCAGAGCAAAGAATGAAGAAAAGCAAAAATTCATGGAAACAATTAGTTCTCGTGACTGGTACACCATGCAGTCCTCAGCCTATATAACTATGAGACCAGGAGAACTAGATGGTGCCTGGCTACCACTGTCAACCACTAGGAGGGGGATCTCCGTTGGAGACCCTGAATAGAGAACAATGTGGAACAAAACTCAGTCATTTGGAAAAAAAAAAGGGGGTGACCTGGTTTGCTGGTCTGATAGAGCCTGCTGGAACCACTGAGATTATGGCACCTAGCTGCCCTTCAAATCTGAAATTAAACCCACTCCTGTGGCTTTCAGCCAAACAAGAGACAGGCATATGAGTTGAACATTACCTGAGGTAGATGCTCTCCTTAGAGAGAACAATCATGGGAGAAAGAAGGGCTGTGTCTGCACAGGGAGACAGCTCAGGGGGCAGGAATTCATGGAGGGATGGACACGGAAGAGGCAACTATCGGGAGGAAGTGGGAGGGGAGCTGTTGCATTGGGGTAAATTGTAATCAATGTCATGAGACAGTGCATGTGAACTACTGTATAGAAAGCAAATTTGCTCTGTAAATTTTCACCCAAATCACAAAAAAAAAAAAGCCCTTCCTTCCCCAAGCATCCTGTATATTGACTGAAAGGGAAATAGCTAACTAATAACCAGTAAAAAGGTCAGCTAGGTAGGAGTTTATCTTTGTTTTATGTTGCTTTTCCCACACTGATTGATAGTGTTAGCAAGACTGGAGGGGAGTTGGAGGAAGAACCATTTTACAGCATTTCATATCCATTTGTATAGAAATAATTCCAGGGATAAAGCAGTAGCCTTATGCAGGTGAATGACGGGACTGGTAGGAAATACCTCCTCCTAAAGCCCTTAGGGTGTGAGACAAACAAGTGCCACCTGGAGCCCAAGCCGGGCCTCCCCAGTCCAGGGTGAGTGGGCGGTGGCGGGCTGGGCTGCTCAGGAGAGCTGGGTGCTCAGTGCCTGGCACATGCCAGACCCTTAGGAAACAGCAGCCGTTAATTTGCAAACGTTATAACCTGAGCGTCCCTAACACCTGCTTACAGTAAGAGTCAGCTAGTGTCTGAGTTTACCATCATCCACGGATATTGTCAGCCGAGAGGCAGCTGTGATCACAAGAGGCCATTTGGTAGTGTCAGGAGACATTTTTGGCTGTCAGAGCTGGGGGTCAGGTATTACTTGCATCTTGTGGGTAGAGGCCAGGGTCTTGCTGAGCATCCTAAACCCATGACAAAGATGTCAGCCCCAAATGTCAATAGCGCTGAGGTTGAGAAACCCTGATCCAATCCTCTGGAGCTTCCAGAGTGTTTTCTCATCCTCCCGGCACCCTTAGGAGGTAGACGGTGGAAATCATCCCCAATTTGATTCCTTGAAATGAGGAAATGCAAACTCAGAGACACTGTTTTGCCCAAGAGGACACAGAGCATAAATGGCAAAGGCTGTAAGATCTGAATAACCAGATCTTTGAATTCTGCTTCCATGTTCATGTTGTGTGAGCGAGAAGGACTAATTATTTCCAGTGGTAGATCTCTCAGTGGTACGTACCTCTTAGCGCATTGAACTCTCCCACTGGCCCTCATGGATGGCTCCTGTGCACCCATCTCACGGATGAGAGGCACAGAGTGAAGACCAGGCATTGCAGCCATTCCTGCCCTCACAGACCCTGGACGCTGGGTGGGGGCATGTATCTATTCCAGCTGCCGCTGACCAGCACCTCACAGGGTAGAGGGCTCCTTGAGAAAGAAGCAGTAACTCTGATATTGTAACCTGTCTGGCAGGCACCAACACACAGCTGTTCAGAGGAGGAGTTTTGGAATCAGACCTGGCTTCCAGCCTCAGCTCTTCCATGTTTGATGTGTGGTCAAGACCACTGACTTCAGTTCCCCTAGCCTCACATTTCCCTGTGGAAGGAGATGGTGTGTGTGCTAATGCCATTTGCCTCTGGGGACGTCTGTGAAGCCTGCATGAGATTTCACAGCAAAATGCTTAGCAGAGAGCCAGTGCAAGGAACCATGCCACCTAAAGTCACCTGCCTTCTGGCAAGTGTGCCTTGCAAGTCTGTAGTAGAAGTTTTGGGATTGACCGAGTTTACCATAAATTCCATACTACAGTAGATATTATCATAGCGTCATTTTCATACTTTGCCAGTTAATCCATCCCATATGTTCTGTTCTCTCTCTTAAATGGTACTGGTTACCTATCTTGGCAGTGTCAAGGTTCAGAGCTTTGGGTTTGGTGATCCCAACAGTGTTCATTGTTTAATGGTTGTCGTTGTAGAAGGAGGCAACTCCACCTGTCATCTCGACCAACGAGGGCACTCTGTGCTCGTCCTCTCCCCGCATCCCTCACCGGTGGCAGGAATGGCTTAGGGAGGCCTGTCTAAACGATCGGGCCATTTCTTCTGTGGACTCAGAAGCCTTAAATGGTGCTGCTTGCAGTCACTCTCTGACCGGGTGTGTTAGGCTCCTGGGGCTGCTATAACAAATTATCATTGGACTTTGTTGTTGTTGTTAAGTGCTGTTGAGTCGTTTCCGACTCATAGTGACCCCATGCACAGCAGAACGAAACACTGCCCGATCCCGCGCCAGCCCCACAATCC
>NW_006921686.1:2393517-2422758 GCF_000298275.1 Orycteropus afer afer | reverse complement strand
CTGGGTTTTAAACACCAGAGGCTCAGCCTCAAAACTCACGTCTACATGTCACCACAGTAGGACAAACTGACAGACAAGTTTGTCTTGCTGTTGGAGACCGCTCGTATCACCCCCACCTGAGTCCCTGTGGCTGACTTTCTTCTGTCTG
The DNA here is from genome assembly GCF_000298275.1 of Orycteropus afer afer. NCBI lineage: Eukaryota > Metazoa > Chordata > Mammalia > Tubulidentata > Orycteropodidae > Orycteropus > Orycteropus afer. The sequence goes on along the minus strand of NW_006921686.1, from coordinate 2,422,610 downwards.
GCTTCCTGGCTTTTCGTTGGACTAGGGTTGCTTAAAACAAAAGAAATTTGTTCTCTCTCAGTTCTGGAGGCCAGAAATCCAGAATGAAGGTGTCAGCAGGGCCACGCCCCTTGCCGGCTGGAAGGGAAGATCTGCCTGGCCTCTTGCTGCCTCTGGTGGTTGTCAACGATCCTTGGCTGTTGCCTTGGTTTGTGACAGCCTGACTCAGACCCCTGCCTCCATCTTCAAGTTGTTGTCTTCCCTCTCTGTGTGTCTTCTTATAAGGACGCCAGTGATGGGATTTAGGGCCCATCTCCATCCAGCAGGACGTCATCTGAACCCCATGATACTGCGGAGATGCCATTTCCAAACAAGGGCACATTCTAGACACTGCAGGGATTCGAGGGGACACACTGGCATCCATAGTCATTGGCATGCAAAATGGACCCACTTTTCAGTTCTAATTAGACCAGCTACCAAAAACCTCCACGGGCAGTGACTCGCCGTGGTGACACACACACTCAGGTGCAGTCTTGGGACCAAAGCCCAGTTCCTGGTTCTCCAGCTCTTGTTCTTTCACCACACTGAGGGCTCGCCTTTTTTAAGGACAGCAGTGTCCACCCTTTCCTGGACACTTTGTCTTTGCAGCAGGGGACAAGCGCTGATATCTCTTCTGTGTTATCATACATGCATTCCTTTGCTTTCTTGGTCTTTCCAGAAGTGCTGCAACTAGAACTACAAGTCGTGCTCCAAAGACTGCATGCGGGAGGGCCTCGGCAGCGTTCCGAGAGTTCCTGTTGATGCGTGCTTGGTTAATGTTGAACCGTCAGCTCAGGAAGTGGAGGGAAATGACTCGAGCTCTCTGTCCAGCTCTCCGCCAGCCACTGGATCCCTCCGCACTGAGGGCCGAGTGGCCTTGCCACGTGCAGCCCCTTGTTCTTCTAGGCAGGGAAGCACTGCTCTCTGTTGTCGGCCTGGCCGTTCACATCCCTCACGGGCGTGTGTCTTCGCACAGCAGCTACCATGTGTGAAGGGTTTTGCCATGTGTGCCCCCTGTCAAATGAGGTGAAGTTACCCCATCTCTAGTGGCGTGTCTTTCGGAAGTCAGCAAGTCTGATGAGATACATGTTACTTCTGGTGCCTGGTGCTGTGTTTCTTTATTTTTATACTTTTGACACCTTTCCCTGAGGTATGATTTATGGCAGAAAGCATACTCATTTTAAGCATGTGTCTTTTAAAATTTTTTAGGGATTAGATATTTCACTAAGTCAAACAGTATCCATCCTCTGATAGATTGTGGTTCAATTTTCGTTAGAGTCCTGTGTTTGCCCAACTGCACAGCCTGTGTGTGATCGGCAGCTGGGGCCTTATGGGTGCAGCCCCCACAGTGGGGGGCAGGCGGCTGGCAAGGAAGAGCACCTGCTTTGGCGGCCGGCAGAGCAGAGCTGAGACCGCAGCTTCCCCTCATTTTAGTTGGGATGCCCTTTGGTTCAGCTCCTGACCTGTGTGCCTCAGCTCTTAGAAAGGTGAAGGAGAGGGTGGGTGGGAAGGTGTCCCACCAGCTGCGTGTTTTTGTAGCACTGTGGTTTTCCTCTTGGGCCCTCTTCACAGCATGTTGCAGTCATTTGTCAGGTGGGACCAGCAGGTTTTTTTTTCTTCTTTTTTTAAATCAAGGTAAACCCCCCAAAAAAACCCATTGCTATCAAGTCAGTTCTGACTCATAGCAGCCTTGTAGGACAGAGTAGAACCACCCCATAGGGTTTCCAGGGCTGTAATGTTTTCAGAAACAGCCTGCCTCATCTTTCTCCCATGGAACAGCTGGCGGGTTAACCTCTGGTTAGCAGCCAAGCTCTTTAACCACTGCACCACCAGGGCTCCTTGTGTTACCCCAACCAAAAACCAAACCCACTGTCATTGAGTTGATTCTGACCCATAGTGCCCCTAAAGGACAGAGTAGAACTGTCCCATAGGGTTTCCAAGGCTGTAATCTTTATAGAAGTGGACTGCCACATCCTTCTGCCATGGAGTGGCTGTTAGATTCAAACCACTGACCTCTTGGTTAGCAGCTGAGCACTAAACCACTGCACCACGAGAGCTCCTAAATCAGGTTAAACCAAAAACCAAACCTACAACCATTGAGTTAATTCTGACTCATAGCAATCCTATAGGACAAAGCAGAGCTGCCCCACAGGGTCTCCAAGGCTGGAAATCTTTATGGACACAGACGGCCACATCTCTCTCCTGCAGAGCAGATGGTGGGTTCAAACCTCTGACCTTTTAGTTACCAGCTGAATGCCCTCCCAGAGCTAAACACACCTGAATTCTGGCCCAGATAGCTCCCCAACCCTTAAAAAAAAAAAAAAAATTATCAGAGAAGTAATCATAGTAAAAGAGTTAAACACTACCAGAAACCAAACCTGTTGCCACTGAGTAGATTCTGACTTCATATTGTTATTTTGCCATCGAGTTGGCCTCGACTCATAGTGACCTCTCCTTGGGTTTCCGATGTGGTATCACTACAGAAGTAGATTGCCCAACCTTCCTTCTGAGGAGTGGCTAGCGGGTTTGAACCTTCTGGTTAGCAGTCAAGTACCTTAGGCACTATGCTACCAGAGCTCCTGACTTTATATTAGTGACCCCTATAGGACAGAGTAGAATGTTCCCATAGGGTTTCCGAGGTGTGATCTTTTCAAAGCCGACAGCCGCATCTTTCTCTCATGGAGTGGCTGGTGAGTTAAATTACCACCCTTGCTGTTAGCAGCCAAACACTTAACTGCTTTACCACCAGAGCTCCTTATTTTCTTACTAAACAGGTATGTAGAGGTGTAAAAAGTAAATTTTCCTCATTAAACACTCCCTAATCTTCCCTCTTCAGTTTTCAGAGTAACTCCTGTTAACAATTTCTTGAATATCTTCTTGAAAATTACTTAACAGTTACAGTTATTCATATGTGTATGTGTGTGACCAGTTGTCACACACACGCTATGTTCAACTTAGGTGGGTTTTTTTCCTTTTTTTGGCAGTATGCTGCTCTCTCTCTCTCTCTCTTTTTTTTTTTTTAACATTTAATGGCTCTTGGTGATATGGGAAGGTCTCAGAGCTTTCATCTTAATGAGTAATGTGATACTCTTTTGAGTGCTCTGTGATGTATGACCACTCTTAGCTTGAAAGGCATTTCACTTGTTTCTGTTTTTCCCAGTCTCGCGTTTATTACCAGGAGCCTTCCAGGAGTGTGGCTGGTGCACCTTGTGAGCTCCCCTGGTGAGCACTTGGAGGACCGAGGTGCACCTGACCCGCACCGTGGGAGCTTCAGTTACCTCGTATGCATGGGAAAACTGGGTCGTGACTAAGGAAGACCAAAGAAGAATTGATGCATTTGCGTTGTGGTGTTGGCAAAGAATGTTGCCACGAGTATGAACAAACCTGTCTTGGAAGAAGTACAGCCAGAACGGTCAGACTTGGTATTACATACTTTGGTGTTATTATCGGGAGGGACCAATCCCTGGAGAAGGTCATCATACTTGGTAAAGTGGAGGGTCGGCGACAAAGAGGAAGACCTTCGATGAGATGGATTGACATGGTCACTGCAGCAGTGGGCTCAGAGCGTCGTGAGGACGGTACGGGCCTGGGCAGTGTGTGGTTCTGTTCTGCAGCAGGTCGTTAAGAGTCAGAACCAACTCAGCAGCACCTGACGACAGCAGGCGCTTGGCTGTGATGCTCACGTGTAGTCCCGGAACTATCACAAGAACGTGGTTTCATTGTTGCTTAATGAAGTAGGTCCTCAGTGAATAGATATTTACAGTGGGGATTGCTGATTATTGCTTATCTGGTCTTGGCTCCACTCTGGAGGGAGTGTCTTCTCAGTGGTGTTCTTGCAGGGTTGTCTTGCCTGCGTCCTGAGCACCCACCAGACTTGATGCTAATGTGGCCCTGGCCCTGCCTGCCATTCATGTACAAACCAAACCCAGTTCATGTGGCCCTGGCCCTGCCTGCCCATTCATGTACAAACCAAACCCAGGTAATGTGGCCCTGGCCCTGCCTGCCGTTCATGTACAAACCAAACCCAGGTAAGGCCTCCAGGGATGCAGTTGCCTGCTGCCAGCGTGCATGTGTTTGCCTTGTTTGGGTGTTGGGTGTTTTTCCAGTTTACTTAATAAGAGAGTGGCCAGACTGACGCTTCCTGCTACATTTTTCCACTGTCTTGAGAGTTGGCTTCACCATCTGTGTGCAGAAGGTCTTGTCTTTTTATTATTCTCCCATGGCATGTTGCAAAACATGAAGTGTGAGCTGGTTTCCTGTGGCAGAAAGTTGACTTTGATTTGCTCCTTTTGAGGTTACTCTGAGTTTATCATAACAGGAGTGCTAAAAATATCTGGTCTAGTATGGAAACCACGTTCATTTACCAGTGTGAATAATAACATGCAGGTTTAGCCCAGAGCAGGAACAAATGGACTTCGTCTCAAGACAAGAATGGCTTCTCAGAGGATTCTTGGCAGTCTTACCTTTCTTAGTCCCTGTTCTGATGCATCCTGGAAAAGTACCTGGGCCGCTCTTGAGCCACAGAATGAAAGCAAAGAATAATCTTAGACCAGACATTTCTTGAGCACCTGCTGATCCCATGCCTGGGAACCATCAGCTCAGTCAGAACAAGTCTCCTTGCCAATGGAAAAGTCAAACGCACATAACCTTCCTTTCTTGTGAGGAGAGCTATAACAGAGGGTAATAGAGAATGCTGGGGTGTCCTGTTCTCTTCATTTTTAAATGTGTTTGAAATCTTTCATAATAATCCAAAATGAACTCTTAAGGGAGCTCAGAGGGCCACCTTTGGGGATCTGTGAAGTCTGAGTTGGATTTCAGAGCTGATAGGGCTTTGCCAGGTGGGAAACGAGGTGAGGGTGATTCAGGCCGAGACCAGTAGACCAGAGGCCAGAGGTGCAGAAGCTATGCCCAGGGGTCCAGAGCGCAGGAACCAGCCAGAGACGAGTTCTGGGGCCCTGCTCATCAGGCTGAAGGGTTTGCTTTTATTCTTGTAAGCCAGGAGTTTCCCAGCTGGTAGAATTTCAGAATCCCCCCAGGGAACATTTGGAAAATACAGAACCCTAGTTCCAGCTCAGATTTACTGACTCAGAAGAAGTAGGGATAGAGGGCTGGCACCTATCTGTATTTTTTTTAAAAGATCCCCCAGGTATCTGAAGAATCAAGTAGTTCGGGGAAAACTGCCTAGGAGAAAGGGACCTTATATCCTGGATCAAAGCCATAATTTACTCACATGTGGGGTTTTCTTTTTTTGTTTTTATTTTATTTTGTTGAGAATATACACAGTGGAACATATACACAATCGAGCTGTTTCTTCATGTAATTCCGTGACATTGATTCTATCCCTCGAGTGGTGCAACCATCCTCACCCTCCTTTCTGAGTTGTTCCTCCTGTTAACATAAACTCACTGCCCTCTAAGGTTCCTATCTGACCTTTCAAGTTGCTGCTGTCACATTGATCCCATATAGCTAGTTACTAAAAGAGCATCGTGCTCCAGACTGGTGCTTTTTACTAGTTTAGCTAAACTATCGGTCGGTTTTGAAAAGACTTCAAGGGACATTTTTGGTTTAAGATTTAAAGGTTATCTCAGGGCAGTAGTTTCAGGGCTTGTCCAGCCCCGCCCCCCAATACCTCCAGAAACTCTGGATTCCATGAGAATTTGAGATTCTGTTCTGCATTTCTTCTGTAGAATCTTTGATCAAAATGTTCATTAAGCTCATATATGAGTTTATTTTAAATGAATAAAATAACAACCTTAAGACAGGGAATAAAAAAGGAAGTAACCCAAGGGTTCTTGAGCACAGCAGTTTGACTATATTCCCTCAAACTAAAGACTAAAGAACCATAAACAAATACTGAATTCTATTTAGGTTTGTTTTTCACAGTGGTATATGAGTTAGTAATTCTGAAACTGTTTACTGTTTATTCTAGGATTGAGCAAATAGGTATATATGTTGTGGAAAGTAAGAGCTGGGTTTTCTTTTTTTTTTTTTAATTAGGATTTGGGTGAAGATTTACAGCGTAAATTCACTTTTCATACAGCAGTTCACATATACTTTGTCTCATGTCATTGACCAGAATTTACAATGCAGCAGCTCCCCTCCCACTTCCTCCCCATAGTTACCTCCTCCCAGTGTCCATCCCTTCATACTCTTCTGCACCCTGAGCTATCTCCCTGTGCATAAGCAGCCCTTCCTTCTCCCATGATTGTTCTCTCCAGGGCGTGTGTCTACTTGAGGTAAATGTTTAACTCACATGCCTGTACTTTGTTTGGCTGGAAACCACAGTTGTGGGTTCAATTCCAGACCTGAAGGGCAGCTAGGGGCCATAGTCTCAGTGGTTACACCAGGCTCCATTGGACCAGCAAACCTGGTCCCCACCTTCTTTTTTTTTTTTTTTTGCCTCCAAATGATTTTGAGTTTTGTACCACATTGTTCTCCCTCTTTATGCAGGATCTCCTACATCCCTTCCAAGTGGATGGCAGTGGTAGCTGGGCACCATCTAGTTCTTCTGGTCTCATAGTTGTATAGGTTGCAGATCGGATGGTGTACCAGTCGCTAGGACTGTTTCCATTAATTTTGGTTTTCTTCTTTCTTCTTGACGAGGAGAGACCCATTGTTGCATCTAGATGGCAGCTTCCTAGCTTTTAAGGTCCCAGTCGCTACTCGCCAAAGTAGTAGGTGGAACAATGTTTTGTATAGTATGTTATGCCAATTGAGTTTGATGTCCCCTGCGACTATGGTCCCAAGCCCGCAGGATCAACTACTCGGTCCCTCTGGGTAGCTGGCTGTGACCAAGTAATGACCATAACCTTGCCCCTTGTCAAGAGCTGGGTTTTCTTATTATCAGAAAATACACTCCATATGAAGCTCTGGTAACATAGTGCCTAAGGCATTTGACTGCTAACCAGAAGGCTGGCGGTTCAAACCCACCAGCCACTCCTTGGAAGGAAGGTTGGGCAATCTACTTCTGTAGTGATACCACCTTGGAAACCCAGGGAGGGGTCGCTGTGAGTTGGGTCTGACTCGATGGCACATAACAACAACAAAAACAGACTCCATGTGAATATGGAAAGGAGTGTGGCACAGTGGTGAAGTGCTCGCCTATTAACCAAAAGGTTGGTGGTTTGAGTCCACCAGCCAATCTATGGGAGAAAAGACCTGGTGTTGTGCTCCTGGAAAGACTTAGAGCCTAGGAAGCCCTGTGGGGGCTGCTGCCATGTACTGTAGGGGTGTGATGAGTGGCATTCGGCGCAGCAGCACACAACAACATAAATATGGAAGGGGAGGGGCTAGAAGGGGCCCTGTGTTACTGAATTGCAGTTGGCATTGTCAGGCCAGCCTTGTTGGTTTTTTGTATAAGCTATAGAAATAGATGTGTGTATTCAGATTTATATACGTATACATTTCCTAGCTCTGTTTGTTGAGGGGGCTTAAAAACAGATACCCCAGTAGCAGTGAATGTACCTGATGCTCAAATCTTGATTGCTCATCCCATCTTCCACTCCGAGGAACCAGGGCTTCTCAGACAAATGGCTGATTCCAGGGCTGGGTTAGGAAAATTACAGATGAGCTTGTACATCTTGCTGTGCCAGAAAATAGGAAGTCTGAGAGTGATGGGGCTTGTCAAAAGACCCAAGGAAGCAGCTTGAAAGCTCCTACTGCTTACATCTGAGACAGGTTGAGGGTCGAAATAAACAGTGAACGTAATAGATTAGAAACTGTAGACTATGAGAACTCAGGAGTCCAGACTGATAAGTAAGTGAATGAGTAAATGAGGCAAGGCTGCGTTCTTTACAATAGAATAACAATAAATGTGGATGAATGATGGAGTGTTTTTTTTTTTAATCACTATTTAAGTATCACCATATTATTAAAAATTGCTTCAGGCAGAAATCCTCAATGGATGCTAAAACCGTTGCAGCAGAGTTTGCTGAGAACCAGAAGAGTTAAGTGGTTCCAAGGTTCCTCTCCACAAGATGCTTCTTAATTAATTACAGAGAGAAGTGCTGGAGGACCTCAGCTGGTAGCACCGAACCAAGAGATCAAAGTGAGCACCCTAGTAAAGGGCCAAGCAGACATGGGCAGAGACAGCCTCACTTCCTGCCCATAGTGCTGGCCCTGCACTAGCTATGGAGAACGGCAGACAGACACAAAGTGAGGAACATTCTCAGTGTGTCACAGAAAGGAGTCCTGGTGGTGCAGTGTTTAAAACACTTAGCTACTAACCTAAAGCTTTCAAATATTTTTTTTTTTTAAGTTCATTATACATAAAAATAAGAGGGGAGATAAAAACAAACATCATAGAATGTGAATATTTGGGGAATTTAGGTGAAGCTAGGTGGGAATTTTGTATGTAATTTTTGTGTGTGTGTGATTTGGGTGAAAGTTTACAAAGCAAATTCATTTTCCATTCAATAGTTCATACATATTTTGTTTCGTGACATTGATTGCAATCCCCACAATGTAACGACTGTTGTCCCACTTCCTCCCTGTGGTTACCTTTTCCCTGTGTCCTTCTTTCCTATGCATTCATTCTCTGAGTTGTCTCCCTGTGCATATGCTACCCTTCTGCTCTGCCATGGTTGCTTGTTCTCAGGAGTATACCTACCTGGTATAATTGTTCACCTTGTAGACCTGACTGTTATTTAGCTGGAAGCTGCAGGAGTGAGTTCAGTTCCAGGCCTGAAAGGTGTGACTAGGGGCCATGGTCTCAGGGGTTTCACAGGTCTGTAAGACCAGTAAGCCTGGTCTTTTTTATGATTGTGAGTTTTGTTCCACATTTTCTCCCACTCTCTATAGGATACCCTGTTTTGATCCCTTTGGTTGACAGTGGTATCTGGGCACCATCTAGTTCTTCTGGTCTCAGGGTCATGTAGGATGAGGTTTTTCATGATTTACTCTAAAAAAAAAACTCACTCTCGTTGAGTTGGATCCAACTCATGGCGACCCCTCCTTGGGTTTCCAAGGCAGTGTCTCTACTGAAGTAGGTTGCCCAGTCTTCCTTCCGAGGAGTGGCTGGTGGATTTGAACTGCCAGCCTTCTGGTCAGAAGTCAAGTGCCTTAAACATTATGATACCAGAGTTTTCATGTGACTTTGAGTCTCTTCATTCTTAGCTACATGAGGAGAGACCAGCTGCTGCATATTACATGGCCACTTGCAAGCTTTTAAAACCCTAATCATTACTCACCAACATAAGATGTAGAACAATGTTCTGTGTGTTATGTTATAGCAGTCGAGCTTGATATCCCCTGCAACCATGGTCTGAACCCACAGGCCCATCAGTTCACTCCCTAAAGGTGTTTGAAGGATTCTGTGGACAAAATATTGAATGATGCAGGAAGCATCAAAAGAAGATGGAAGGAATATACAGAATCACTATACTAAAAAGAATTGGTCAGTGTTCAACTATTTCAGGAGGTAGCATATGACCAAGAACTGTTAGGACTGAAGGAAGAATTCCATACTGCACTGAAGGAATTGGTGGAAAACACGGCTCCAGGAATTGACGGAAGATCCATTGGGATGTTTCAACAAATGGATGCTGCACTGGAGGCACTCACTTGTTAATGCCAAGAAATTTGGAAGACAACTACTTGGCCAACTAACTAGAAGAGATTGACATTTGTGCCCATCCCAAGGAAAGGTGATCCAACAGAATGTGGAAATTATCAAACAATATTAATATCACACGCAAGTAAAATTTTGCTGAAAATAATTTTAAAATGGTTGTGGTAGGAAACTTTGAGAAATGTAAGGTGGCTTCAGAAAAGGACATGGAACCAGGGATGTTGTTGCTGATGTCAGATGGATCTTGGCTGAAAGCAAAGAATACCACAAAGGTTTTTACCTGTGTTTTATTGATTATGCAGGCAGTCATTCAGCTGTGTGGACCATAACAAATTATGGGTAATATTGTGAAGAATAAGAATACTAGAATAACTAATTGTCCTCATGAGGAACCTGTACATAGACCAAGAGACTGTTGTTCAAATAGAACGGGGATACTGCATGGTATAAAATCAGGAAGAGTGTGCATTAGGGTTATGTTCTTTCACCATACTTACTCAATTTGCATGTGACCAAATAATCCAATAAACTAGACCGAGTGAAGAAGAATGAAGAATTAGGATTGGTGAAAGAATCATTAACAACCTACACTATGCAGATGACACACCTTGCTTGCTGAAAGTGAAGGTGACTTGAAGCACTTTCTGATGATAGTCAAAGACTACAGTCTTCAGTATGGATTACACCTCAACATAAAGACAAAAGCCCTTACAACTGGACCAGTAAGCAATATCACGATTTAAAAAAATGAAAACAAACACTGCCATTGAACTGAATCTGACTCATAGCAGCCTCCATTGTATCTCCAAGACAGTAAATCTTTACAGAAGTAGATTGCCCTGTCTAGTAGATTGCCCTGTCTTCCTTCTGTAGAGTGGCTGGTGGATTTGAACCTCCAACCTTAAGGTTAGCAGTCATGTCTTAGGCCCTGTGCCACCAGAGCTCCTTAACATCATGTTAAGTGGAGAAAAGATTGAAATTGTCAGGGATTTCATTTTACTTGGATCCATAGTCAAAACCCGTGGAAGCAGCAGTCAAGAAATCAAATGTCGTATTGCACTGGGCAAATCTGCTGCAAAAGATCTAGATAAAGTTTTAAGGAGCAAGTATGTAGTTTTGAGACTAAGGTGTGCCTAACCAAACCCATGGTGTTTTCAGTTGCCTCATAAGCATGTGAAAACTGGACAGTGTATAAGAATACTGAAGAAGAGTTGATGCCTTTGAATTGTGGTGTTGGTGAAGAATACAGGAAGTACCATGAACTGCCAGAAGAACTATAACAAATCTGTCCTAGAAGAAGTGCAGCCAGAATGCTCCTTGGAAGTGAGAATGGCCAGAGTTCATTGCACCTTTTTTGGTCATGTTGTCAGAAGGGACTGTTCCCTGGAGAAGAATATCATGCTTGTTAAAGAACAGGGTCAGTGACAAAGGGGAAGACCCTTGGTGAGATGGATTGACACAGTGGCTGCAACAATGGTCCCGAGGTTGTTGCAGGACGAGGCCGTGCTTTGTTCTGTGGTATATAGGGTCCCTGAGTCAGAGCTGATTTGATGGCCCCTAACAACAGCAAAGACAGTGGCTAATGATGGCGAGAATTGTTTGTTGGCCTCCTGAATTTCTTCTTTGGTGAAGTGTCTGTTCATGTCTTCTGTCCACTTTTTAAGTGAATTGTTTGTCTTTTTGATGTTAAGGAGTTGGACTCCTAAATAAAATTTTACAGAGGTAAGTCCTTTGTCAGATAAATCGTTGCCAAATAATTTTTCTAATCTGTAGATTCTCTTTTTACTCTGTTGAAGAAGTCTTTTGATGTGCCTAAGAACTTATTTTTTGGAAGGGCCCAGTCATCTAGTTATCTTGTGCTGTTTGTGTATTTGTAGTTAGGTTTGATAATCTATTTAAGTCTTTGATCCTTCTTTAGTTAGCTTTTGTGTATGGTGTGAGGTATGTATCTTGTTTTATTTTTCTGCAAATTGATAATCCAGTTTTGCCATCACCATTTGCTAAAGAGACTGTCTCTTCCCCATTTAATGGATTTAAGCCCTTTGTCAAAGATCAGCTATCCATAGGTGGACAGATCTATTTCTGGGTTCTCCACCGGTCTTTGTGTCTCTCATTGTACCAGTACCAGGCTGTTTTGACTACCGTGGCTGTATAGTAGGTTTTGAGGATTGGGGAGTATGAGACCTGCTGCTACTCTGTTCCTCAGTAGTGCTTTGCTTATCCGAGGTCTCTTTCCTTTCCTTATAAAAGTAGTTGATAGGCTTTCCCATGTCCTTAAAGAATGCTCATGGAATCTGGATCAGGATTGCATTGAATCTATAGATTGCTTTGGGTAGTGACATTTTCACTATGTTCAGTCTGCTTATCCATGAGTATGATGTGTTCTTCCCTTTATGTAGGTCTCTTTTGCTGTCTTGTAATAGTGTTTTGTAGTTTTCTTTGTATAGGTCTCTTTGTGTTCCTGGTAAGATTTATTCCCACGTATTTTCTTGGGAAGGAAAGTAGCTGTCATGAATGGCATTGCTTTCCTTTTCAGAGTCCCCTTTGCTGCCATAGAGGAATCCAGCTGATTTCTGTATGTTTATCTTTCACCCTTCAGTTTGCTGGATCTTTCAATGAGTTCCAGTAGTTTTCTTGCTTAGTCTCTGGGGTTTTCTGTGTACAGGATCATATCATCAGCAAATAGGGATAGTTTGACTTCTTACGTACCAATTTAGATGCCTTTGATTTCCCTTTTTGCCTTATTATCCTGGCTAGGCGTTCTAGTACAATGTTGAATAGAAGTGATGATAGCAGCATCCTGGTTTGTGTGCAGCTTTTGTGAGTTTTCCTTCTAGAAGTCTATAATTATTTCAAAATTAAAATAGGAAAAAATGAAAAGAAAAAAAAAAACACCTCATTACCTCAAAAAAATCCAGATATTGGACGAAGGGATAATCTCTACAAGGGGCTAAGATCCATGGGCGGCCCGTAGGACAAGCTCCTTCAACATTGTGCCGTTGCCTTTTCAGATCAGAGATCAGAGCTTCTCAGTCTAGGATCGTTGGGTGTTGTTGAGGAGATCTGACTCATGGCCACCCCAAGTGACAGGGAAGAACTGCCCCAAAGGGTGTTGCTGGTTATAATTACGGGAACGGCTCACCAGGTCTTCGCTCTCTGGGTTCAAACTACCAGCAGGGTGGGTTCAAACTACCAGCCTTTCACCATTGGTCCCCCAGGGCTCCTTTTCCCCAGATTTGCAGAGGTGCCTGGAACCCCACTCCTGTGGGAGAACCGAGTGCACCTCATGAGTGATGGGTCAGGAGGAGATGCTGAGACCACCCCACTGCCAAATCCGGGCCCTTCTGAGGAAGGCCGCCTGGGCTCCAGTGTGGGCACTCACTCTGCGGAAAAAACTCTCCTCTTTGGAATGCTGGTGTGAAGCAGACGGTAGGGGGCATGTTTGTGTGTAAGTAATGGACCGTGCCAACTGCAGACAAACTTCAGCTTTTGTCTAGAGCTCTGAGAATGCAGATGGTGGCTGGGAGGCTACATGGGGACACACACATGGGATGGCTTCCCACCATACCCCTTAGGAAGCTTGGTGGCCTTGGCTGAGATCCTTCATTCTGCTCAGCCTCACTGTTAATGGAAGGTCAGGGTTAAAGGGAAGGCCCTCTCACTGCTTGGCTGAGTGCAGGTGTGCCCTCAGAGTCGGAACGAGAGCCCGTTGAAAGTTGTGTTCTGAGTTGAGCTGTTAAGTTTCTGTTCTGTCCATTCCTAGAACTGGGCTGGCAACTCCTTTCACTTTGAGCCTGAGACAGACACTCTGTGTGGCTCTCTAGGGATGCGAGCCAAGGGCTTCATTCTGGACTCTTTCTCTTCTCCCTCCTGCCCGCTGTCAGTTACACACACTGGAGAGTTCTCTCATAGGGCTGCCTCCCAACTTCAGCCTTCCTCAGGGGCTTAACCTCTGTACCAGCCTCCAAGATCTGCTTCCAGTCCCCTCCTCCTAGTCTCTGATCCTCACTGGTCATCAGGCTGGAGCTATCTAAAAACCAAAGCCCAACATGCTTAAAACTCATCCACAATTCTCTTCCGCCTTAAGGATGCAACTCAGACCTTCTGGGTTGACATCTCAGACCTGGCTCTGCAAAACTCTCTCTCCTTTCCAAGTGCCTTCTGCACTCCTTGAACCCTGCAAAAAAAAAAAAAACATTGCTGTCAAGTTATTTCTGACTCATAGTGACCCTATAGGACAGAGTAGAACTGCCTCATAGAGTTTCCAAGGCTGTTATCTTTATGGAAGCAGGCTGCCACATCATTCTGTGGAGTTCCTGGTGGGTCTGAACTGCTGACCTTTGAGTTAGTGGCTGTTCTGGTTACCTAGTGCTGCTCTGACAAGAATATACCACAAATGGGATGGCTTAAACTAACAGGAGTTTATTCTTTTACAGTTCGGGAGGTAGAAGTGTCCAAGTTCAAAGTGCCAGGCTCTAGGGGCTGGCTGAGAGCCCCTCAACCTTGGGCTTTAGCTTTGCCTCTTGCTCCCACCCCACTGAAGATAGAGACATCTCTTCACTCAGGCAGCTACTAGCTGCTGAGGCTAACAGGCCCAAGGTGGACAAAATGACACGGTCCCAATGTTACCAAACCACACGTCAGGCCATTAACTTAAGTCCATTGTAAATCCCAAGGTAAGCAGAGCATGGTAGGCTGCTGAACAACGACACAGTTACATGCAGGGTTCATGTGTGCCATAAAGTAGAGACCATTTCCAAAGCTGCTGCTTATATAATACAGGAAGCAGACCACACTAAAGCAGCTACTCAGCTGCCTGTGGTGGGTCCCACGATGGAGATGATTGCCAGTCTCATCACAGGGAACAACTACCACCAGCTTCCCAGGCACTCAACCAGGCCCAGCCAAGTTGACACACAAACATAACCACCACAGCAGCTAAGTGATTAACCACTGTGCCACTAGGACTCCGCCTAAACCCTACTACTCATGTCTTCCGTGAGCTATTTGCTGTCCTCCAGACACCTGTCACCCCATGGTGTCACCCTCGTTTCTACATATGTTCCTTTACCCTGGGGTGTCTTGCTTTAGCTCTCCCCCTTATCTTCTCAGCTCAGCTTCGACGTTACCTCCAGAAAACTAACTGTCCACATCACAGTTCGTTTCCTTCCTCTGTAATCCCGTAACACTCTGGACCGCAGAGCTAAGTTAAGGGCAGAGCCCATAGCCCTCTCTCCTGATTCTCTAGCACAGCCTGATGCAGAGCAGGGGCTTGGTCAGTGTGGATTGGTTGATTCCTCAGACCACCTGTCCCAGGTTTGGAGAATCTGGCCCATTCTTCACCTGTGGCCTCATTGATGTGTTTTAGGTACCTGTGAAGCCAGCTAGATGGGTGCTGATTTGCACGGTTGACCTTTTCCCTACTGCTGCGAGACAGTGGAAGCCCCAGACTTGGCTTCAGGACTGTGCCCAAGCCATACAAAGGATCTGCCCATGCTTCTTGCTCCTGGACAGTAGTTGTCCAGGGGGTAAGAAACCATTAATAACTAGCAGCTCATATCTGCTAGGTATTGGTGAGGTCAGGCCTTCCATGGGGTATGAGTGGTCTCGCTCAGGCAGCCCATTGTTCTTGGTTCATAATCTAACCAGACAGAGTCAAAGGTCACATCTACTTTCTCCTGCCAATAGAATCTTCCAAGTTACCCAAGCTCAAAATCCTGAAATCTCCAAATTTGGATTCAGAAGACTGTTCAGATCCCACATCTGCCAGATAAACCCTGACTCCCTGGCCTCGAGCAAGTCCCTTCACTTCTAGTGGCCTCTGCTTTGTCACATCAAAATGAGGAGAGGGCAGCCACCTTCCTCCTCCACTGGTCATTTGCAGGGAGCCTTAGAGATGGCTGTGTTTTTCCTTTTTCAATTGATGTAAGATGTCCTGTTAGAAAAACATTAAGATACATCGGGAAAGGCCATTTCTATGTAACCTTCTAGAACTTTTAAGATCATCACCTCACCCTCCTTCTTCTCTGCTTGGATTCTTGCTGTGGTCCTGCACTGATGAATACTTGGGTGGTTTTCATTTTTTTACTCTTAACAGACAGACTTCGAGAACTTTGCTATCTTCGATTCTACCAGCCTTAAGCCCAGCTCGCCACACCTCTGGCTTCCCTGTCTCCTGATGTTTAAATGGCTTTGTCTCTAGACCCTCCCTTGACTTGGTGGTCATTTATCGTCTTATTTTTAACACCTGTAACCATTGCAGACCAGGCCAGAGGCAGCCCTGGCCACTTGGACATGGAGTGGCCTGGGGTGTTTGGTGTCCAGCAGTGACAAACACTGCTGAGGACATGACAGCCCAGGGAAATGAGTCCCGATAAGACGCTGCAGCTGAGGACATGTTGGTTTGCTGCTGTCACGACCACAAATGTTTAAAAATAATCTGTAGGGAGAAAAAAAGCACTGGGTTTTGTGTGTGCGTGTGTGTGTTTGGTGCCACTGCCTTATTAGTGGTGGAGAAGACAGAGACCGCAGTCATTCAGCCTTGTGGAGGAGAGGCGAGGGCAAGGGCAGAAGGGTCCAGGGCCAAACTCACACAGACCTGTGTGCTTCCATCCGCCGGCACTTGGAGCCCAGGGAGGGAGCAGAGTCTGCCAGGTGTCCGCTCCTCCTTCACCTGAAAAGCCGGCCCTGCCCTAGGCCTGGTGCCCAGCATTGTGTGTTAACAACTGGTGCGTCACACAGTGAAATCCTACGCAACCCTGAAGAATAACCTAGAATCTGCAAAACACCGCATAACGTGGATGAACTTGGAGGACATTATGCTGAGTGAAATAAGTCAATCACAGAAGGACAAATATTGTATTAGTCCATTATTGTAAAAGTCAAGGAAAGTTTTATCTATGGAAGGAAATTTTCTTTGTTGGTTCCCAGGGGTAGGAGGGGAGGAGAGGGAACACTGCTAGATAGATAGAGTTAAGTACTGATTGGGGTGAAGAGAAGGGCAGTGTACCAAATGTGAGTGATCAACATGGTGGCATTGAGGAAGAAGAAGACATAGAGAGGTACACGGAAGGTACACACAACAAAGATGAAGCCTTTTGCACATACAGTACTGTGTCGTCAGTGAAGGCAAACACGGGTATACGGGTGGATAGATGGGTGGACAGGCTGAACTATTAGGTGTGTCTGCAAAGCGGGGAGTATACCCAAGACCATGTGTAGGGTTGGCAGACAGTGGTGCTGTAAGTGTATTTGTAGGATCTGAATTCCCAGGTGTGTAGTAGAGCTGACAAGGGACAAGGTTGTAGTCACTTCTTGGTCACAGCCAGCTACCCAGAGGGTCTAAGTAGTTGAACATGTGGGTTCGGGACCATAGTCACAGGGGACATCAAATTCAATTGGCATAACATACTACACAAAACATTGTTCCACCTCATACTTTGGCAAGTAGCAACTGGGATCTTAAAAGCTTGCAAGCTGCCATCTAGATGCAGCGATGGGTCTGTCCTCGTCCAGAGCAAAGAAGAATGAAGAAAACCAAAGATTCATGGAAACAATTAGTCCTAGCGACTGGTACACCATACGATACACAGCCTATGTGACTATGAGACCAGAAGAAATAGATGGTGCCCGACTACCACTGTCAACCACTTGGAGGGGGATCTATGTAGGAGATCCTGGATAGAGAGGGAGAACAATGTAGAACAAAACTCAAAATCATTTGGGGAAAAAAAAAAAAGGGATCAGGTTTGCTGGTCTGATAGAGCCTGGTAGAACCACTGGGACTATGGCCCCTAGCTGTCCTTCAGGTCTGGAATTGAACCCACACCTGTGACTTCCAGCCAAACAAAAGACAGGCGTATGAGTTGAACATCACCTGAGGTAGATATAGTCCTTGGAGAGAACAATCATGGGAGAAAGAAGGGCTGTTTATGCACAGGGAGACAGCTCAGGGGGCAGGAGTGCATGGAGGGATGGACTCGGACTGTTGGGAAGAAGTGGGAGGGGAGCTGTTGCATTGTAATGAATTGTGGTCAGTGTCATGAGGCAGCGTATGTGAACTGCTGTATGGAAAGTGAATTTGCTCTGTAAATTTTCACCGAAATCACAATAAAAATAAAATAGAATAACTGGTTGCATCAGTACTCTACTCACTGAGGTCCCAATAATCTTCACAGCATCCTGATGAGAGCAGATTTAACCTGTGTACACAGGAAGCCGAGTCTTAGAGAGGCCAGGTCATTTGTCCAGGGTCCCCAGGCCTGGCATGGTTGGAGTCAGAACTTGGGCCAGACGGTCATCCCTGAAGCCTTGCATCTTACCTTCCCCAGCGCCCAGCCCCTGAATGCTCAGGAGACTTAACTATCACTTACTTCTGTCACCATCTCTGATATTTGATCTAAACTTCCCAAAAGTCTGTGTGACGTTTTTGCATTTCAGTTTTTCAGATGGGAAACTGAGTCCCACTGGGGCCGGACCGCGATAATGGCCTCATTGTCAGCAGGCTGCCTTGCCACAGCCTGCTGGTTTCTTTCTCTGTGGCCCCGCGTCATCGCAGCCTGGGTTGGCCTGTGCGTGAGCTGCTCGCGGGCCCCAAGGCCCAGCTGCAAGCTTGTTGAAAGCCTCACCTCTTTTCTCTGCCCGTCAGGCAGCAGTCACGGGAACGTCCTGTGCCATCTTCCCTCGGCAGGGTGGGTGGCGGAGAGCAGCACATGCCCAGAGCCGCGGTCATGTGCAGCTCAAGTGCTGGAGGGAGAAAGACCCCCACCCCGGGCTGCTTGTGACTGGCAGGTGGGTCGGGTTGTGGAGGGCTCTGGCAGGGTGTCAGGCAGAGCAGATAAGGACTGGGGGACAGAGGACTTGATCATTGTCCTTACATCCTTTGCTTCTGCATTAGAGGTGGTTTTTTGTTTGTTTGTATGTTCTTTGAGTTTGTTTGTATGTTCTTTGTTTCCCCTTCTTTTTGTAAATTGCAGCTTTTTTGTCCTGGTCAGAATGTTCCACTTTTAAAGTCAGTAGAATGTTTGGCTGAGACCAGAATCTGAATGGCTGCTTTACATTGTTCTAACTGGCAGCCTGGGGGCCAGGGGCAGGAAATCCATTTGAAGTGGGTTTTTTTTTAGTTAGCATATCTTCTTATCTTGTCTCTGTTCCTAGGGAAACAATACAACATGAAAGTTAAGTGTGATGGAGCCCAATGTGTTGCTGTAACCCTGAGCCTCTCCTCAAGCCGCAGTCTCTCACTTCTAAAGGGGGTGTAGTAACAGTTGTACCTAGGCCATTCATTCTTTTGTTTAGTATTTTTACATAGCAGAGCTCTTTCTTACTTTAAGATATTATATCTTTATTTTTTTTTTAACCTTGTTGTTGTTGTTATGTGCCGTGGAGTCAGACCTGACTCATAGCGATAGTGACCCCTCCTTGGGTTTCCGAGGCAGTATCACTACGGAAGTAGATTGCCCCATCTTCCTTCTGAGGAGTGGCTGGTGGATTTGAACCGCCAGCCTTCTGGTTAGCAGTCAAGTGCCTTAACCTCTATGCTACCAGAGCTCCTAAGCATAGAAAAAAAAAAAAGAATAGATATGAATAAAACACTGTTTCAACGTAATTTTAATAGCTGCATATCTCATTCCATCAATAATATCATACTTTATGTAACCATGCTATGATTAGAGGTAAAATTATGTCCAGATTTTCTGTGCCGTAAACCACACTGCAGTGCAGTACGGTCATGTACCGCATAATACCTATTTAGACAAGGTCCAACCGCATATGTGTCAGTGGCCCATAAGGCTACGTAATAGAGGTCAGAAGTCTCGATCGGGGCAAACCGAGCAGCTTTCCTGCATGCCACACGTGTGTCTCTTGTCTCTTGTATGCAGTGGGGTTGCGTGGCCAGACGTATAATGATTGGTACAGTCTGTGTATAACTTATAATGCATAAGTCCTGATCATCATAAATAATATACATCTTGAGTGCTATCGTGTTATTTTTCTTTTGTTTTAATTTTCTTTTGAAAATAATACCACGAAGTGCACCAGGGCTCCCGAGTGCAGCTACTAGTAATAGCAGCAGTGGCAGGCAAAGAAATAACCGTTTGGAAGTAAAACAAAAGGTTATCAAACAACGTTGAAGGTGGGAAATCAGGGAATGCTGTTGCTTGTGACTTAGACATGTCACACTGGACAGTCATCGATGACCCTCAAAAACAAAGAAGAATTCTCCAAGCTATTTAAGGATCAAATCAACTCCACTGAAAGCTAGAACGCTGGTGAAAACGTGAGACATATCAGACATAGAGAAACTGCTGATTACACGGATCGAGGACCGAGCACACAGCGAATCCCTCTCAGCATCGCTGAGGTGTGAAGCCTGTTTGACATTCTTAAAGAAAAAGCAGGACCAGATACACTATTTCCACAGTGTTCTATTTCACAGAGCATGTCGTGGATGTTACAGGACTCGTGACTATGCATGACGTGATTTCCTTGTGAAAGCTGCTTTCTGACGATCAGGGAACACGGCCTTTTGGAAGGCTCCTCAGCACCACGTTGCCACGTGGTTTACTGAGGTGACAGTCCCCTCAGCTGCGTGTGAGGGGGCCTGTCCCGCAGCCTGCTTGCTTGTGCTGAGTAATCTCGGGCTCTAATTTGATAGGCAAAAACAGGCATCTGGTTTCAAGGTCACTTCTGAGAAACCATCCTGTCCTTTTCCCCGTCAACAACTTTCATCCAGCTGCCACAGATGCTTTCAGAAGAGAGTGAGGTGTGAATAACAAGAACCGTCTTCCTGTCCCTTCTTTGAGCCGATATATGGCAAGGTCACAGATGAGGTTTCGTTGCTGAGACGAAAGAGTAGCCCGGACTTTGAGCTCAGAAAGGGGCATTTCAGAGCGAGTCTTCAGAGGAGCCCTCTCAGGAGGTGCAGGCCTCTGGAGAAAGAAGAGATCAGAGTGCCATGTGTGTCCTCTGTCGACCAGGCACTCCTCCAGGGCGGGCAGGGCCTAGGCTGTCGGTTCAGGGGCTGCAGCACCACCGCACACGGGGGGCGGGCCAGCAGGTGCTCAGGAGATGCATGTGCAACGCTGCTGTGCATGCACTCCAACTGTTAGGCCTCTGCGTTAAAGAAGAAACCTGAGGGGGAGGGAAACAAAGGGCGTAAGGTGGACCGGGGTAGACGACTCAGTGCCAAGAGTGGCCGGAGCTATGTCCGCCTGCATTTGGCCCCACGGCCATTCTGCACGCTTGCCCCTTAGATGCGTAGAGAGTTTCTGGGCTCCTAACCTTGTTTCCCCCTAGTGGGTAGGTGTGGTGCCTCAGGAACCACCCCCACCCGCACCCCACATGAACCAATCTAACATGTTTGTAAATAATTGGGAATGAATGGACCTGTCTTGGGTACCTTGGAAGCCATATTCAGTTCCCTTAGGGAAACAGAAGGCCTGGCATGTTGGATCTGTGAGGACTTTGCTGGGTCGCTACCCTGAGCCCTCCTCTCTCAGTGGGACAGCTTCTTTGTATTCACCAAACGTGGAGGCTACCCATGCAACATTTTTTCAGTGACTACCATGGAGCAAAGGAGCCTTGGTGACGGAGTTTAGGTGCTCTGCTGCTAACCAGGAGGTCAGTGGATGGAACCCACTGGCAGGTCTGTGGGAGAAAAATGTAGCCATCTGCTTCCATAAAGATTGACAGCCTTGGAAATCCTGTGAGATAGTGCCACTCCACCCTCTAGGGGCACTGTGGGTCAGAATCGGCTCCATGGCAGGGGGTGTGGTTTGGGCTTTGGTCCTGTAAATATTACAGCCTTGGAAACCCTGTGGGGCATTTCCACTCTGTCTTGTAGGTTGGCGATGAGTCAGAATCCACTTGATGGCAGTGACTTTTGTTTTTGGTTCTCCCATGAGGCATGAACTGCAGTGCAGAGTAAGTAGATGGTGGTGATCATCAGACAGGTGATCTCTGCCTGATGGAACACAGTCATTGCGTGGAGGATATTCAGCAGTCCTGGGACAGGTTAATCGTGCAAATGAGAATAAAATCACAAGTGTGAGACTTAGAGCCAGGGAAGGGAAATGCTGGGGCCGAGAGAGAATATCAGGGAGACAGTTCGTGACCAAGGCAGTGTCATCCCCGAGCTGCAGGGGGAGGCTGGTGACCCTGGTCATTGGAGCATGTCAGCCTGAGACGGGTGCACAGAGACTGCCAGGGCAAGAACGTTGCTTCTCTAGGAGGGTGTGTGGGCTGGCTGCCTGAGGACACTGACATTCTGGGCAACTGTCAGTTATTCACATGGATCGGTGCACTTCCCTGAAACAAAGGCAAGTCCCAGGTTGATTCCCATTTTACAGGTGAGGCTCAGGGACACTTGTCATTTGGACAGCATCACAGTAAGTAAAAAAAGCAGGGGTTCCAGCCCTGGCATTTGGGCTCTGGAGCCTTGCTCCTTACTGCTGTGCCCCATGGTCATCTGTTAAGAAGTTCACCAGGCCAGGAGGGGCAGCAGGCCCTAAAGGCAGCAGCTGAATGTGCTGAGGGCCAGGACATGGTGACAGTTATGTGTCCCGGGCACAGTGGGGACTGAAGTGGTTCCACCAGATGGTGCAGAGCCTGGTTACTTGGTGAGCCCACCCCACCCAGTTGAGGGGTGTGTCCTGTAATACCCTCTCAGAGCACCTTGTCTCATTGGCACAGTCTCGTGGACAGTGTTCGTCTCCCTCACTGAAAGGTCGGGGAGAGCAGAGTGTCACCATCCTGCCCCGCACGGGGCCTGGCACGAAGTTGGTGCTCAGTAGGTATTTATTAAAAATTAAGAAAATGCCAAGGCCACAGAGTTCTGCCTTAGAAAAGGGACTGTTGGCCAGGAGGTTGTCCTGGAAGTTTACCGAACCCAGGAGCAGAACAGATTTCCAGGCCTTTCCTAGGGATGATAAGTCTCCTTCCGTCAGTGAGCCAGATTGGGGAGAAAGGGCCGTCTTTAGGCTCAGCAGACCCAGGGAGACAGGGCCAAGGGCGTCTGGCACAGTCAGGCGAGGCGAACTTACAAAGGTTTGGCTCTTCCTCACCTGAGCGGGATGGTGCAGGGGGACAACAGTTGAGGGGAGGCTAGTTTGCAACGTGGACTTCATTTTCTTTCTATGAGAATAGCTGGGTTTTTTGATGGCTGAAATGTAATAAGAAATATGTCGAAAGAGATACATTGCTTTCCAACCCCTCAGCAGGCGACGCCGCTCTGCACGCTGTGGAGACTGGGGAAGGCAGGGATGTGTTCACACGCAGACTGTTTCCTCAGACACACGAGGGGCTGCTTGATTTCTCCTCTTCGGAGTTTGCGTTTTTCATGACATGGGCCTGTCCTGAGTGGAAACGAGGCCTAGACTGGCCTCTCAGCTCCAGCGATAAATGTTGCTCCCCACCGGACTTCAGCAGCCTGACTTAATTAAAAGGTTCAGATCAAGTTAATCACGTTTAGAACTCTAATTCTGTGCTGTGTTTTGATACTGGTCGATGAGTCATCTCTTGGCATTGCAACGCTCCGTCCCTGACAGTGTTTGATCGGAACGGAATGGTGTGCATGTCCGTCCACTGGTGGTGGGAGGTGCTTTTCAGAACTGCAGCGTCAACATTGATCCGTGTGTGTCTGGCTATCTGGGAGGGGCAGCAGGCAGAACAAAGAGGAGAATTTAATAAGCATGAACTAGTCAGGGGCCCGGGTCAGTTCTGGGGCCACTGCCTGTCGAGAACATGGTCTCCCGCCTGCCCCCTCCGCCCTTGCGAACTGGAGTGCTGACATTAGAAGAAGAGTGAAAATACCGCTTCTGTTTGTTTTGCTGCAAATAAGTGGCCAGCCGCCCTGGCCTCCTTCCCAGAGGCCCCAAGAGGCCCTCAGATGTGGTCAGTGAGGTATCTGGACGGTGCCAGCCTGCCGGCCCTTGTCCAGGCAGCCTGCCCCAGGAGCGGGCAGGGCCCAGGGACACAGCAGGCCGGCAGCTGCCTTGTCATGCAGTCTTGCTCCTTTCTGAGGTGAAGCTGCTCTTCACGTAAGATTAATAGGGCCACGTTTTATGAGGCCTCTGCCTCCACTTTCTTTACCCCCTGCACTAGTAGCTTAAAGTCAGTAGACAGATGGGAGAGGACAGGACCCATCTGTAAAACACATCTGAAAAACATGGCCAAGTGGCGATTCTCCTGAGATGGGAGCCGAGAGCCGAGCCAGTTGGTCTCCCTGGTGCTGCGTTCCACCATGGCCCTGCCATTTCCCTTGGATTCCATGGTGGGTGAGAAGCACAGCTTCTGAAGCCAGAGCTGGGTTTGCATATTTGCTTCACTACTTACTACAATTTACTTAACCTTTCTGAACTTCAGTCTCCTCTTCTGTAAAATAAGGAGAGTCATGGTACCTGCCTCCCAGCAGTGGTGGAGTGAGTACCCATGTGTATCACATGCTTAGAATGCTGTTGGGCACGTGGTGGCACTGTCTGGTCTCAGGCCATTGTCGTCACTTCTGGGCGTTGCTTGAGGAGCTGTGTTTTCTAACCTGAAGATGAAAAGCTTTGTGGCAAGGGCTGAACAAGGACCCTGTTGTCTCAGCCCCTTACCACAGTCGATGCTTCCTTCCCGGGGAGAGGACAGCACGGGACGCGGCCTTGGGCTGTTGTCGCAGCCAGTCAGGGGCTCCTAGTGCTGTCCTCCACCTGGGCCTCAAAGTCCAGCAACCTCGCTTAGTTTCCACATGGCAGCTGCTGGCACTAACCAGCAGGCCTGGACTCTGCCAACACACGTAGCCTGTGCTCAGTGTTGCCTTGGTTGTCTACACAGGAAACACATGCCCATGGGTGTGTTGTGTGCGCTGACAATGATGGATGAGAAGAGCACCCACCAGGTCTCTGCTCCGGCCGTACTAGCCCATCTCGATTCCCTTGTCTTCACAGAACGTTGTTGGGAGAGCAGTCAAGCAGGATTCACTGCCACTGCTGTGGCCTTGCTCCACCCTGTTTCCACCCGAAGGAGCCCTGGCAGTTCAGCCCTCGGCTGCTGAGCTAACCAGAGAGGTCGGCGGCTTGAACCTGCCAGCCGCGCCACAGGACAAAGATGTGGCGTGTACTTCTGTAAAAATCCCAGCCTGGGAAATCCTGTGGGCAGTTCTCTGTCCTCGAGGGACGCTATGAGGCAGTTGACTCAGTGGCAATGGGTTGGGTTTGGACTCCCAAACGCTTGCTTAATTGTATTTATTTACTCTAAAGCAGAATTCAGCATGCACCCAGAATTAGAAGCTCGAGCTTGGGGGATCTGTGTCAGCCCACCTCCGGGTCACATGGGCTCGAGTTGGCTGTTGCCAACCAACTGGTCAGGTGGAGCCAAGGGCTCCCGCTCTGACCTCAGAAAATGAGGAGAGCAGCATTCCAGACAGCAAATAGTACTCAAAACAGGTGTTTGAGAGCGTTTCTTTGCTTTTCTTTTTTAAATCACTGTGTGCAAAGCCCTGCACTGGGCCAGTGAAGGCTGCCAGCGCAGGGCCTGGCTCACACGTTGGCATCAGGGCAAGTGTAGAAATTAAAAACCAAGCCCAGACCCACTGCCGTAGAGTCGATTCCAACTCACAGCACCCCTAGAGGACAGAGTGGAACTGCCCCACAGGGTTTCCGAGGCTGTCACGGGAGCAGACTGCCTCATCTTTCTCCTGA
Source organism: Orycteropus afer afer (assembly GCF_000298275.1). Lineage (NCBI taxonomy): Eukaryota > Metazoa > Chordata > Mammalia > Tubulidentata > Orycteropodidae > Orycteropus > Orycteropus afer. The sequence continues at coordinate 2,397,341 of NW_006921686.1, read as the reverse complement.
GGTGCAGCTGGTAGGTTCGAACCTCTGACCTCTCGATTAGCAGCCAAGAGCTTAACCACTGTGCCGCCAGGACACCTTCAGTGTGAAACAGAGAGGCATGGGTGTGTGTCCCTATACCTGGGCCTCGTGGTTTGGGATCTGCTTGGAATGTGTCTTTCTGATCCACTCAGGAACTTCTGTAAGGCTTCAGGGAGCTGCCTGCTATGGCCCTGCAGTTCTCTGTCCTGTGAATCTGTCCCCCACTGGACCGTTGCCTGCATCCATCCAGAGACCAAGGTGCCCTTGCTCACTCTCCATGCTCCCGCTGGTCCCTGGTCTGCCTGTGCTGAGGGAATAGATAGGTGCTCCTGACAGAGTAGTTCTCAGTCCAAATTGCCCATCACCAGTGATCTAGGAATCTTAAAATTGGAAGAAATTGGATGCTTTCATCTGGAACGACCTGTTCTTTCTTACAGCAGTTGGCTCAATGTTTATGCCCGCTTAATTTTTAGGGAGGAGCTTTGGTGGCTCTGTGGTTAAAGCATGGGACTGCTAACAAAAAGTTTAGCGGTTTAAACCCAACAGCTGCTCCATAAGAGAAAGATGAAGTGGTCTGTGTCCGTAAAGATTATAGCCTCGGAAACCCTGTGGTGCAGTTCCACTCTGTCATCTAGGGGCGCTGTGAGTCAGCCCGACTAGACAGCAGTGGGTGTGGTTTGGGCTTTGCTTCTGTAAAGATTACAGTCTTGGAAGCTCTATGGACACTAGTTAGGAATTGACTCAGTGGCAGTGGGTTTTGTTTTTGGTTTGTGATATTCAGGGGGGAATATAATGTGATGTTTGTGTTCATTTTCTCAGTCAGCAAATACTTGAACCTCAAGGGAAGGTCCTTTGCAAACTCTAAGGTGTGAAGTATCCCAGAGCACCATCAGTGCCCCGGACTTGGGCCTCAAGGTGGACCACATGTCCAAACCTCTGCTTACGTGATATGGTGGAGTATTGGCCTCAGAGACAGGCCTGGGCCTGGCTCTCCCCCTGCCCAGGAAGCTAGTGGGAACAGGGACCAAGTGTAGTGTCAGTGTGATGCGCTTTTGTCTTCACAGATCAGCTCCTGCTCCTTCCTGTGTCGTTTTGGGTCAAAGTCTGAGCCTTGTTAGGGGTTTCCTTCCACTGTGGGTCTGACTCCCTGCCAGCATCTGAATCTTTCTTCTGGTTGAGAATCAGAAGGAAAGATCCACTTCTGGAGGCTGGAAAGCAGTTCCTGTACGAAGGGAGGTTTTGTTTGTTGTGACCCGCCCCGCCTGTTGAGTCTGAGCACTTGGTGGCCTTGCTGCGTGAAGCAGCCCTTTGAACTGGTGCCCAGAATGCAGGCCTCCTGCTTGTCTAGGTCACCAGCGCGCTTTTTTGCCCAGTGCTGGAAGTGCGCCCCCAACACACAGACACACCGCACGTACACTTACACATACACACTCACAGAGTCACCCACCCAGAAACTCCTCCCACAGACACCGTCAGCGGTCGCTTCCCCAGGGAAGCCTCACTTGACACCGCCCAGTGGATGGCAGGTTCCGTTAGATGCAGTCACGCCAGTCATTCTTGTAATTGTTTGATTGCCTCTCTGATTATATTTGTTGAGTAAATGAAAGTGTATGACCTTTTGTGTGTCCCACATTTTAATTAACATTCTCTTACTGTACAATTAAAACATTTCAGGTTCTTGGCGTCTGTAAACATCACTGTGAAAAGACTTGCTTTATAACTTGCCCTCATTCTCCCTTTCCCAGTGCTCCTGAAATTCCGCACGGATAAAGGAAGAGACCCTCGTTCCGATACCTACAGGGAGGATTCTGAGTCGCTGCTCCAGATTCGAAGTGACGTGCTTGACTCCCTGGGTGTCAGTCCTGACCTGCTTCCCGAAGACTTTGTCAGGTTGGTCTCAGCATGAGCCACAGCTTAGCCTGGATGGACGATTGTCCCTTTTCAGTATCGGACTCAGTTTGGGGAGATCCCTCATTAAGACCCAAACCCCCAAGGAGAACCTCCTTTACTTAAAGCATTCTGCGAGCTCTCCTGGGGTTTTCTGCCTGTCTCTCTCTCTAACAGCATATGAGAAAGAGAGCTCAGGTTCTGTTTTTTAAAATACGTATTTTATATTCACATGGTTCAAAATTCAGAGTAATATAAAGTCTACAGTGTCCTGCCCCTTCCTCTCTTTGCTTTACGTGACCTTTGGGGATGTTTCAGATTGGAACAGCTGCCTGCCCTCTCTCTGCAGCTCTGTAGTGTCCAGTATGTGGCACACCTGTGGCCCAGCCCCCTGCTGGAGTGCGTGACCTTGTGTGTGTGTCATTCTGTGCATGTGCAGGTATACCTGCAGGACAGATGACAGGAGAAGGACTTGCTGGGCCCAAGGGCAGTGATTTGTCATTGGATGGGTTTTGCCACATTGCCCTCCATAGGCGGTTTATCAGTTTATCCCACCAGCGTCCTCTCTGTGGGGACTGAGGTACCATCTCGGGCCATCATCGGTCTTTTGCTCTTACGCACAATCAAGGCATCTTTAGGTTCTTGATCGGAGAGGTCTGGTCAGGTGGTGACCTGGTGACCAGGTCCTCAACCCCTCTAAGCAGCACTGGATCCTCCACTTAACCCTAAACCTCTTTCTTTGCCTTTGGGGACATCCTGAACTCTGCTTCGCTCGGCCTCCAGGTTGTAGGCACAGCGATGATGATGTTGTTACGTGCCATTGAGTCAGTTCCAGCTCACAGCTACCCCGTGTACCACACACAGAACACAATGCTGCCTGGCCCTGTGGCGCCAGCACAGTCATCGCTGTGTCTGAGCCCATTGTTGGCAGCCACTGTCAGTCCATCTCATTGAGGGTTTTCTCCTTGTCACTGACCCGCTACTGTACCAAGGAGCTCTGGGAGCATAGTGGCTAAAGCACTTGACTGCTACCCAGAAGGCTGGTGGGTTTGAACCGCCAGCCACTCCTCGGAAGGAAGGTTGGGCAATCCTACTTCCGTAGTGATACTGCCTCGGAAACCCAAGGAGGGGTCACTATGAGTCGGGCCCGACTTGACGGCACATAACAACAACAACAACTACTACTGTACCAAGCATGATGTCCTTCTCCAGGGACTGGGCCCTTCTAATAACATGGCCAAAGTACAGGAGATGACAGGACATAGTACTGGGGGACATCAGACTCAGTTGACACAACAAAATACAGAAAAGCGTTGCTCCACATCCTACATTGGTGAATAGCGACTTGGGGTCTTAAAAGCTTTCAAGCAGCCATCTAAGATGCAGCTAATGGTCTCCTAGAGTTGGAAGTGAAGAAGAACGCAAAAAAAAAAACAAGGGCATTTAGAAGCAATCAGCCTTAGGACATAATGGCCCTCGAGACTAGAAGAACTGGATGGTGCCCGGTTACCAATGCCAACCACTCAGGAAAGAATCAAAGCTGGAGATCCTGGATAGAGTGGGAGGGAAAATGTGGAACAAAATCCAAAAACTCATTAATGACCAGACTTACTGGTCAGATGAAATCTGGTGAGACTCCCAATACTATGACCCTGAAATACATTCGGTGCCTGGAATAAAACACCCCCAGGGGCGGGCTCTCAGACCAATAGTTAACAAAATGACCACTCAACCCAGGATGCCGCACCCACACATTCAATGGTAATACATCCCTTAGAGCAATAGACCATGGGACACCAGAGTACCAACATTCAAACTGAGGAAATGCAGGACAAACAGGAGTGCATAATTGTGAGGGGCACAGGGGGGAGGGTTGCAGGGTAGGGAGGAGAGGAGACTGGGTTAGGGTTGGACATGGC
>NW_006921686.1:2377295-2392787 GCF_000298275.1 Orycteropus afer afer | reverse complement strand
GTCTCCCTGCACTGCTGATTCTGGTGAACTTGGTTGGTTGATATTTGAGGAATAACGTTAACGAGATTCCCTTCCTTCCCTTGGTCCTTCTTTCTTCCCTTCTTCTTGAGACCTCATGTAGACACTGGCTGACTCCTCTGTTCTAGGACCAGCAGAGGTCTTGGAACCAACCACTCAAGAGAGCCCTGGAGCAGAAAGCCCTCGCTTAAAGGAAAGCTGCAGTCAACAGGGGCCTTTTGGAAGCTGGCAGTGTGTGAGCGGGCTAATGTCACTGCAGGCTGGGATGTGGTCCCGCTCAGGCCAGCTCAGGGGACAGCTCCCCTAATGGGGAAAGCGGGTTCTGCCTCCGCAGGCCTCCCAGCCGGGCAGTCAGCGCAGCCACAGCTCCAAAGCTTCCCTGGTGGTGGGTGCCGGGCTGTGACCGTGCAGCCGAGTGACTAATTTGGGCACTTAGAGTGTTGAGCGGCCGGCTCTCTTCACCAGTGAGAGGCATGGAGGCCCTGCTTCCCAGAAGGGGCAGCCACTGTGTAATGAGCTGTCGTCTGATTTGCTTTCTGTAGTGTTCCTTCCTTTCCACTCCCGCAAACGCCGCTTCCCCATGTCTACGTGCTGTGCACTCAGGCGGTCCCATTCTAGTGCCCTTCAAATAAGAGGGTTTGGCCACCTCTTGAAGTCAGCTTGGGCAGGCGACATGCCTCCTGAGATGGGCTCAGGCGCTGCCGCCACCTCTGAGGAGAGAGCTGTGCACAAACCTGCGTCCTTCCCCCGTCTGCGTCCGCACGTAGATGCCTCGCTGTCCTGGGAGCATTACTGCTTTTCTGATTTTGAAAGTGACAGGTGTCCTACCCAGAAGCACCGGGGGAAAGGGAAGGCTCCCCCGGAGTCCTCAGCACTGAGAGAAGCAGCCGGCACCAGCATTTTGGACTCCAGCCTCAATCTCTTCTCTGTGCACATACACTTACGCGTTTCTTTCCTCTTTAATAGGAGAATGGAATCGTACTGTCCATGCTTTTTGAGAGCTTTCTGTTTTCAGTATGACGTGAACCTGTTTGTCTCTGTAAATACAGATCTAGAGCCTTGCATAAGGACTCCTGGTGGTGCAGTGGTTAAGCCCTTGGCTGCTAACCAAAAGGTTTGTGGTTTGAACCCATCAGCCGCTCTGTAGGAGAGAGATGAGGCAGGCAGTCGGCTTCTGTCGAGATTGACAGCCTAGGGAACCCTGTGGGGCAGTTCCTCTCTGTCCTCGAGGGGTAGAATGGACTCCATGGCAGTGGGTGTGGGTTTTTGGTAATCCATGCTTCCAGATATATGGTTATTTGTTTAACCATGCCTTTTTGGTGGGTGTTTAAATTGTATATAGTTTTTCACTATTATAAACACTTACAAACGTTCATAATTTGTAGTATTTAACATAACTTGGTTGTTTTTAAATTGCATAATTAATGTATTTGAAATGAGATAGTGCAGGACCAACTCAAAAATGAAAATGGAAACTGCCTAGAAAAAAACACTGACCATTTAATTAGTGTTACGTCTTTTCAGACGTTTTCTATCATGAATCTACCATCATCAAGTCTGTTTCGACGCATAGTGACCCCAGAGGGCAGAGCAGAACTGTTCCACAGGGTTTCTTTCCTTTTTTAAAAAAAAACAACAACAACACTTTTTAATACCATTTGAGTGAAATTTTACAAAGCAGCTGGGTTTACATTCAGCAGTTCACATACACTTTTTCTGGTAACACTGGTTACATTCCCCGCAGTGTACCAGCTCCCTTTCCGCTTCCTCCCTGTGGTCGCCCCTTCCCTGTCTTCCTTGCCTGTGCCTTCCTCCCTGTCCTTCTCCTCTCACAGGGTCGGCTCTTCTGAGAGCGCACTGGCCTCCTGGTGTAAGTGTTCACCTGGTCGGTCTGTCTAGTGTTTGGCTGAGAGTTAAGCCACAGGAGTGAGTGCCATTATTCCAGGACCAAACAAGGACTCAGGGCCATGGTCTCAGGGGTTTCACCAGTCTTCTGTCAGACCGATAAGCTTAGTCTTTTTTATGATTTTGAATTTTGTTCCACATTTTTCTCCCTCTGTATCTAGGGTCTCCAGTTTTGTTCCCTTTCTGAGTGGTTAGCATGATGTCCTTCTCCAGAGACTGGTCCCTCCGTACAGTAAAATGTATTCTTTTTGATTGTATAGTTGTGTGTATGTGTTGGGGTTTTTTTGGTAGTTGTCTTTGGGTTTGTTGATTTTGTTGTTTTTAGGTCTATGAATTTGACTAAAAGCATTGAACTGTATAACCACAATAAAGATCCGTAACAGTCCATCACCCCTGAAAACTGTCTAGTGGGCCCTGTTGTAGCCCGCTCCCCTCCCCGCCCACGGCCACGGCCCTGCTGTCTGCTCTCGCGGCTTGGCCTTTCCGTAATGCCATGCACCTGATTCCTGCGTGGTACAGCCTAGTCAGTCGGGCTGCTTTTGCTTCACATTGGAGATTCATCGATGTTGTCCGATTCAGTAGCTTGTTCCTTGTTCTTACTAAGTAGTAAGTAGTCTGTTACATGGATATACCATAGTCTGTCTCTTCCCCAAATGAAGTACGTTTAAGTTATTTACAATTTTTGACCATCATAACTAAAGCCGTTAAAAACAGTGACGTGCTTGTGTGAAGTTTTCGTTTCTTTTGGGTGTATGTCCCAGCGTTGACTGGGTCATGTGGCAACTCTGTGTCAGTATTTTATAGACACTTTTCCAAAGTGTCTGTACTGTTCTATGCACATTTCTACCAGTGATGTAGGAAGGTTCTAATTTCTCCACATCCTTGCCTGTAGTTAAATTTTAGCCCCAGTAGGTGTTAGTGGAACCTCACTGTGGTTCTGATTTCTATTTCCCCAGTGACAACTGATGTTGAGTGTTGTCTCACGTGCTTACTGGCCATTTGTGTATCTTTGGAGAAGCTTCTGTTCAGATCACTTGCCCATTTCCTCACTCAGACTCCTTATGTATTTTGGATGCCTGTGGCTGGCGACTGGCTCTAGCTCATGGCAAGGCCATTTATGGCGCAGTGGCACGGCTCCGTAGGCTTCCTTGGCTGGGCTCTCTATGGAAGCAGATCACTGGGCCGCTTTCTTCATGGTCCCACCGAGGAGGGTCAGCCCACCAGCCCTTGGATTGGTGGTCGTGGTTATGTGCCGTCGAGTCAGACTGGACTCATAGCGACCCCTCCTTGGGTTTCTGAGGCGGAATCACTACGGAAGTAGATTGCCCAACCTTCCTTCCGAGGAGTGGCTGGTGGGTTTGAACCGCCAGCCTTCTGGTGAGCAGTCAAGTGCCTTGGGCACTCGTCAACTGCAAACCATTTGTGCCACCTGGACCTCTATTCTGGATACAGGTTCCTTATGAGATGTGCCATTTGCAAATAAATACCTTCTCCCATTCTGTGGGTTTGATTGTTACTTCCTTCTGGTATCCTTGGTAGTAAGTACGTAAGTTTTTAATTTTGACAGAGTCCAGTTTATCTGTTTTCTCTTGTCACACGTGGTTTTGGCATAATATCTAAGAAACAGTTGCCTGATCCGAAGTCACAAAGACTGACAGCCATATTTTCTTCGAATAATTTTACAATCTTAACATTTAGGGATGAGATCTATTGTTAGTTAATTTTTGTACCATGAAACCTGCAAAAGCCAGACCCTGTCAGAGAAGGAAACCACAAATATTTTCCACTTTGTTCAAGTGACAGAAAAGTGGTAAGACTGCACCTTATCAAAGGCAGAGAACTCAGGAGACCTGGGACCCTATCAAGTTCCTGCTTTCCTGGGTTTCACTGTATGTGCTATGAGGTAGGAGTCCGACTTCCTTTTTTGCTCATGGAGATCCAGAAGTCGAAGCACTGTTTACTGAAAAGACTGTTACCCTCCATGGAATTATTTTGACGCCTTGTTGAAAATCAGTTGACCGTAAAAGTATTAGTTTATTTCTGGAGTCTCAATTCTATTCCACTGATTTGTATGTCTGTCCTTATGCCAGTATCACACTTTCTTGATGATTGTAGCTTTATAGGAAATGTTGAAAACAGGGAGGTTTTTGGTTTTTTTTAAAGATAGTTTTGCTGCCTGGATCCCTTGCATTCCCATGTGAGTTTGAAGATCAAGTTGTCAGTTTCTGGGAAAAAAAAAAAAAAAAGACAGCTGAGATTTTGATAGGGATTGGGTTGAATACATAGTCAATTTTGGAGTATTGCCATATTAACTTTAACATTAAATATTTTGATCCATGAACATGGGATGTCTGTTCATTAGTCTTTAATTTTTATATACAGTGTTGGAGTTTTCTATATACAAGTCTTTCACTTGTTTTGTTAAATTTGTTCCTAAATAATAATATTCTTTTTGATTCTGTTGCAAATGGAATTGTCATTTTAAATTTCATTTTACAGTGTTCTTACTAGTGTATAAAAATACAATTGATTTTTGTACATGATCTTATATCCTGTAATTTTGCTGAACTCACTTAATAGTTTCAGTAGTTTTTCTGTGCATTCTCTGGGATTTTCTGTATATAAGGTCATGTCATTTGTAAATAGAGATAGTATTTATTACATGTTCCTTTCCAATCTAGATGTCTTTTATTTCTTTTCCCTTCCTTTATTGCCCTGGCTAGAACCTCTACTACAGTATTACAGTATTATATAGAAGTGGTGAGAGCAGACATCCTTGTCTTGTTCCTGATCTTAGAGGGAAAACATCCAGTCTTTAACACATTTTTTGGTTAAACCAAAAACCAAAAAACCAAACTTGTTGCCATCACTTTGATTCCGGCTTACAGCAACACTGTAGCACAGAGTGGAACTATCTCATAGGGTTTCCAAGGCTGTGATCTTTACAGAAGCGAAGTCCACACCAGACCTACTGCCGTTGAGTTCATTCCGACTCACAGCGCCCCTAGAGGACAGAGTGGAACTGCCCCACAGGGTTCCCAAGGCTGAGACCTTTACAGAAGCTGGCTGCCACCTAATTCTCCAGGAGAGCAGCTGGTGGGTTCCAACTGCCAGCTGTTTGGTTAGCAGCCAGGCACTTAGCCACTGTGCTGCCAGGACTCAAGTGTGATGTTAGCTGTGAGTTTTTCATAGATGCCCTTAATCAGATTGAGGACATGTCCTCCTTTTCCTGGTTTGTTTAGTGTTAGGATAGTATGTTGGATTTTGTCAAATGCTTTTTCTGTATCCATAAGATTATGAGACAGCTACTGTTCTTTATTCTAGTAATATGGTATATAGCATCAGTGAATTTTCCAGGGCTTTGGTCTGGTTCAGTCACAGGCAACATAGTGAAATCAAAACAGACCCGATTTTGTAAAATGTGGGTGCACTGCAGTGATAACTGGGACGGGAAAATGACAAGTTGAATCCGTGAACTGGCATCAGAGACTTGGAAGAAGTGTGGCAAGCACTTTCAGGAGCCTGAAGTGGGAGATTGGATCATTGCCAGCAGTGTGGAGAGCGACACACATTCAAAGCAGCACCGTTGGTTGCCATATTTGAGCAAGGCACCGTTATTTCTGACTCTGCCAGTTAAGAGATTTGAATGCTATGAGAGGCGCACAGTACTCTTGTCCCAAGAAGTGACTACTACCTTGTCCCTTGTCAGTTCTACTATATACCTGGAAATTCTTACAGAACATACAAATACACTTGTAGAAACATTGTCTGTCAACCCTACACATGGTCATGGGCACGCTCCCCTCTGCATAGACATACCTAATAGTTCAGCTTGTCTACCCGTCTATCCACCTGTATACCCATGTTTGCCATCACTGACAGTACAGTACTCTGCACAAAGGTTCGTCTTTGTTGTCTGTACCTCCCATGCACCTCTCTATGTCTTCCTCTTCCTCAGTGCCACTGTGTTGGTCACTCACATTTGGTACATTGCCCTTCCCTTCCCCAAAATCAATACTTGTCTCTACCTATGTAACGTTCCTTCCCCTCCCCTCCCACCCTTAGTAACCAACAAAGAAAGTTTCTTTCCGTAGTTAAACCTTTCCTTGACTTTTTAGAATAATGAACTAATACAATATTTGTCCTTCTGTGATTGACTGACTTCACTCAGCATAATGTCCTCCGAGTTCATCCATGTTATATGGTGTGTCTTGCAGATTCTCTATTATTCTTTAGGGTTGCATAGTATTCCACTGTGTGTATGTACCATTCTTCTGCTGATGGGCACCTAGGTGGTTTCCGTGTTTTTGCTCTTGTGAATAGTGCTGCAATGAACATGGGTGTACATATATCTGTTCTTGTCCTGGCTCTCACTTTTTTAGGATATATACCTAGTAATGGGATTGCTGGGTCAAATGGTATTTCTTACTCCAGCTCTCTAAGGAATCGCCATACTGCTTTCCACGGTGGTGGTGGTGTCATTTTACAGTCCCACCAGCGCTGTATGAGAGTCACAATCTCCCCACATCCTCTTCAGCATTTATTTTGTCTTGCTGAGCTTTGCTGTTAGTGCTGGGGCAAGATGGTATCTCATTGTTGTTTTGATTTGCACCTCTCTGATGGCTAATGCACCAGCAACTCCTCGGAAGGCAATCTACTTCCGTAGTGATACTGCCTTGGCAACCCAAGGAGGGGTCGCTATGAGTCGGGTCCGACTCGACGGCACATAACAACAACAACAACAACAATGGCTAATGATCATGAACATTTGTTCATGGGTTTGTTGGCCACCACAATATCCTCTTTGGTGAAGTGTCTGTTCATGTCTTCTGCCCATTTTTTAATTGCATAACCCCTTTTTTAAAAAAAAAAAAAACACATTTTATTTTTGTTGTTGACAGTATGCACAGCATAACATACACCAGTTCAACAGTTTCTCCCTGTCCAATTCCGTGATGCTGGTGACATTCTGCAAGTTGTGCAGCCGTTCTCACCCTTCTTCTCCGAGTTGTTCCTCCCCTGTTGGTGTAAACTCGCTGCCCCTAAGTTTCCTGTTGTCCATTTGATCCCAGATAGATCTTAAAAGAGCACAGCACTCCAGGCAGACATTCTTTTTCACCAGTTAAGCTAAACTATTTAGTTTTAAGAAAATTTCAGGGGATATTTTTGGTTTAAGATTGAAAGATTATCTCAGAGATGTATAATCCTTTTATATGTTGCTGGTTCAGTTTGCCAATATTTTGTTGAGATATTCGACTTTTAAGAGAAGAAAAAGTAGGCTATTAAATGATGTAGTGTGATCACACTGAATATAGGTGAATTTTTCTAAAAGGAGGTATTTCCCCGTTTGATTGTCCTGAATAGTAGAATTCTAAGTGTGGTTTTTCCTTGGAGAGTTGGCTCTGTTCTGGAGTTGGGCGGTGGACTTCTGGAACTGGAAGGGACTGTGCCGCTGTGGTCCAGCCAGTGCGAGGGGTTGGAATGGGTGCACCCTTTCTGGAGGGTGTTTGGGCAGTAAGTATCAAAAGCCAGCCATTCTATATTTAGGCATTTGCCTCAAGGAATTACTTGAACACCTGTGCCAACCAAGTGCTTGCTGCGTTGAACAGCTGAAATACCCATCTGTAAGGTGCACAGCCGAATGATAGTCACATTAGGATATTTGAGTTGTGCTGAACTACACTTGAGACCACTGCACCTGGGACTGTCCGTTTCTGGGTTTACATTAACGTGTGTATACCTGGAGAAGCAGGAAGGGCCGGTGTTGGCTGGACGTGTAATGTGTCCAACCCCCAAAGACAATTAAAGATCAGCTTTATAAAGATACTGATAATGAAAGGCAATAATAATGAAGATGGGGGGAAAAATACTCAACTTAGGTCGGGACCGACTCCCAATAGAGTGTCAGAATGGCACTGCCTGTGCAGTGAAACGTGTGAGAGCTGGAATTCGGCAGGGCCGCCTTGTTTGTTCAGATCGTGCGAGTTTTTCCCCTTTGACAGGGTACAGTCTTAGCACTTTTGTATCATTTTGGTGGAAAACATTTTGAGTTTTCCTTCTCTGACTGGTTTCTGCCTTATACAGGTTCTGGCTTTAGCAGGTTTTACTGTATTCGGCCATAGCATGAGAAATGTCTACGTGCACACGCTGCAGAGCGTGTGGAAGGTGTGTGCCACACTGGGAAGGCTGGAGGTGGCCCGGTGGGCAGCCGCCTCAGGGAAGCCTGGCCTGGAGCTGCTCTGAGTCTCGGCTGGCACCTCCGTGTGCAGGCATGGGCACTGGCCCGGCCCGTGTCCTCTGCGGAGGGAGGTAGAGGAGCATGCTTGCTCCCAGATGGTGATTGGAGGCAGCAGGTGACGGTGGCTGCTGAAGGCTGCCCTCCGGATGCCCCAGCCTGGCCCAGGAGGCTGCCTTCTGTGGGTAGCTGCGACTTTCTGTGCTCCTGCTTTCGTTTCCGGCCCCAAATTTCCCAGGCCGCCTACATGTTAATACAAGCCTGCTCCCTGGCATTCGTCTGCGAGTAGCATACAGAGCCCATGGCCCATTATGGCTGAGGAGAGAATTGCAGGAATGTGACCGGGGCATTGAAACATCTGATATTTGTAGACCTTATTTTTAGGAAGCACAGATATAGTCTTTCCTTAAACTTAAAAACAAAACAAAGTGTTGTGAAAGGGTGCCTGTTCCCCAAAGTTCAAAGGTCTTTCCCAGCCCTCACTAACCCCTAGATCTGATTTCATTTCCACGCCTGGATGCCAGCATTAGCTTTGCTGTGCGGATTGACTCCTGGTAGCAGGAGATGTTTGGATGTTTGGCTGGGGCCACTGCTGAACTTTTCCAGATGGCCCCAGCGTGCCTGTCTCCACGGCCCCATCTCACTTACCCTCTCTTTCAGGAACTGCTTCTCCGAGATGGCCCCTGTGTGCGCCGTGGTCGGCGGCATCTTGGCACAGGAGATTGTGAAGGTAAATGTCACCATGGGGCACAAGAGAGTCGACCCGCTGCAGTGCAACTCTTGTCAACAGACCAAGCAGAACAAAGGGCTGTCCTGGGAAGCGGACCTGTCTCCCATCCTTGTTTCACCCCTCCCCTTTTCTTCTGTCCTCCTCTCCCCCCCACTCGGTCCCATCCTTATCGTCCTGTCCTGGGGGCCCTTCAGCTCATGTCCCAAGCCTGGCCCACCCTCTGCTGAGCTCAGAGCCGGGCATAGTGCTGATGACTGTCCCCTGACTGTATGTCACTTACCTGGTGCTCATGACATTTGTTTCTCACAGTATGTGAAATAGGGGCAGTCACTGTCCGCATTTCAGAGAAAATCGAGGCCTGGAGCAGGAGCTCCCAACCCGAGATTTTAAGCACAACTGGACACTATCTCTGCATCCCCCAGCCCACTGGCAGCAAGCCCCTTGTTCTGGTCCCCACACATAGGTGTTTATACAGCTGAGCACAGTTGCACATGAACTGTCTCAGGGCCCCGTGAGGCCCTGTACAGAGCAGTCCCGTGACACATGCTACTGTCCCTCTCGGAAGGGCAGCCTGTCCCCTGGGGTCCCCTCACCAGGAGCTCGCAGTCTCTTCTGAGTTGCTCCCAGATGACTTGTGTTGCTAAACTATGGCGTGCCCCCAAATGTCCTTTCTTTGGGAACTTGGTGACTTGCCCAGAAGTGTTGATTTTGCCTTTTGCGGAGCCTTGGGTTAGGGTTAGGCTACATTAGTGTATTGGTGGTTGTGGTTTGTCCTTGGCATTCACAGGGCAGAGTTGGGCCTGATGCAGCGGTTTCCTGAGTCCATTGTCTACCCAGTGAACATGGAGACCCAGCTCCCACTGCTGCCTTCAGTTGCTCAGTTGGCTCTGGAGACACCTGACTGAATTTGATGGTCCTCCCTCCTCCTGAGGCTCCTGTTGTCTCCTCTCTCCTGATCCTTCTCTAGACCAGCTCCCCTGCCCCAGGTCCACATGCTTCTCTGTCCTGGGCAGTGGGCACCACAGAGAAGGGAGAGGCCAGAGGAGGTGTGTGATGGCCAGGCCGGGCCTCATCTCAGGCCTTGGACTGAGCCCAAAGTGAGGGAGACGTGCTGTCAGTGGGTGCAGTCTGAGAAGTTGGCGGTGGCTGCCCAGAGCAGAGCGGTGAGAAGGCCGCTTGCACACAGACTGAGCCGGAAAGGCCACAGTGATTCGCAGGCCATAAGGGGACGGGAGCCTGTGGAGTCTCTCGTAACGGCAGCAGCAGGAAGCACGTGATGTTTACTGGCACCTCTGTGCAGCCGACTGCGTGCTTCGCGTGGAGGGGCTTCTCTCGGGGGGTAGGAACCGTGGGACTCCTGGCTTAGGGGGAAGGGCCGTGGGGCAGGAGAGTTACCAGGTGGTTACCAGGCTCGTCAGTGGCCCGGCCAGACCCTGAGCCCACAGTGGCCTGGTTGCTCAGCCTGTGTCCCCACACTTGGCTGTCCTGTCTCGGGTGCTCCCCTAGACGGTACCTTGCTCAGAAGCCCTGAGCCGCCAGCCCTGCGCCTCCTCCAGAAGCCCCTCCCGGCGCCCTCCCCCCTGTGGTTGCCATGGCCTCTCTGCATCCCAATCCTCGCCCTCACGCGGCCCCTCCTGCTGCTGCTGGGGACAGCTGCTGCTAGCATCTTGTTGCCGTCTGTCCCGGCAGCCCGGGGACTCTGCATTCTTGGTTGCTGGGTGTGTTTGGACCTCCCTGCCCCCACTGTGCTCAGGAAGCACTTTACCTTTTGCCCCGTGCCCACCCTGTGCCCTGCTCTCATCTCCGCCACTTACTCCGCTTTACTTAGCACCAGGCCTGCCTGCAGCCACTTGGCCATAGGGCCCCATGGTCGGAGCACTGAGCTCTGACCACCTCTGGAGGACTCGTTAGGAGGTGGAGGGCAGCCGTGGGAGTCTGTCCCCGAGAGTCATCTTATGCCTCCACATTCCTCATCCTGCACCCCCATCCCCTGTCAAGTTTGCTTCCGTCGTCTAAATTGTCCTTCCCTTCCGTCCGGCCCTAGTGCCCTTGGCAGGTCCCTCCTGGCTCCCTGCTGTTGAACGTGGATCGTCTGCTGGGGCTGGCGGTTTGGGATCCCCAGATACTGGTAAAGGGCCCTGGACAGTAAACAGCACCTGTTTGCAGGCCGTTCCCACATTCCAGGCACCTCCCACGCCTGATAGCCTTTCATCCCCACCAAGGACCGGCAGGGGGACGCTGCACGTGTGTCTGTCTGGGCAACAAGCTCAAAGGCGTGCCCAGCCTCCCAGTGGAACACTGGGTTCTCCCCCAGAGCACTCCTCTGCCCAGGCCCTTCATGCACCCAGCCTGGCCCAGCCTCACTGCCTGCCCACCTGTGGGCATCGGCCGCACAAACTGGCTTGCTCTGGCCCCTGCAGCCCTTTCTGCCAGCCCTTGGCCTGGAGTGCCCCCTGCTCCTCCCGCCACCTCGCCTGCCTGCCATCACGATTCATGCTGCCCGACAGATGACAGCTCAGGGACCCCAGACAGACATTCCGCGTCCACCTTAATACTGATCGTTAAATATATCGTGTAATTGTAGGCTCGAGTACAAATCAAATCAGAATACCCGTCTAGTCTTGAGCACTCTCGGGCCAGGCACAGTGCTAACCGTATCCTTCTCACCAGCTCCGTGTGGGCAGAATCCTTACTGCTGACGCAGGCCCCAAGACGGTGGATGCCCGGAAGTTTCTGCCACTGCACAGATAATCCCCACTCGAGGGGGCGAATACCTGAAATGGACTGGGCTCAGTGCTCATGTCACAGTGCTTAGGGCATGTGTGTGTGTTGAAATGAGGTCCTTCCTTATGAAGAACGAGCGTGGTGCTCCCTGGAATCCTAGACCCAACCCAGCCACCAGCCTTGGCGATGTCCTCTCAGTGGTAGTTCCTGGTGATGTCTGCTGATGCCTGTGAGCTATCTCCCCGAAGCATGCAGGCCTACTCACGGCTCAGCATGTCATTTCAGGGAGTCTCACCCCATCTTCACAAGGCCTCTCCTTCTGTTGACCCCTCCTGGGACCTCTGGGTCCTAGGGCCGTCCTGTGAGAGGCAGGTGAGCCCCCGTCACAGCATTGTGTGTCCTTGATCAATGCATCCCTTTGGGTGACAGAGGTGGCCGCCCAAGACCAAAGAAATGAATGACTGCCTTCACCATTTGAATAGTTGTACATAACCGTTACTGCTATCAGCCCGGCAGCATTTCTCTATGAGGAGCCGTCTTTTAGATGCTTGAAGGCCATCCTCCAGTTTAACCCTCCAGGATAATACATGTGTTATTCTTGCTTTACAGGCAGAAAGTGGGGTTCAGGGAGGTTAAATGAGCTGCCTGAGGGCCCACAGCTGGGAGGGAATAGACCAGAGGGTTGTGACAACCAAAAACGTCTCAGACGTCGCAGCATTGCCCCTCGTTGAGAGCCACTGCTCTGGACCGCGCGTCGAAGACCTTTGCTCCCGTTTTGCCCCTTTTAGAGCCCTGGACTGACCCCTTCTGGTTTTCTCGCCAGGCCTTATCTCAGAGGGACCCTCCTCACAACAACTTCTTCTTCTTTGATGGCATGAAGGGGAGTGGCATTGTGGAGTGTCTTGGCCACAAGTGAACCGGAGACCTGGCAGCCCCGAGATGCTGACCACGGCATACCCAGGGATACTGCCTGCCCCCTGCCCCCACAAAGGCACCTGAAGCCAAGGACCAGTACACACCACTCCCTGCACATGTGGAAATGGTGCAGGTGTATGGCTTCCACTCACCAGCAGCTGCTGAACAAGGCTCGGGACTGGCTGGCCCCATTCCGGCGCCAGTAGGCCTGCCGGTTCCCCTGAGTGGTGATCACCTCAGGCACCCCAACACCTCCCCACCTGCGTCCCGGCTTCCCCCGGCCTCTGGGCCCGGGACCAGCACGCCTTGTTGCCTAGGAGCTTCTTGCCACCTGCCTGACCTTCCTCCCTGCCTGCTGTCACACAGCGAGGAGCGTGACTTCAGGTGGGGAGTAGGCCCAGGCCCATTGGAGCCAGAGTGCCCGGATTCAGCAGGTGCCTTCGGAGAGGGAACGGCCCGGCGGAACGTGTCTCCTCCACAGCTAGAGAGCCCCACAAACAGCAGGTGCCATCTGCTGGGCTGGTCTGGAGGTGGTCTTTCGGATCATCGGAGTGGGCCCGGCCTTGGGAAGGAGGGCTGTGTGCCTGAGCCCCCAGGGATATCTGGGGAGACCTTCTCAGTGGAACATGGCTGGGTGCTTGTTTATGAAGTTGGGTCCTGGGCTCACCCCTGGAGAGGCACGTCCCCGGGACCGAGCTGTGGCAGGAGCCATCCTCTCCCCAGAGCCCGGTTGTGAACCCCAAATCACAGCTGTTTTGCGTATCTCCTGGACTTTCCCTGGGTCTCTAATGAGGAATGATAGTGGAAATAAAAGTTGTTGTGGTTTTGGATTATTAGTTGTTGTTTGTCTTTCATGTTAGCAGCTCCATCTGCCTGGGAGTGAGCCTCCCGTTGACCTGTCAGGCCTGCAGAAACGCCCCCAGACGCCCTGGCCGGACGGCGGGACGCCTCCCTTGGCCACGCAGCAGGAGTTAGACCACGTTCTGGAGCGTGGGGCAGCTTTGGGTTCCTGCTGACTTTCCAGTCATTTCAGACCAGAGTAGCTGTCCTCCGTGCAGGAACGTAATCGTCACAAACGGGAAGACGGGCACCTGTGCTGCCAGGCATCTCGGGGAAAGTAGGGGTGTCCCACTGTAGACCTGGTGCCTCTGAAGGGACCAGCCCGAGGCCCACAGCCGTGGAGGCCAAGCCTGCCCTTGGCCCAGCAGCCTGAGCTCAGGTCGGGACACCGCACGCTTGTGACTGTCCTTGATGTCAAGTCTCCATCCGACCCAACCAGCCTTTTCCCATTTGAGTCCTCTGTGAGGCGAGGTACATCCACCCCTCCCAACAGCCACCTCTCCCTGGATGAGGGCGGGCTGCCGCTCAGGCACCTCTGGAAGGGGTCGCTTTCTGCACCCCTTGGTGCAGAACTAGGGGCGCTGAGGTGAGCAGTTTTTTTGCCCCTTGAGCCTCAGCCCAGGTTTGAAACGTTCAGCTAATTACTCCCTTCCCTTTGCAATGCGGGGCTGTGGTCACAAGGGGGAGCAGGTGGGTCTGGATGGCTAAAGCCAGATTGTTGTCGGCACATCCTCCCCTGAAGCCTTTGAAACTTTCCACCCCAGCCTCTCCTGGCAGGGCCTGAGTCATCTGGAGCACAGCCTTCGGGGCCGTGGGATGAGCCGGCAGGAAGCTACCAGCCCCGTCGAGAAATGCCTTTACTCTTCAGATTTTACATTCTCCCACTGGGCACGCGGCTGTGATAGAAAACGGGTTCCCCCGGGTCTCCAGGACGCAGCCAGTGGTTCTCCTGCGGCATCTGGTAACCTCCGGGAGGCGCTAAGGCCGTTTGAGAAGGAGCCTCTAATCCAGGAAGCTAACACACATCTGGTTGAACTACTTGGAGATGTAAGAGCCGCTAAATGAAAGGAGCTATGTTTGGGGCCGCCAAACCCCACACCACACTTGACTTGTCTTTATTATGTGTAATAACCAAGCTTTCCTGCTTCACACACGAGGCTCTCGAAGCCCCAGGACATCTTAGAACAGATGCCACTCTAATAGACGCCCCAAATAATACGTTCAGATGTTACACAAAGTTCTCAGACTCCTCGCCGCCCCACATTCTCTGGTTCTCCTTTGCATTCCGAACTTGCGCCAGTGTCTTGTGTATTTTTCAGTTGTTTTACTGTGAAAACAACAACAGACACAGATAAAACATTTGCCAAGTCTACGTTTTTCACAGGTACCTTTCAGTGATGTTGGTTACATTCATGACGTTGGGCAACCGTCACCACTATCCGTTTGCAGATTATCCCACCACCGGGAACAAAACTCAGTGCCCCCTAAGCTAAACCTCCCCTCTCCCCCTCCTTCCGGCCCCTGGTCTCTATTTCATGTGAGTGGGGTCGTCCATCTCTCCTGCTGTGACAATTGATTCCTCTCAGCGGCAGGTTTTCAGGCCTCACCCATGAGGAGGCATGCCTCAGGACGACTTTTGCTGCATGAATAGCAGCACATTATGTCCACAGGCAGACCTTGTTGGAGCGCGTTTCACAGATAGTGCATTTTTCACAAATTGAAGGTTTGTGGCGACCCTGCATCAAGCAAGTCTGTCGGCACCTTTTCCCAACAGCCCGTGTGTACTTCATGTCCCTGTGTCGTGTAGTGATCGTTCTCACCATACCATCATGCTGTCGCACACTTAATAGACAGACGTGTCATGTCATTGTCATTGTTACAGCACTGGGACACCAAAAAGTGCATATGACCCGCTTGATTGTGATACGTGATTGCAGTGGTCTGCAACCGAACCCCACTATCTGTGAGGTCGACCTGTTTGAGCTTGATCCCCCTGCCGATAACTTGGCTCTGTGGAACAGCACTGCAGTGACCATCTGTGTGGTAGTTAGGTTTGTGGGTCAACTTGGCTGGGCCTGGCTGAGTGGCTGGGCAGCTGGTGGTAGTTATTCCCCATGATGAGACT
>NW_006921686.1:2373897-2376745 GCF_000298275.1 Orycteropus afer afer | reverse complement strand
AATTCTGACTCATAGTGATCCTGCCGAACTAAGGAGACCTGCCCCAGGGGGTTTCCAAGGCTGTCAGTCTTTACAGAGGCCGACTGCCTCATCTTTCTCCCTCAGAGCAGCTGTTGGGTTCAAACCGCCCATCTCTTGGTTTACAGCTGAGTGTTTAACCACTGAGCCACCAGGGCTCCTTTGAAAATACTGGTGCTTTTAGCTGAATTCGTTCAACCCTCACAACAGCGCTGGAGGTTGGGTCTACTGTCACAGCCAAATTGCATACCGGGAGACAGCCTTGTCCAGTAATGAAGGGCGTAACCTGGGCTGACAGGCAGGGCCTCTGTGCTCCCAGGAGCGATCCCAAGAGGAAAGTTGGAACTTCAGGATGAATCGAAGAGCCTGGAAATGGGAAATAAAGAGAGAAATTAAAGAACAAGAACAGAAATGATGGCGTAAGATGAAGGGAGAGAGTAAGTGCGTGTGTGTCCCCAGAAGTCTTCCTAAAACAAACCGTTGGTCCAGCTTAACTAGTAAAAAACGTCTGTCTTGAGTCCTGTGCTCTTCTAAGAACTCTCTAGGAGATCAAACTGACAACAGCAACTGGAAAGATGAGATCAGAAGCTTAGGAGGCAGTGAGAATATGCAAATGGGGAAGCGCTCAGAAAAGGAGGCTGAGAATGGTTACACAACTTGAACATACTCGAGGTCACGGAATTGGTTGTGTAGAGATTGCTGGAGTGGTGTAGTTTCTGAACAACCAAATTAAAAATTTAAAATAACTATAGACTAGGTCAGCTAGAATAAATTCTTCATGTTTTTGAAAAATACTCAGTGTTCTATTCTGAAGTGTTGAACGATATGGGAACATCAGAAGATGGAAGGAATACACACTGTACCAAAGGAATCGGTCAGCGTTCAGTCATTGCAGGAGGTGGCATATAATCAAGAACCAATAACGTTGAAGGAAGAAGGAGGAGCTGCACTGATGGAATTGGTGAAAAGCCAGGAATTGAGAGAATCCCATGGAGATGTTTCAACAAATGGATGCTACACTGGAGGTGCCTACTCGTAATGCCAAGAAATTTGGAAGACAGCTTCCTGGCCAACTGATGGGAGGAGAACTGTATTTGTGCCCATTCCAAAGAAGGGTGATCCGAAAGAATGTGGAAATTATCAAATAATACTGTTAATACCACATGCAAGTAAAATGTGGCTGAAGATAACTCAGAAACAGTTGCAGCTGTCTGTCAATAGGGAACTTCCGAGAAATGCAAGCTGGATTCAGAAGATGTGGATGTTATTGTTGATGTCAGATGCATTTTGGCTGAAAGAGAATACCACAAAGACACTTACCTGTGTTTTAGTGACGATGTCATTCGATTGTGTGGATCATCATAAGTTACAAATAACATTGTCAAGAATGGGAATTCCAGAAACTCAATCATTCTCATGTAGACCAAGAGGCAGCCATTCAAACAGAAGGGGATATTGAATGGTTTGAAATCAAGAAGGGAGTGTGTCAGGGTTGTGTCACTTCACCGTACATATTCAGTCTGGGTGCTGAGCAAATAGTCTGAGAAGCTGGACTTTCTGAAGAACACAGCATCAGGATTGGAGGAAGATGCGATACTAACCTGTGATACGCTGATGACACAGCTTTGCTTGCTGAAGGTGAGGATGACTTGAAGCATTTACTGATGAAGATTAAAGACAACGGTCTGCAGTATGGATTACACCTCGAAGTGAAAGAAAAATTGGTTCCAACTCATAGCAACCCAGTGTACAACACAAGGAAACCCTGTCTGGTCCTGTGCCAGCCTCACAATCCCTGCTGCACCTGAGCCCATCGCTGCAGCCACTGTGTCAATCCATCTCGTTGGGGGCCTTCCTCTTTTTCGTTGACCCTCCACTTTACCAAGCCTGACATCCTTCTCCAGGGAATAGTCCCTTCTGGCAACATGACCAAAGTAGGTGAGACCAAGTCTGGCCATTCTCACTTCCAAGGAGCATTCCAGCTGCACTTCTTCCAGGACAGATCTGTTAGTTCTTTTAGCAGTCCATGGTGCTTACAATATTCTTCACCAACACCACAACTCAAAAGCATCAACTCGTTGGAAGGGAGCTGTTGCATTGTGGTAAACTGTGGTCAATGCCATGAGACAAAGTATATGTGAACTGCTGTATGGAAAGTGAATTTGCTCTGTAAATCTTCACCCAAATCACAATTTATTTAATTAATTAATTAATTTTTAAAAAAGCAATTTAGGAGAATTGAAGCAAGTAAAAAAAAAAAAAGCGTCAACTCTTCTTTGGTCTTCCTTGTTCATTTGTCCAGCTCTCACATGTATATGAGGCAATTGAAAATAACATGGCTTGGAGTAGGCACACCTTAGTCTTCAAGGAGACATCTTTGTTCTTCAGCACGTGAAAGAGGTCTTTTGCAGCAGTGCAATACGTTGTCTGATGTCTTGACTGCTGCTTCCATTGGTGTTGATCATGGAATCAAGTGATAGGAAATCCTTAACAACTTTAATATTTTCTCCATTTATTGTGATGCTGCTTATTGGTCTAGTTGTGAGGATTTTCATTTTCTTTATGTTGAGATGTAGGCCATACTGCAGACTGTAGTCTTTAATCTTCATCAGTAAGTATTTGAAATAAAGTTGTGTCGTCTGCATATCACAGGTTGTTAATGAGTCTTCCTCCAATCCTGATCCCACGGTCATCATATAGTCCAGCTTCTCGGATTATTTGCTCAGCATACGGATTGAGTAAGTATGGGGAAAGGATACAACCCTGATGTACTGCCGTCTTGATTTTAAACCATGCAGTGTCCTCTTGTTCTATTCAAACAACAGCTTCC
>NW_006921686.1:2360101-2373112 GCF_000298275.1 Orycteropus afer afer | reverse complement strand
GGCTCTTTTATCTTGTCATTTCTTCCATTTGCTTTAGCTACTCTCCTTCAAGGGCAAGTTTCAGAGTCTCTTCTGACATCCAAATGGAATGTCAGAAAATTGATTTTGTCTTCCTTTCCTGTCTTTTTAATGACCTTTTGCTTTCTTCATGGACAGTGTTCTTGATGTCATCCCACAATTCCTCTGGTTTTCGGTCATTGTGTTCAATTCATCAAATCTGTTTTTTAGATGGTATCTAAATTCAGGAGGGATATAATCAAGGTCATACTTTGGTTCTCATGGATTTTTTTTGTCTTCAGCTTCAACTTGAACTTGCATATGAGCAGTTGGTCTGTTCCACAGTCTGTTCCTGGCCTTGTTATGACTGAAGGTATTGAGCTTCTCCATCACCTCTTTACACAGATGTAGTCAATCTGACTCCCGTGCCCTCCATCTGGCAAAGTCCACCTGTATACTCACTGCTCATGTTGTTGAAAAAAGATACGTGCAACGAATAATTCATTGGTCTTGCAAAACTCTATCATGCCATCTCCAGCGTTATTTCTGTCACCAAGGCCATATATTCCAACTACCCGTGATTCTTCTTTGTTTCCAACTTTTGCATTCCAGTCACCAGTGATAATCAACACATCTTGAGTGCATGTTTGGTCAATCTCAGACTGCAGAAGTTGGTAAAATTCTTCAACTTCCTTGTTTTTGGCTTTGGTGGTTGGTGCGTAAATTTGAATAGTAGTAGTAGTAACTGTTTTTTCTTGTAGGTGTATGGATATTATCCTATCACTGACAGCGTTGTACTTCAAGATAGATCTTGACACATTCTTTGTGATGATGAAGCCTCTTCAGTTTGTCGTTCACAGCAGAGTACATTCATATGGTTGTCTGACTCAAAAATGCCAAAAAACAGTCCATTTCAGCTCATGAATGCCTAGGATATAGATCTTTATGCGTTCCATTTCATTTTTGACAACTTCCAGTTTCCCTACATTCATCCTTCATACATTCTGTGTTCCAGTTATTAATGGATGTTTGCAGCTGTTTTTTCCCATTTTGAGTTGTGCCACTTCAGCCAGTGGAGGTCCTGAAAGCTTTACTCCATCCACATCAAGGTCGGCTCTACTCTGAAGAGGCAGCTCCTCCCCGCTCAAATTTTGAGTGCCTTCCGACCTGAGGGGCTCATCTTCCTGCGGTATATTGGACAGTGTCTCAGGACTATTCATAACGTTTTCCAGTAATATATCAGACAGTCTTTCACTGCTATTCATAAGGTTTTCCCTGGTCAATTCTTTGAGAAGTGGATGGCCCCTTCCTTCTTCCGAGTCCGTCTTAATCTGGAAACTCTGCTGGAACCTGACCGTCATGGGTGACCCTGCTGGTATTTGAAATACCAGTGGCATAGCCTCCAGCCTCCCAGCAACACACAAGCCACCAGTACAACAAACTGATAGATGGGTGATGGCAGGCCATGTAGATCACTGGGCAAATGTGCGGCAAAAGTCCTCTTTAAGTGTAAAGGACAAGGATGTCACTTTAAAGATTGAGGTGTGCATACTCCAAGCCAGAGTCTCATATGCATATGAGAGGTGGACAGTGAGTAATGAAAACTGGAGAAGAATTGATGCATTTGAATTGTGGTGCTGGCGAAGAATACTGAAAATACCATGGCCTGCTAGAGAAGAATGAACAAGTCATCTTGAAAGGGAGAATGGGCCGACCATTCTCATCTCACATACTCGATCATGTTGTGAGAAAAGACCGGTCCCTGGAGAAGGAAGGATATCATGCTTCGTAAAGTGGAGGGGCAGCGAAAACGGAAACCCCTTCATCGAGATGGATTACCACAGCGCAAGGGCTGTGACGATGGGCTCGGGTACAGCCAGGATTATGAGGATGGCAGAGGATCGAGGCAGTGTTCCGTTCTGTTGTACGCAGGGGTCTCTGTGAGTCAGAGCCAACTCGATGGCACCTAACAACAACGTTTTGAAGTGTAAAAAATATAAATATTTAAAAAGAAAAAAAAAGAAGAGGGTGTGTGGAGAATATTGAGCATACCATGGAGTGCCAGAAAGGAACAAATCTGTCTTGGAATAAGTACAGTGAGAACGCTCCTTAGAAGCAATGATGGTGAAACTGCCTCACGTACATAGTGCATGTTATCAGGAGGGCCCTGTCTCTGGAGGACGACATCATGCTCGGTAGAGTAGAGCGTCAGTGAGAAAGAGGAAGACCCTGAACGAGACGGATTGGCACAGTGGCTGCAACAACGGACTCAGACATGACAGTAATTGTGAAAATGGTGCAGGACCAGGCCATGTTTCATTCTTTCGTATATAGGGTCACTAAAAGTTGGGACTGACTTAACGGCATCTAACAACATGGACCTTAATGGTCACCAGATTTCTCCATGATATGCGAACTAGTACAGTATCAGCTCTAAATACACTGTGTGTACTGGGGTTTTGCAATCCTTAGGGTGACAGTGAATGGCGCAGTGGTGGTTGAGTGGTAGCATTCTCATCTTCCACGCAAGAGACCTGGGTTTGATTCCCAGTCAGTGCACCTCCTGCTCAGCCCCCACTCATGTCAGTGGAAGTTGGTGTGTTCCCAGGATGCCAGACGAGTTTCGGCGGAGTTCCAGGCTAAGATGGACTACAAAACGCTGATGATCTAGTTCCAAACATCTGCCAGTCGACAATCCTGTGGATCACAGCACTGATCTCCACGGGTCGGGCTCCCACTGGATGGCAACTAACAATAGAGCAACATGAGAAAATGTTACGAGAGCAATTAGAATGCCACAGATTACATGGAATTCTAAAAGCTACTCAACTAATCCAAGAGAAGGCAAGAAAGGGAGAATGGAGGAACAGAAGCCAATGAAACAGGGCAAACGGAACACACGTGGTAAGATGGTAGACATACCGCCATCCGTTTCAGTTATCGTGTGAGAAGGTTCTGGAGAGAGGCTGCTGGTTAGGGGCGGTGTGGTGGTTTTGTTTGTGTGTCAGCCTGGCTGGCCTGGTTGAATGGCTGGGCAGCTGGTGGTAGTTAGTCCCCATGATGAGACAGGCAATCAGCTCCATGGTGGAATCTACCACAAGCAGCTGAGTAGCTGCCTTTGGGATGTGGTCTGCTTCCTGTATACAAGGAGAAGCCTTGGGAATGGTCCCTAGCCTATGGCACACTTGGACCCTGCATGTAGCCATGTCATTGCTCATTAGTCTGCTATACTCTGCCAACTTTGGTACTTACAATGGACTTAAGTTAAAGGCCTGCTGTGAGGTTTGGTAACATTGGGACTGTGCCTTTTTACTTGTCAACCTTGGGGCTTCTCAGCCTCCGCAGCCAGCAGCTGTCTGAGTGAAGAAACGCCTCTAGCTCCAGTGGGCTGGGAGCAGGAGGCAGAGCTGGACCCCAAGTTGAGGGGCTTTCCCCCAGACCCTAGAGCCTGGCACTTTGAACTTGGACTTAAAGCCTCCAAACTATAAGAATAAACTCCTGTGTGTTAAGGCCATCCCATTTGCGGTATATTTCCTGTCAGAGCGGCACTAGGCAGGTAGCACCCTAAGTAGACACACTGTGCACCCAGGGTGAGACCACACAGAGCTTCGCCTCTTTGGGTGTGAAGGCTTGTGTGGCCACTTGTCCCTGCAGGGCCCTGGGACACTCGGAGAACCCGTATGCCCAGCTTCCTCTGGCCACTTCCTTGTCGTAGCATTGTTTGTGTGGGCCCACCAGCGTAGCTTCACTGCTATTCCATCTGTGGCTGACTTGACCAGACTTCACTTACCCTTTGACAACTGTCAGAAACAGGTGGCTGGCTTTGCACGGTGGCAACACGGCTACCTGGGACCCTCCCATGCGCACCTCCCACCTTCTAAGGGAGACGCCGAGGAAAGCAAACGTTGGCCATAGCCATGTTCATCTTTGGCTTTGCCAAAGTCCTGTCCAAAGTGGTGGCCCCTTTTCCTGGGCCTTGGTGTCTTAGAAGAAAGTCCCTGGGTGACACAAATGGTTTGTGCTCGTCTGGTGGCGTAGTGCCTAAGGCATCTGTCTACTAACTAGATGGCTGGCAGTTCAAACCCACCAGCCACTCCTCGGAAGGAAGGCTGGGCAATCTACTTCCATAGTGATACTGCCTCAGAAACCCAAGGAGGGGTCACTATGAGTCAAACTGACTCAGTGGCAGTGACTTTGGTTGTTGGTTTATTAACCTAAAGGTTGGTGGTTCAAGCCCACCTAGAGCCTCTGTGAAAGAAAAGCCTGCAATCTGTTGCCATAGAGATTACCGCCAAGGAAGCCCCATTGGGCAGTCCTACTCTGTAACACATGGGTCTCCATGAGTCAGAATCAACTGCATGGCAACAGGTTTGTTTTTTGGTTTCTAGAAGGGCGCTCTGGTAGCGTACTGCCTAAGGCATCTGACTGCTAACAAGAAGGCTGGCAGTTCAAACCCACCAGCCACTCCTGGGAAGGAAGATGGGGCAATCTACTTCTGGAGTGATACCGCCTCGGAAACCCAAGGAGGGGTCGCTATGAGTCAAATCCACTCGATGGCAGTGAGTTTAGAAGGGTCATTTTCCCCAGGCTTCCCTGTGACCAATGAGGACAGCTACGAAGGGACAGAGCCGGACACTCATCCCAGTGAGAGGCTCTGAACAGACCAGCCCAGGCCTCGCCCCAGGCCACGTGACAGGGAAGTCGGGCAGAAAGAGCGTCCACTGTTCCAATTTGATTTTATTGAAAAGGAAACATACAAAAATCATGTACAAAAAAAATTAACCAAACATGTACAGAAAATTCATTCCGGTATCTACAGCAGCGCATATACAGTATTTTACAGGCTGGGCCGTCCCTCCCCGCTCCCAGACTCCTTCCCTCTTCCGAGACCCCCCCTCCCTGACTCCCCATCCTCCCCCCAGTGCCTTGCCCTGGGGACTAAGGCTGGGGCGGCTTCCGCCAAGATCTCCCACCCCCCAAATGAATGCCAGTGGTCACGCGTGCTCTCTCTAAACCTATGAATGGGGTCGATGGGGGGAGGGGGTGGTCGCGGGCAGAGCACAGGTTCCAGTCTGGGCCCCTCCTGGCCACCCCCGAGGAAGGTGAGGCAGGCATGCCCGCCACCCGCCGCTGGCTCAGGGAAGATGGCTGGGCGCCGGGGTCCCACACGCCCCATTCTCTGGCTCCAGGAAGCTAGTGGTCACGTTTGGCTCATTTGCTCTTCAAGGGCCCCCTCCGGGGGAGGAGGGGGGGAAGCACCAGGGGCCCGAGGCCAGGCCCAAAGTGAAGGCGCACTGGGGGGACCGCCCCAGCGTCCCCCCTGCAGCTGGAACAGGCAGCCAGCACGGGCAGCCTTTCCTGAGATGGCGGTGGGCAGCAGAGGCGGGCGGCTAGGTCTCCACCCCTCAGTCACCACCGCCTTCAGACGCTGAGTCCGTCAGCCCGCCCCCCCTGGTATCCAGGAGTCCACGTCTCCCTCGGTGGCCCCCTTGCCCCGGACAGGCCCGAGGTTGGGGCCGGAGTGGCTGCCCTGGCCGCCCCGGGGCAGGCGGGGCTGGGAGGTCCAGTATGCTACATGGTGCAGAACAAGTCCCCCGCGCTGGCCAGGGCGTCAGGAGATGGGGGGACCTGCCCCCCGAGCCCCCGACGTCCGCCGGGCGGGTCGGGGCACCTAATTGGGCTCCATCTCAGGGACGCCGTGGCCCCTGGGTAAGGGCAGAAGTCCCATGATGACATTGTACAGGACCCTCCAGGGTGAGGGGCGATGCCGCTGTTGCTCTTCCAGTCTCTGAGGAGGGGGAGAGAGAGAGAGGGGAGGGATTAGCGTGGGCTGGGGTCCCACGGCAGGGCTTGTGGGAACAGAGGTCCATGCACAGCTCAGCCTAGGAGATGCTCCCGGTAAGCTCCACACACGCCCACCAGCCCTCTGAGGCAGCGAACCGTTACTAACCAGTAACCAGCTGCTAAGGAGCCCTGGGGCACAGGGTTAAGTGCTTGGCTGCAAACTGAAAGGTTGGCGGTTTGAACCCTTCCAGGGCCTCATGGGAGAAAGGCCTGGTGATGTGCTCTGGCAGGTCCATTCTGCCACAGGGGCTGCCTGCCACGAGGTGCAGTGCACCCAACAGTAGCTAACAACAACAACCAGTGCCAAGGAGTGGCCCCTGGCTCAGGGTGACCCGTGTGTGTGTGTCAGTTAAACTGTGTCCTGTGCAGTCTTCCGTGGTGAACTGTGTGTGTTGGAGTTAAACTGCGTTCCGTGCCGTTTTCCATGGAAGATCTTCCGAAGACAGATCCTCAGGCTTGCCTTCCAAGCCACCCCGGGTGGGTTTGAACCCCCAGCCTTTTGGTTAGGAGACCAGTCCTCAGCTCTCGGCGCCACCCAGGGACTCCCACTTTTATGATCAGTCGAGTTTTAACTCCCAACTCCTCCACCCACTAGGACCAGGTCATCAGCTCCCCGCGAGCTGACATCCTTGTCCAGAATGTGAAGGGGGGGGGGGAGTGTGTGTGCAGTCAGATGCCCCCTGCACCTGCCAAGTGCTGCCATCTCCCTCCACATGGGACATCAGCCGTCCAAAGTCACACGGGCTCCGGGTCGGGGCTGCAGTGCAGCCCATCCTGCCCTCCCCTAAAAAGATGGCAAGACAGAGAGAAGGGAGCCCACTGACTTTGGGGTGCTAGAACAGTCTCCTCTATGCTCAGGCGGTGCAGAAGGATGAACAGGCAAAGCCGGGTTCAGAGTGACCTCGGGGAAACCTCTGTCCCCCTCTCCAGGGGCCGAATGAAGACATGGGACCCTCGGCTCCAAAATGCTAGGAAGTGAGAAGGAAGGGTGGTGCTTAGCTCAGAGAAACCTCCCCTCTGGTGAAAATGCAAAGCAAGGCCGCAAATGACTGCATCTACAGCGCCCCCTGCTGTGGGAGTCCCTGGAGGTGCAACAGGATGGTGTTCGGTTACCATCTGAAAGGTTGAAGGTGCCCTGGAAGGAAGGAGTGCAGATTTACTTCCAAACCAGCCACTGAAAACCCTGTCCAACTCTGACACACGTGGGTCACGGTGAGTCACAACTGACCCGAAGACAACTTACAGCAACGACTCCTTCCGCTGAGTGTGTGGGACACTTCCCCTGTGCTGAGTGGGACATCCAGCCTCATTCCCAGAAGACACAGGGGAAAGGAGAACTCATTGTACAGCTTAGAACAAGAAGGGTACTTAGGTGATCATGAGGAGCTCTGGTAGCACAGTGCCTAAGGCACTTGACTGCTAACCAGAAGGCTGGAGGTTCAAACCCACCAGCCACTCCTCGGAAGGAAGGTTGGGCAATCTACTTCCATAGTGATACTGCCTCAGCAACCCAAGGAGGGGTCGCTATGAGTCAGGTCTGACTCGATGGCACATAACAACAACAACAGGTGATCACTAGAGGATCTTGGGGTGGGGGAGGTCCCAGAAACCAGCACCCGCTTCCTGGACACCCTTCACCTACTCCGGCCAGGACAACACAGGGGCCTATCAGGTTGGCATAAATTAAAACGCCTGCTGCCGGCACCCTGTGAAGGTCCCCTGGAGAACAAGTAAGTAACCATCTAGGAAAACTGAAGGCATCAAGACCCACGTAGATGTCTACCCTGGGAACACTTGTGTGGAAGAAGAAAACAAGCAAATAGAGCAACCGAGTAAACAAATACCCTAAATAGCTACCAATGAGAAAACAGGTAAGGGAAAGGAACCCACACATACACACGTTGATACAGCGGTAAAAAAAACGAAAGCTCTCAGACCCCCTAACCCGTAACAGGGAGGGGAGGACAGTGCTGAAAGAGACACCCACCGGGTCACCTAAACCAGCTGCCACCGAGTGACTGGGACCCCACGTGTGTCATGGCGACCCCATGCATGTCGGACTAGAACTGTGCTCAGAGGGGTCACAGTGGCTGATTTTCGGGGACCAGATCCCCTGTTTGCACCACCCAGGGAGCCCCTGCATGATCTCTGCTGCTAGCAGTGTGTGCTGATGAGTCTATTCCAACCCCACAGGCCAGAGGAGAAGTGGCCCACAGGGTTTTCTGGGCGGAACCTTGGCGGGGGCAGATGACCGCGTCTTTTCCTGTGAAGCCACAGGTGGATTCGAATCGCCCACCTTTCTGTTAGCAGGCGAGCACTTAACCACTGTGCCACCAGGATCTGCGTGAGGCTTAAAGCGCCCCACGAGTCCAAGCATTGTCTCGGGCCCGGTAAATAAATATGTGGTAATTGAACAACCGCCCCACCCCCACAGGGAACGGGCTTCTCCACCTCGGAAAGGAGGGTGGGGGAGGGGCGGGCGAGGAGCTTCAGGACGCGGGCTGCGGTTTCTTTAAATGATTTTATTTTACTCGACGACCTGTACCTTATGCATAACAATCAGCATTTCTGCAGTTGTTTTTTAGTTACCACGCATCTTTTTAAAAATCTCTTCTCTGAGACCCCATGAATTAATTGGCAGCCGGAAACACCGAGCAAACTACACCTTGAATAATTTTTGTTTTCCATTATAAAAATACATGTAGCCCTTCTGCCAAGTCACCCTTTTTTTTAAAAAAAAAAAAAGAAATTTAGCAAGCTGCGCGGGTGTGCTGCTCGGATTAGATAGAGCTGGACGGTGGGCGCCCTGTTTTGTTCTTAAAAAGGCCGAGTAATGTTTTCGAGGGGGGAGGGGGCGGGGCGGGCTCCCGGGGGCGGGGCTTCCTGCCGCCCCGCCCCCTGCCCGGGAAGCTGGGTGGCGCTGCGGGCTGGGGAGGAGCGGGCGCGGCCTCGCGCGGCTGCTGACTCACCGGCTATAAATAGCCCGGGATATATGAGCCGCGCAGCCCAGCGCCGCCCCAGTCCCCGCTGCCGCAGCGCTCGGGCAGCCTGGCTACCCCGGCCCTGCCCAGCCGTGCCAGCGCGGTCCGTGGGCGGCTTGGCGGGCACGCCACCCTCCCCCCCAATTTGTCCCCGCCGCGACCCCGCCGCGCTGGGCAGCAGCTGCCGCACATCTGGCGGCGCGGCCTGCAGCCCCGCCCCCCGGCCCCCGGCGGGAAGTCCCACCTGCCGTCTACCCCTCCCCTAGACTCACCCGCCGCTCGTACAGCGCGTTGAGGTCGTCCGCCATCCGCCGCAGCTGGGCCCCGATTTCTCGGGCCCACTGCTCCTCCTCTCCCCGGACCCCCGGGGCCGCTTGGGTGGGACCGCCCGCCAGGGCCCCCGGGGCGCTGGGGACGGGTGACTCCAGGTGCTGCTCCGCCGGCGAGAGTGAGGGCTGAGGACCTGGGAGAGGCCGAGGGGCGAGGTCAGCACCCAGCTCCCCTCCCCGAGGTGTCCCTGAGGACCCTGGAGCCCAGATGGCCAGGCCTGCTGCTCCCTTTTTCAGCCGCCTGGTTTTTCGTCCGCTCCCCTCCTCATTTCTAGCGACGCCTTCTCCCCCTCATAGGGGCGGACTTCTCAGCCCCTGCCTGCTTCCTCAGGCACCAGCAAACCAGCAGAGGTCCTGGGGGGGCCTCTGTGGGGTCAGCCGCCACCTCCCCACAGCCCGGGGTAGCCTGGAAATCTTTCCTCTGATCTCAGTGCTTCCGTTCCGAAAAGGGGGTCAAATTTTGCCTGCCCCATTTGACAGATGGGGAAAACGGAGGCCCATTCTACGAAGGTCACTCTGGGATACAGCAACGGATCCCACCTACAGTCACAGCCTCAGGTCTCCTGCCCTCAAGGGTCCAACCACAGTGAAGCCACACCCCCGGATGTGGCCGGGGCCTGGAGCCCAGAAGGCCAGACTGTGGCTGCCACCAAAGACGGTCCTGGGGGCCTGCGAGGCTAGTGACACCTTTCTCTCCTTCCCCCTTCTAAGTCCTTCGGACTTCTGTCTCAGGATGGTTCCCCTCCTTAAGGTCTGAAAGCAGGCCTCAGTTTCCCCATCTGTGACTCGCGTCTTGATACAGGAAATCCCCTCCTCCACCGCCAGGACCTTCCTGTCCCCTTCCCCCACGGGCTCGCAGAAATCGGGACACTCTTTTCCCAGCCACCCTGTGTGTGTGTGTGTGTGTGTGTGTGTGTGTGTCCCTGCAAGGATGTGGCTCGCCAGGCATCGCGGGGTTAACAGCCCATCAGGCAGAGGACCTTTAACCCTTCCCTCCCCACAACTCACCCCCGCCCCGAGGGGAATTTCCCAACACAATAGCCCCTCCCCCTCTCCTTCCTCCTCCGGGACGGCCGAGAGGACCCTGCCTGTCCAAAGAGATGCAAATAAAGACAAAAAGCCACCCTCACTCCCTCCCCAAAGTCCGGAGGGGCCAGTCCTCCCACGCGGCCCACCCTCCCTCCAACTGCAATCCTCTAGAGAGTCAAGGGGACCCAGACTGGGGGAGTGGGCTGGGAAACAGCTGTTGCCCCAGGCCCGGAAGGGGCCTTGGCCTGCGACTCGGGGACTGCAGTCAGATTCCAGAAGGGACTTCCCACTCGGCCTCTCCCCTACCCCGCCTCCCACTCGGTCTTCCTGCTTCTCGCAACACAAAGACCACACTGGCCACACCCTCCCTGTGGCCGGGCTCCCCGGCCCCCCCCTACTTCGCTCCCACTTCTTCGTCCCCTGGGGTCTCTCTTCCTGGCTCTCAACATCTTGGGCATGAAACGGGCACTCACCGTCGGGGCGCGGGCCTCGCGGCCGGCTTCGAGGACCCCCAGGCCAGCGGGGGCCCCCTAGGGCGGCGGTGACGGCGGGCGGGGCGGCAGGGGCGCAGAGGTAGGCGGCGGGCAGCAGGGCGGGGGCAGCGGGCAGGCTGGGCTCACAGAGGCCACAGGACACGGCCGAGGGCACCAGGCGGCCGAGCGGGAAGGGGCGCGGGCCGTCGCGAGCCAGGCCCTCTACGGGCTCGGGGGAGCTGCCCTCCTGGCGTGCGCGGGCCATGGCGCTCCCTGGGGCCTGTGGGACACACGGGAGGGGCAGGTCAGCCGGGACCTGCAGGGGGCTCAGGGCCCCACATTACATACATGCGACCCTGGAGTAGCACACAGTCATGAGCACACATGAGGGGAGGGCAGGGGCCGTTCCCACAGCACACAGGGCCTCACACTGGGCAGGGGTTTGATGGGCCAACCTGTGTACAGGCTGACGGCCATACACACAGGAAACACACAAGGCTGTCACAGCAAGTACAAGGGTTTACACAAGACCCAGATGGAAGGGCCTTGTCAGGAGTCTGTGTGTGGGTCTGTGTGTCAGGGTCATGACAGCTCTCCAACACAGACCCACCCAACCTGGGATGACACACGACATAAGCTGGTTTGGATAATTTCTGGAATACAGGGATGGGCACACAGGGAGAGACTCCCACAGCACACAAGGGGGTTCTTGCAGGACCCCAACGGAGAGGACTGTGGGGTGTGTATGGGGGACGGTGACAGGCACACAACAAATACACAGACTCACACAGAACTGACCAGCCTGACCTGCCACCCCACCTCCCATTCACACACAGAGATGGAACCGATATCAGGATACAGACACACATTGACCAAAATGTGCAGAAACATACACAGACCTACACAAGCACCATACACAGACCGGCTGGTACAACCCGCCTGCATCCCCACACAGACATATACAAACTGTCGAAACCCCACACTGACCCCACTGTTGATAAGCCCAGAGACATACACACAGTGTAACCATCAGCACCCCAGACTGACTGGAACACATACAGTCACGGCCTCAACTCTCAGACACATCTACACACCCAAGAGACAAGGTATACACACCCCAGGACAGAACTTCACACTCATCAACCCAAAACAGCCAGCCACAATCACACACCCAGAACACACCCACTCAGCCCCCATTTTCAGACCCCCAGGACACATGGACACATGTCATCAGACCCAGATGTGTACCCACACATGCCAGCAACCACTGCCTGTCCAAAGAGATGTGACACACCAGCACAGGAGCTGACATCAGCCTGTCCCTGTGCCCCCCTCCCCCAGACACCCTCACCAACTGTCAGGCTCCAGCGCGTGCACGCGTGCGTGCACACACACACACAGAGGCAAACGCAGCAAACTCTTAATCCCGCACAGCACCAGCCTGACACACACCTAAAGCCCTGGCAGAAACACTGATCTCACGTGACGGACATAAACACTCCACACACGCAGCCCACATGACACACATGAGCCAGCCCACCGCAGAGACAAGCCCCTCAGACCCAGCACACGCGCGCACACGCACACACACACACACACCCCGATCGGAGAGGCAGGCAGCAACACCCACTGACTACACAGAGCTGCGGTTCCTCAATTCCCAGACGCCAATGCAAGACACCCAGGCAAAACACCAACGGAGTCAACTTCCCCCCCACACACACAGGACTCACAGACACCTGGACAAAAAACAAACATTTGGCAGGCGCATCGTCATACTAGCTCAGCAGAGACATCCACAGAGACAGCCAGCGGCAGGTAGTCCACATGGGCAAGTTGTAGGGGCACACGCCAGAGGCAACACACTCAGACAAGACACATATAAACACACAAACGCAGCTCACTCAAGCAACACACACAAGCACGAATGGACACAGCCCCCCCCACAGGCAAAACAGACATGCAAACTCACCCAAACGGCACACTCGGGCAACGCACAAACACACTACACACCACTTACTGGAGCACACTGAGGCAACCCGGGATCCCTCCCAAACAGCTCCCGCAGGCAAGACTCAGAGAACACACACACACACACACCACACACACACCACACACACACACACAGGTAGACTCGCACATAAACAGGGCACTCACCCCACAGACTCACACACACCCCAACATCCCCCCGGACTGACACCACCACTCCCTGGAGACCCCAGCGCAAACTCGCAGCCAGACACACGCTCACACCCAGGCGAGACACCTGCAGCTCCACAACCCCGCACACGCGTGCTCCCACGGCGGTCCCAGACGCCCCTCGGCTGTCACCGCCCCTCCCACCCCGCCGCCGCCACG
>NW_006921686.1:2359407-2359989 GCF_000298275.1 Orycteropus afer afer | reverse complement strand
GGGCGCGCGCCCGGGGAGTGGCCGCGCCTCCCCGCCGACCCCCCTCGGCCCCGCCGGGCCTGCGGGGGCCAGGGCAGCCGAGGTCGACTCTCTTCCCCGGGGCCGCACTGGCCGCCAGGGGGCGCTGCCGAGTCCTCACCCCATTGTTTGTAAACAAACCCGCCAGACCGCTGAGGCACCTGCGCTCCCCGACCTGGCGCCCGGGTCCCTTCGTGCCTCCCGCCCAGCGATCCCAGTCCAGGGTCCCCCGTGGAGGTGGGCAGGAGGCAGGCACGGCGTGAAGCTGCAGAGCGCCCCCAGCGCTGTCGGAATGCACTCCCGCCACCTCCTCCAGGGAGCCCACCGGCCTGGCCCACGGTCGTCAGCGGGGTCTCGGGGTGCGCACACTCACCCCGGGGGCATGAACACGCCGGAGGGATGGTGGTGGGTGGCGGGCGGCTTCCTTCAGGAGGGCGCGCCCACCGGCCGCTCAATGCGGCGGCTGCTGCTGTCGCTCCGCTGCTACTGTTGCTGCTGCTGCTGCTCTAACTGCAGTGGCTGCTGTGGTTGTGGCGGCGGCGGCGGCGGCGGCTGCTGCTCCGG
>NW_006921686.1:2354004-2359191 GCF_000298275.1 Orycteropus afer afer | reverse complement strand
TTCCCTCCAGGAGCGGCGGGGAGGGGCCAGGCCCGCGGCCGGGGAGGGCTGGGGCTCGGGGATGGGGACCGAGATGGCCGGACACGCACACACTGACACACAGACTGGGACCCACAGACGCACCCGGAGGAGCCTGCTCGGACCCCAGCGGCTGGCTGGCACTCCTGGGAACACAAAGTCACATGCTGACAGGGCCATGGGGACATACAGACTCAGACACACGGCCACAGTCGCACGAATGCACACTGCTGGACACGCAAACTCACTCACTCACCCAGGGACACCCACAGGCACAAAATATCTAGACTAGCCCGCTGCCCAGGTCTCCAGGGCACAGAGAGGCCACAATGACAGGGATGCGCATCAGAGCGCCAATGCCCACAGTTGTGTGCACAAACCCACAAACTGTGTTCATGAGTCAGCGCCCACAACACACACACAGACAAAGCTGGGCGCTTGTCAGGAAGCAGATACTCCCTGCTAGGTGCTGCTGGACACACAGACACACAGACAGACACCTGTCCCAGGGACACCTGGTCACACTGCAAACACACACAAACACACCCACAGAGTCTTGCAGCTGAGACACTGATACCAACCCTAACAGACAGCTCTGACAGACACTGACCTCCTCACACAAAGTCACACCTGTGCACAGGTTCCTGCTAACTGACCTACTGCGGCACCCACTGCACACACAGCATGCACTCCTGGCCAGACTCCCCACGAATCTGGCAGGGCCCCTCAGTGAGGAGGAAGCCGGCTGGTGTGGCAAAGACATGCCCGGGCAGACCCTGCACCGAGTCTCTGCAGTCCCTCTGCCTTCTGTTCTCTTTTCCTTTTCGATTTCCCTTCATCACACGCTCATCTGATGTGACACAGTGACCCCATGTCCTTCCCCGTCGCAGGGGCCCTGGGTCTCTGTCTCTCCTGCACCTGCTGTTCCTTGGTGCCTCACCCTCAAACAAACCACGTCACCCACGGTGAGTCACCCCGGTGTGTCCAGCACAGGGCTGACAGAGTAAGCGTGCCAGGCCCACGTGAAGCTGGGCTTGATCCTTCGATTTTCCCGAGAGAGAAGCAGGAATTTCTGATCCTACGTGAAATCTGATTTTCAAACACTGTCTAAATTCAGCTGAGTTTGGTTAACTACTTGAGTATTAACAGAAGGGTTGGATTTTGAATCCACACAGAGGCTGGCCTGGCGATGTGCTCTGGAAAGGTCACAGCCTTGACATGGACCAGTTCCACTCCCACACGCAGGGTTCGTTATGAGTCAGACCGCAAGACTGCGACCAACCACACTCCTCTACTTCTTTCACTTTTTTTTCTCTTCTTTCCTCCCCCCTCCCTCCCTTTTCTGTTTCCCTTCCCCAAACTCTGCGTCAGAACAATCCACTGATGATGAAATTACCTTCCTGGCTCTGACTGGTTCTTTAATTCAAGTTTATTGAGCTTATATTTCACACGATAAAATTTACCTTGTAGGTGTACAGTTTGGTGCATTTTGACAAGCATACACAAGTACCCCACCCCAGTGGAGATACATGAATTTCTATTATCCCCCAACACTCCTTGTGCTCCTTGTATCACGAACCCTTTCTCCCACCTTCAATTTTATAGTGGCTCTTGAATGCTTTTTTTAAAAAAATATAAAATAGGATACAGTTTTTAAACAATCATGAAATGTAAGGATGGCCTTGTGAAAATATGAAATATTACATATTGTGGGTACACAGTAGGTCACAAAGAAAGTATATTTCTGACTGTCGATCAAGTTCAAAGATGTTTGAGAAATGCTGCCGGAGATGGTTATTAAATGAGCTTCTGCGTGGAGGACATTTAGTGCAGTATCTGGTAAACAGTAAGTGCATAATAAATGTGAAAGGGGCTCTGGTGGTGCAGTGCCTAAGGCATTTGAGTGTTAACCAGAAGGTGGGCAGTTCAAACCCACCAGCTGCTCTGCAGAAGGAAGATTGTTGTTGTTGTTGTTGTTATGTGCCGTCGAGTCAAACCTGACTCATAGCGACCCCTCCTTGGGTTTCCGAGGCAGTATCACTACGGATGGTGGGATTGCCCAACCTTCCTTCCGAGGAGTGGCTGGTGGGTTTGAACCGCCAGCCGTCTGGTTAGCAGGCAAGTGTCTTAGCCACTATGCTACCAGAGCTCCCTGGCAGAAGGAAGATAGAGCAATCTATTTCCGTAAAGAGGGACCGCCTTAAGCTGTTGCATTGTGGGAGATTAGTCAATGTCATAAGACAAAGTGTATATGAACTGCTGTATGGAAGATGAATTTTCTCTGTAAACTTTCACCCAAATCACAGTAATATTACAAAAAAAATTTACTGCCTTAGAAACCCACTAGGGGTCGCTATGAGTAAGAATTGAATCAGTGACAATGGGTTTGGTTTTGGAATAAATGTTAGCTATCATTACTAGCTTTCTCGACTTTGCTTAGGGTTTGCTCTGTGCCTTGATGGTGATGCATATGGGGGTCCAGGGCCCAGCCCTGGGCCAGCTCGGGGTCCAGCCTGCATCCCTCATTCAACCTTCAGTGCAAAGCTGGACACCAGGAGGCCAGAAATGCTGGAAAGTTCTGAGAGGAAAATGAGCCTGAAGGCCACTGGGAATGGAGTCTGGTCACTGGGGGTAAGAAGGAGAGGGCCGAGAATCCCAGGCCCAAAACCCTGCCGCCGGTAGAGATCCTCTTCCCCACCATCTAGTCCAAACCCTGTTCCAAATTCTGGCTTCCTAACCCCCAGACCAGGGGTCTCAGGGTCAAGAACTCACTGCTATCAAGTCAACTCCAATTCATAGCAACCCCCACTGGGTTTCCAAGGCCGTAAATCTTTATGGAAGCAAACCACCTCATATTTTTTTTTCTGAAGAACAGCCAGTGGGCTAGCAGCCAAATGCCTTAATCACTATACCACTAGAACTCCTTGCTCAAACTCAAGAGCCATTATTAAATAAATGAGATTAATGAGGCCAGAGTGAGACAACAGGGAATGGTGGGGCCTGTGGCTAATTGGAGTGTGAGTATCCCTTCTCAAAAATACTCATTGCCGTGGAGTCAGATGTGACTCATAGCGACCCCTCCCTGGGTTTCCGAGGCAGTATCATTACAGAAGTAGATTGCCCAGTCTTCCTTCCGAGGAGTGGCTGGTGGGTTTGAACCACCAGCCTTCTGGTTAGCAGTCAAATGCCTTAGGCACTACGCTACCAGAGCTCCTCATGTCCCTTCTAGAGACACAAATTCACAGTTAAAAACCGTGTGGGAAAAGAAAAGAAAAGTTGTGGCTGGCCCAAGGGCTGTGTTTTTGAGACTCCCCTGGTGCTGTAGTGCCCAAGGCATTTGACTGCTCATCAGAAGGTTGGCAGTTCAAAACCACCAGCCACTCCTCAGAACGAAGATTAGGCAATCAACTTCCGAAGATTGGGCAATCAACTTCCATAGTGATACCGCCTTGGAAACCCAAGAAGGGGTCGCTATGAGTGGGATCTGACTCGATGGCAGTGAGTTTGGTTTTGGTTTTCTACCCTAACAGAGGGGCACAAGGATGGAGGGAGGGAGGGAGAAGACCCCACATCCATCTTCCAGACTACACCCCTAACCCACTCCCACCTCAGCAGATCTCCTAGGTACCAAGTTCCTCTAAGCTCCTGGTGGAACTCTAGACCTGGCCCAACACTGCCTCTGGTCCCTGCTTCTCTGGAGAGGAGAACAGGGACTTGGAAGCTTGGAGGGTTCTTGGATATCTCCGAGGGCAGGTAAGAAACAGAGACAATGAGCTAAACAGAGATATGGAGAGATGGGAAAACCAGGGCAGGCCAGCAAGGGAGTCAGAGACTGAAAGAGAGGGTTGTTGTTGTTGTTGTTATGTGCCGTCGAGTCGGCCCTGACTCATAGCGACCCCTCCTTGGGTTTCCGAGGCAGTATCACTACGGAAGTAGGATTGCCCAACCTTCCTTCCGAGGAGTGGCTGGTGGGTTTGAACCACCAGCTGGTTAGCAGGCAAGTGTCTTAGCCACTATGCTACCAGAGCTCCCGAAAGAGAGGGTAAGTGGGTTAAAAAAAAATAATAATAATAATAAAGTGTGGTCTGGGGTTGGGGTGGCTGAGGGGGAGAATCAGGCTTGAGTTTAGACGAGAGGTTCTCATCTTGAACTCTGCGGCATTTTGGGGCTTAGAAAATCTTTCTTGGAGGTGGTGCTGGGGGCAGGGGTCCCAGGCATTGTAGGATATACTGAGCATCATCGTGGCCTCTCCCCACTAAACGCTAGTAGCACCCCCACACCCTTTGTGACAACCAAAAAAATATCTCCAGACATCACCAAATATTCTCTTGAAGGCAAAATTGCCCACAGTTGAGAGCCACTGGCTAAGAGCAATGGGTTAGGTATCCTGTAGCTGTCCCTCTCAAATCTGCATAGCCACCCCACAAAGGTACATGGCCTCTGGCTCTAAACGGCCTGAGTTAGAGTCCCCAGCTCTGCCACCTACTGGCTGCGTGACCTTGGGCAAGTGGCTATACCTCTCTGTTTCTTCATCTGTGAGTTGGGAACAGCAATGGTCCCTACCTCGTAGGACTGTGCAGAGTGAGGAGGTGAATGAATACATGCAACCCACCCTCATTATTATTATCCACTGAGCATCCCAACATGGACCTCAAGCTAAGCCCCTTAGGTTCGGACAGTGGTCTCGAACTGGCGGCCCCCGGGCCAGCGGGTAGTCTGTTTTGTTCGACCTGAGCAGTTTCTTTGAATTTGAATGTCTCTCAAAGGAGTGTTGAGCGCGCTGGAGTGATAAACTCTCCGTTTCGTTTCCCCATCTGTGAAACGAGGACCACCATTGGACCCACCTCCTCGGGTTGTTGTGAAGATTAAATGAGTTAATAGTTGCCACAAACTTGGAACAGCGCCTGGCACCTAGTAGGCCCCATGAGAAATGTGAGCTCAAGGAAATCGACTAGTTGACTGCAGGCTCACGACCTTCTCCAGCAGTGTTTTGCAGCGAGTTTGGGGAAGAGGGTTTCGCAGAATGGGCACAGGGAGTTGGAGAGGACTTAACTTCCACCGCAGACCCCGGGTCCCAGCTCTCCGTGCTGG
The DNA here is from genome assembly GCF_000298275.1 of Orycteropus afer afer. Lineage (NCBI taxonomy): Eukaryota > Metazoa > Chordata > Mammalia > Tubulidentata > Orycteropodidae > Orycteropus > Orycteropus afer. Next base: position 2,354,082 of record NW_006921686.1, on the reverse strand, counting down.
GAGGGGGCCTCCGGGGTCCTCCTCTCCCCGGCCTGCAGGCGGGCGGGGCTGGGCGGGCCGCCGCCCGGGGCGCGCGGG
>NW_006921686.1:2349069-2353852 GCF_000298275.1 Orycteropus afer afer | reverse complement strand
CCCGCCGCCGTTGCCAGGGGAAACTCGCCGCCCCGTTACCCAGCAACAAGCCTGGCCCAACCAGGCGCGAGGACCCCCCAGGCCCCGCCCGCCGCTGCCCACTGCGTGCCCAATGCCAGGCGGGCAGAGCCGGCCCGCTTCCCGGAGACGGCGAGCGCGCTCATTGGCCGCCGCCGCGCCTGCCCGCCCGCGCGCCTGCCTGCCCGGGTCTGGGGGAGCCCTCGGCGCAGGGGGCGGGGAGCCGGCCCCGGGGAGCTGCTGGGCGGGCGCGCGGGCGGCTGGGGGAGGCCTGGGCTGGGCCTCGTCCACCCCCACCTGCCCCGCACCTTGGGCGAGGATGGAGACTCGGGATGGGCTGGGAAGAGGGGCGGCTCAGCCTACTGTCCGTTCTTCCCGGAAGGTGCCCTGGGGTCCTGGCCTTGTGAAGACAGAACCCAAGTGTCCCCCTCCCCGAAGGAGACCTGAGCATCCTGACCCCACACACATTGCCCCCCTCTCCAAACCCGGAGCAGGCATCATGGCTCTTGAAAATGGGGGCTGAGAGTCCCCCTAGAGGAAGACTCAGGTTTGCTGGTCCCATAAAAATAGAGAAGGAAGGAGGTCCTTCAACTTCTCCCCTCCGGAAAAGGACCCACGTGTGTCTGGTCCTGTGAAAATTAGGCCTGAGCCTCCCACTCCCTCAGGGACCAGGTCTTTGGGACCCCGGCCGAGCGACGCCTCCGAGCACCGCCCCCCCCGCCCCTGCTCCAGCAGTCACCACGTCCTGAGGTGGCCTGTTCATCCTGGTGGTCACCTGTCCAAGTCCCGTGGTGCACATCTCCCATGTGCCCCCTTTGGGACACTGCTCTGGGACTAGCTTGTTGATACCTGACTGTCTGGACTTCTGACCTCACAGCCTGGCACGTGACCTCCCACCTCACCCCAAGAGTCCCAAGCTCCCTAGTGCGCCAAGGACTCCGGAGTCCAAGTCCTCAGTCCCTCACACTCCCCAGACACCTGACCAGGTGGTCCAGCCCCTTACAGTGCCGCTGGGGGTTCCCCTTCCCAATCCCTGAGTGCCTGGGACTGGAAGAGCGTTTAGTCGGTCGCCTAGGACCCAGAAGGTGGAGGCCTGTCTCAAGGGACCCCAATGTCAGCCCTCGGGCCATCCCAGAGAGCCCCAGGCTCGTGGGTCCCCTACTCAAGGAGAGGAAAGGCAGTCAAGCCCCCTGCTCCAGCCCAGGTGCGGCCCGCCCCTACCCTGGTACCTGAGGGGGGGGCGGAGTCAAGGATTACTCAGTCCCCAGAATGAGGCGATGACATCATCCTGGGGGGGGTGACTAATGGCCGCGCTGGGGGGAGGCGGGGAAGTTTACCCGGTAACAGCGGCTGACGCTAGGCCCCGCCCCCGGGGAAGGGGCCGGGAGGGGGAGGTGCAGCACACACAGACACAAGCCCACCCGGCACCCCTGCCCCCCAGCGTCCCACACTGAACACATCTTTCTGGGCCAAGGGCAGAGATGGGAGGGTGGTTGTGTGTGTGTGTGTGTGTGTGTGTACCGTGTGCAGGGGAGTTCTCTGGTGTATGGTCAGGGTGGTGTGTGTCAGGGGGTTAGCACAGTAGGTAGTGTGCTGGCTTGCAATGTGTGTGACTGTGTCAATGTGCGAGTGTGTGTCACTGGATTCCGTCAGTGTGCTGGTGTTGTGTGTCAGTGTGCTGCGTCTCCTGCTGTTCTGTAACACCTGTCCCGGGGCTGCTGTGACAGTGTGATGGTGTGTCAGTGTGATACACTGTGTTCAGTGTGATGCAGGGTGTCAGTGTGTTTTGTGTGCTGTTCTGGTGTGTTGGGTGAGGGTGAGGGTGTATCAAGGTGTTTGCCTCAGCGTGCTGTTATGGGCAGTGTGCTGGTGTGTGTCTGAGAGGGTGTGCATCTGTGTGATTGTGTGACATTGCGGTTGTATATGTGTCAGCGGAAAGTTTGTGACTGTGTTGTGTCACTGTACCATTGTGTTAGTGTGGTTGTATGTATGAGTGCAGTGTTGTGTGTCTGTGTAATTGTGTTTATGTGCCACTGTGATTGTGTCTACCTAATGCTGTGTGTTGGGAGCTCTGGTGGCACAGTGCCTAAGGCATCTGACTGCTAACCAGAAGGCTGGCGGTTCAAACCTCCCAGCCAATCCTCCAAAGGAAGATGAGGCAATCTACTTCCATAGTGATACAGCCTTGGAAACCCAAGGAGGGGTCGCTATGAGTCGGATCCTACTCGACGGCACATAACAACAACAACAATGCTGTGTATCAGTGGGACTATGTATGAGTATATCATGGAGACTGTATGTGCACAGTGCTATGCTTGCCTGGGATTGTATGTGACACGTTATCACAGTGACACAAACAATCACATCAATGACACACTTATATGTGTCAGTGGAATTGGTTATGTTGTGCGGTGGGATTGTGGGTGGGTCACGTATGTGCCAATGTGCTTTGCTGTGTGTCGGGGGAAGGTGTGTGTGTGTGTTATTGTGTGTGTCTGGATGATGCTCTATATGATGAGACTGTGTGCATGACATTGTGATTGTACCCACAATGCTGTGTATTCATGGAACTATGTGTCACCAAGAGTATGTGTGTCTATCCAATGTTGTGTGTCACTCTGTGCGTGTTATTGTGATTGTGTATCTGGGCTTTGTGTGTGCCCATGGGACTGTGTGTATCACTAGAGCTGTGTGCCAGTGTATCTCTGTGGCTGTGTGTGTGTATAATTTGCATATGTTAATGGATTGTGTGTTTGTGTGACATGTCAGTGTGACTGTACATTGATGTAACTGCGTCACTGTGACAATGTGCATATATGGATGATATTGTCTATGGGATCATGGCAATGTCACTAGGAGATGCTATTTGTCACTATGATTTTGTGGTCACTGATATTGTGAGTGTTGGGGTGATATTGGATGTTCACAGGACTGTGTGTATATCAAGATTGCATGTGTCAGCGCAATGCTGGATTTCAGTGTGATGTGTGTGTTATGGTAATGCTATGTGATTGTGGGTCTGGGTAGGGCTGTGTGTCACTGAGATGTTTTCCATCAGCGTATTGCCATCTGTTACTGTGTATTTCTGGAACTGTGTGTGTATGCTACTGTGTGCATAACTGTGATTCTGTGATTGTGTGTGTGTCAGAGTGTTACTGTGTTTCATGGAATTGTGTGTGTCATTGTGATGGAGTGAGTGGGTAACGTGTGTCCATGGGCCTGTTGTGTGGCCTGAGACTGTGTGTCACTAAGAGTTGGGGTGTCTGTGTGATGCTGTGTGCCACTCGGTGCTCCTGGGACGGTGTGTATGTCATGACGTGTGTCACCGTGGTTGTGTGTGTATCTGGGCGATGGTACTCCGGGCCTGTGTGCGTGTTAGTGTCACTGTGGATTGTGCAGGGATGCGGGTGATGTTTGGCTGGGGCCTGTGTGTGTGTCTCTGTGGTTGTGTGTGTGTGTGTGGGCGACGCCGCGCGTCCCGGGGACAGTGTGCGCGCGCGCCACCGTGATTGTGTGGCAGCGTGCTTCGCTGAGTGTCGGGGGAAGGTGCGCGTGTCTCCAGGCCTCCAGCCCGAGAACAGCTGCGCCTGCCGCGCTCTCATTGGCTGAGGCCTCACCAGTGAGGAGCGCCAGAATCCTGCGGTAACTTGGTAACTTGGTAACTCGGCCCCGCTCCGCCGCCGCCGCGGGGCTGGGGGGCTGGGAGGCCCGCCCCACTCCCGCAGGGCCGCGCCCCCGCAGGCGACCCCAACCCCGAGGGCCCGCCCTGACTCCCGGGTTCCCCACTGTCTCCTCCATTTCAGTCTCTCCTGCTCCTCACTCCGCCTCTTATCCACTGCTTCTGCCCTCTCCTGGCTGCCTTGTGTTCCGTCTCCCACATGTTTGTCTCTCCCCGTCTCTGTCTGTCTGTTTCCCACTTCCTAACTTTATCCTCATCTCAGTCTCCCCCTCTGACTTTCCCAGACTCTTTCCTTGTTTCTATTTTTGTCTCCCTCTCCTTTGCCTCAGTTTCCCCATCTTTGACTTCCCTTCCCTTTGTCTCTCTCTCTCCCTCCTCCTCTCTATCCCTCCCACCCACTGCCTGGTTCAGAATTCACTTTCCATTCCGCGGAGACAGCAAGGGGACCATTCCCTGCTTTCTCCCAGCCCCTCCCTGCAGGCCCAGCGTTCTGGCAGCAGGCACCACGCGGGGCAGACTTCAGAAAGGACTTCCCGCCCTCGCTCAGCTCCGGAGCTTTATCGCTCGGGCCAGGCGGAGGCCGGGAGGCCCCGCTGCTTCCGGAGGCGCCCGGGCGGGATGAGCTCACGGCAAGTTGGCTTGGATTTCATCAGCTTCCTCTGCCCGAGTTGCCCCCGCGCCTCGCTCAGCGAATCCACCGGGCGCCTGCTGCCCCCGAGCGGCCAAAGGCGGGAGCGCAGCCTGATCTTTTCTGTAACCTGCCCCGCCCTGCTCCTGCCCGGGACCGTGACGCTGTTTTTCTGGCCGCCTAGCTAATCAGTCTGAAGGCGCAGCCCAGGTCCTCGCCATTTCCTTCGAATGGCCCGGCCTGGCCTGGCCAAGCCCGTGTCCTCAGAGCCTTGGCAACGTGAATTTCCTCCACTTGGAACGTCCTCCCTTAATACACCTGGTGTTATCGACTGAATTGTGTTCTCCTAAATGTGTGTTCTAATCCTAAGCCCTTATACCTGAGGATGTCATCCCATTTGGGAATAGGGTTTTGTTATGTTAGTAACATCATATAAGTATAGGGTGTATTTTAAGCCT
>NW_006921686.1:2347137-2348544 GCF_000298275.1 Orycteropus afer afer | reverse complement strand
GCTACCAGAGCTCCCCAGGCACAGAGAAGCAATCACTAAAAACCCACTTCCCTGGAGTCGACTGGGACTCACAGCGCCCCTAGAGGACAGGGTAGAGAGGACAGGGTAGAACTGTTCCATAGGGTTTCCAAGGCTGTCAGTCTTTGCAGAAGCCGACTGCCTCATCTTTCTCCCGCGGAGCAGCTGGTGGATGTGAACTGCTGACCTTTTGGTTAACAGCCAAATGCCTTCACCAGTGCACCTCGCGCCAGAGCTCCTTGGAGAAAGTCCAGCGTAGCCTTAAGCAGAACACAGGGCTGCCAATTACAACTGTAGGAGCAGGGCAAGAAATGTCCGGGACTGATGAACAAACAATCAGAGTAAGAGCCTGTTCCTTAAAAGGTCGTTTTCCTGGGGCATGGCTGCAAGTCCTAAACCTTCCCTGTCTCACCAGACCCTTGGCACATAGGACACATCAAAACAGATTCATTTTCACAAAGAACAGAACAAGCTAGGCACAATGATATTCACACAAGTTCCCATAGTGCACAGAAAGACAGGCTGGATACTCAAACGGTCTCCATGTTGTTGAAGACTAGAGAGTCAATTCCAGCTCATGGCCACCCCAGGTGACAAGAGTAGAAGTGTCCCACAGGGTTTCTTAGGCTGTCATCTTTATGTGAGCAGGACACCAGGTCCTTTTCTTGTGGAGCCGTTGGGTGAGTTTGAACCACCAACCTTTTGGTTAGCAGACAAGCGCTTAATCGCGGTGCCACTAGGGCAGCTTGGTACTGTAATAATCACCCCCATTTCTCAGATGAAGAAACTGAGGCACAGAGAGACTCAGTTTCTTGCTCTGGTTCCCACAGGCAGTAAGTGGCAGACCTGGGACTTGAACCCAGAGTTCGTGTTCCTGACCGCCATGCCCTATGGCCTTCACAAAAGTGAGCAAATGTCGCGATTCACGGGCTTCTGGCTTGAGGGGCACAGTAGAAGGTGGTGCGTTTGCAGAGATGGGGGAGCCCAGAACCCACTGTTGTGGAGTTGATCCTGACTTGGCAACAACATAGGACAAAGCTGAACCACCCCTAGGGTCTCCAAGGCTGTCAGTCTTGATGGAAGCAAAGCCCAAACCACACCCACTGCCTGGAGTCGATTCTGACTCACAGCGCCCCTAGAGGACAGAGTGGAACTGCCTCACAGGGTTTCCAAGGCTGTCAATCTTTACAGAAGCATAGCCCAAACCATACCCACTGCCTGGAGTCGATTCTGACTCACAGCGCCCCTAGAGGACAGAGTGGAACTGTCCTAGCGTTTCCTAGGCTGTAATCTTTTCTTTTCCTTTCTTTTCTTGTGATTTGGGTGAAAGTTTACAGAGCAAATTCACTTTCCATACAGCAGCTCACATACACTTTGTCTCATGACATT
>NW_006921686.1:2345074-2346783 GCF_000298275.1 Orycteropus afer afer | reverse complement strand
TAGATTCCCCTCCGAGTGGATGACAGTGGTAGCCGGGCACCATCTAGTTCTTCTGGTCTCATAGTAGTATAGGCTGCAGATCGCATGGTGTACCAGTCACTTGGACTAATTGTTTCCATGTGTCTTTGGTTTTCTTCATTCTTTGCTCTGGACGAGGAGAGACCCATCGTTGCATCTAGATGGCTGCTTGCAAGCTTTTAAGATCCCAGTCACGACTCGCCAAAGTAGGAGGTGGAACAATGTTTTTGTGCAGTATGTTATGCCAGTTGAGCTTGATGCAACCATGTTCCCGAGCCCATTGAGTAGCTGGCTGTGATTAAGAAGTGACTACAACCTTGTCCCTTGTCCTAGCCTTCTTTACAGAAGCTGAGGGCTTCATCTTTCTCCCGCAGAATGGCTGGTGAGTTCAAACTGCAGACCCTTTGGTTAGCAGCCAAGTGCCTTAACCACTGTGCCACCAAGCACAGATGGAGGAAAATAAATGCCACAATGAAGATCAGCAGGGAACCAAGGAATGGAAACTGAAAAGAGAAAAGGACCTTCCTGTAGAACCGACAGAGAGAGAGAGAGAGAGAGAGCCGTCCCCTGGGGCCGGCGCCTTGAATCCAGATTTCTAGCTTCTCAGCTGAGAAAATAACATTTCTGTTCATCAAAGCCACCCACTCGTGGTATTTCTGTTACAGCAGCAATAAGAAGCTAAGACACCTGGCTGCTCCCTGCCTTTCACTCTGGTCTCTGCTCAAATGTCACCTCCTCAGAGAAGCCGCCCCAGACTATCTCTGTCTCCTCATGCTGCTTTAGTTTGCTGCATGGCATGCATATTACATGTTTACTTAACTTTACAGATTAATTTCACACATTAATATTACAAACACCTACTCCTCACTTGGGAGCTCTAGTAGCATAGTGCCTAATGCACTTGACAGCTAACCAGAAGGCTGGCGGTTCAAACCCACCAGCCACTCCTTGGAAGGAAGGTTGGACAATCTACTTCCGTAGGGATACTGCCTCGGAAATTCAAGGAGGGGTCGCTATGAGTCAGGTCCAAGTCGATGGGACATAACAACAACACTCCTCAATTATCCACTAGCTCATTATCTGACATTTTGCATTTATGACAATAGTGAAAAATCTACTGTGTGACTCTTTGGCACATTAGTGACGTGTGTCTGGAAGTAACAAATGCCTAAGTGCCAGGTGAGAGCGATGCTGGCTGTGATGGTTCAGGCTATGTGTCAGCTTGGCTGGGCCATGGTTCTCGGTGGTTTGGCAGTTATGTGATGATGTCATTTGGCAGTTATGTGATGATGGAAGCATTGTCTACTTTGAGATCTGATGTGGTCACCCTCCACTTTTTCATGAGGTCGATTTTCCCATAACAACCTGATCTTTGGAACCTAACCATGTGGACACGTGAGGAATGGGGTTTTCATTTGTTTAGCTGTTTATTGTCTGTCTCCTGCAGGAGAAAGTGAGCTCCATGACAGCAAGGGACTTGCCTTGAGCCCAGGTGCACACTCTAATTGCCATCCTACAGGTGGGAGACCAGAGGGAAGGCAGCACTCGGTAGGGTTTGTTGTTCAAGGACTGTTTGTTGAATGAATGCATGTTTGGTGATGGCAGTGGCGGCAGCGCCCCCTGGTGGTGAATAGGAAACATCTCCCACCTGCCCCGCTGTTAAATTTCCTGTCAGTAATGCTGGAATTTAG
>NW_006921686.1:2343490-2344186 GCF_000298275.1 Orycteropus afer afer | reverse complement strand
GGAATGGGCAAAGAACAAGGCTCCGGGAATTGATGGAATACCCCCTGAGATGTTTCAACAAATGGATGCCCCACTGGAGGCACTCACTTGGCTATGCCAAGAGATTTGGAAGACAGCTACCTGGCCAACTGACTGGAAGGAATCCATATTTGTACCCAATCCAAAGAAAGGTGATCCCACAGAATGTGGAAATTACAGAACAATATCATTAGTATCACACACAAGTCAGATCTTACTGAAGATAATTTAAAAACTATTGCAGCAGTATATTGACAGAGAGTTTCCAGAGGTGCCAGCTGGATTCAGAAGAGGACGTGGAACAAGGGATATCATTGCTGATGGCAGATGGGTCCTGGCTCAAAGCAAAGAATACCAGAAAGATGTTTACTTTTGTTTTATTGACTATGCAAAGGCATTTGATTGTATGGATTATGACAAATTGTGAATAACATTGAGAAGAGTGGGAATTCCAGAACACTTGATTGTGCTCATGAGGAACCTGTACATTGACCAGGAGGCTGTTGTTTGAACAGAACAGGGGGACACTGCATGGTTTAAAATCAAGGAGCAAGTGAGTGTGTCAGGGTTGTATCCTCTCCCCATACTTGTTCAATCTGTATGCTGAGCAAATAATCTGAGAAGCTGGATTACATGAAGAAGAATGTGGCATCAGGATTGGAGGAAGAATCATTAACA
>NW_006921686.1:2338721-2342860 GCF_000298275.1 Orycteropus afer afer | reverse complement strand
GCTTGGTAAGGTGGAGGGTCGACGAAAGAGGGGGAGGCCTTCAACAAGATGGATTGACACGGTGGCTGCGATGATGGGCTCAAGTATAGCAGGGATCACGGGGCCGGCACGGGACCCAGTGGTGTTTCGATCTGCTGTGTATGGGGTCACTATGAGTCGGAGGCGGCTCGACGGCACCTAACAGCAACAACAACAACAACACCTCCAGCACATACAAACCCCTAGTAGAAAGATCCTCTGTTAAACTGTGTATATTCGTCGGTGTGATGCTACAAAGTGTTTTTGTTTTTTTGGTTCATCTTTGTTGTCTGTACCTCCCATGCACCTCTCTGTCTTCCTCTTCCTCAATGCCACCATGTTGATCACTCACATTTGGTACATTGCCCCCCCCTTTTTTCTTTTAACCATTAGTTTTTGAGCTCTTAAAATTGATTTTCGAAATTCTTTCAAACATAGTTTAAGCTGAGGCCTATCTTAAATACTTTTGTAGAATACACAGACCTTAAGTGTAAATCTCCCCCCAGGACCTGAGTGAAGAAAGAGAATCTTTCAAGCCCCTCAGAAATGTCTCTGACCTATCCTCCCCCCACCAAAAAAAAAAAAAAAAAAAAAAAACCACAGTTGCTTTCTAATCAGTTCTGAGCCATGGCAACCACGTGTGTCAGAGTCGAACCAGCCACCATAAGGTTGATTTTTCAGGTATTACCAGACCTTTTTGAGTGCCTCTGAGTGGATTAGAACTGTCAACCTTTCAGTTAGTAGTTGAGTGCTAAGCCGTTTGCACCACCTGGGGATTCAACTGTTGCCTTTGAGTCAAATCTGAATCATGGCACCCCCCTGTGTGCCGAGCAGACCTGCCACATAGGGGTCTCCGGGCTGTGATCTCTACAGAAGCAGATTACCAGCCTTTTCTTCCTCAGTGCTGCAGGTGGCTTTGAACCTTTTTTTTTTTTTTTAGTTTTTATTATGATTTGGGTGAAAGTTGACAGAGTAAATTCACTTTCCATACAGCAGCTCACATGCACTTTGTCTCATGACATTGACTGCAGTTTCCCACAATGCAACAGCTCCCCTCCCACTTCCTCCCCATAGTCACCTCTTCCCTGTGTCCTTCCCTCCCATGCACTCCTGCCCCCTGAGCTGTCTCTCTGTGCAAACACAGCCCTTCTATTCGCCCATGATTGATCTCTCCAAGGAGTGTATCTATTGAACCCTTTTATTTATATATGTATATATGTAATATATATATATACACATATATATTTTGTTATTTTGTTATTTTGTGAATATACACAGCAAAACATACACCAAGTCAACCACTTTTCCCTTTACAATTCAGTGGCATTGACTGCTGTGGTGGTTATGTTTGTGTATCAGCTTGGCTGGGCCTGGTTGAGTGGCTGGGCAGCTGGTGGTAGTTATTCCCCATGATGAGACGGGCAATCAACTCCATGGTGGCATCTACCACAAGCAGCTGAGTAGCTGCCTTTAGGATGTGGTCTGCTCCCTGTATATAAGGAGAAGCCTTGGGAATGGTCTCTAGCCTATGGCAGGCTTGGACCCTGCATGTAGCCGGGTCATTGCTCAGTAGCCTGCCATGTTCTGCCGACCTTGGGACTTACAATGGACTTAGGTTAATGGCCTGCCGTGTGGTTTGGTAACATCGGGACTGTGCCTTTTGACTTGCCAACCTTGGGGCTTCTCAGCCTCAGCAGCCAGCAGCTGAGTGAAGAAACGCCTCTAGCTCCAGTGGGCTGGGAGCAGGAGGCAGAGCTGGACCCCAAGGTTGAGGGGCTTTCCTCCAGCCCCTAGAGCCTGGCACTTTGAACTTGGACTTAAAGCCTCCAAATTGTAAGAATAAACTCCTGTTTGATAAGGCCGTCCCATCTGTGGTATATATTCTTGTCAGAGCAGCGCTAGGGAACCAGAATGACTGCATTCTTCAAGTTGTGCATCAGTTTTTACTTCTTTCTCTGAGTTGTCCCTTCACCACTCACATAAACTCACTGCCCCCTAAGCTTCCTCTCTAGTGTTTTGAGGAGTTGTTGTCAATTTGAGCCCATACAGATAGTTCTCATAGGAGGACATATTTTACTAGTTAAAGTAAACTATTGTTTGGCTTTAAGACTTCAGGGGATATCTTTGGTTTAAGATTTAAAGATTATCTGAGGGTAATAGTTTTGGGCACTCATCCAGCCTCCATGACTCCACAATATCTGAAACCCATGAAAATTTGAAAATTTCTCCTACATTCCCCCCACTTTTGATCAGGATTCTTCTATAGACCTTTTGATCAAGATTAGACCACCAGTTTTTAGGGTACTGGCTGAGAGAAAACAGTTTGTACCACCCAGGGACTTCCATGACCCTCCCAGGACACTAATTACCCCAAATTCTATCATTAGAATTAGTTTAGCCTGTTCTAGACTTTGAGTCGGGGCCGACTCGACGGCACATAACAACAACAACAACAGACTATCATATAAATGGGACTATTCAGCGTATTATCTTTTGGTGTCTGTTTTGCACGAGTATAAATTTTTCCTTTTTCATTGGTGCATAGTATTCCTGTGTAAAAGCACAACAATGTAATGATCTATTCCACTGCTGATGAGCACCTGGGCATTTTCCAGTTTGTGGCTATGATGTCAAGACTGCTGTGGACATTCTGGTGAATCCATGCCTGCATTCTACTGGGTAAATTCCTTAGAGGATGTCTTTGTTTCCTCAGGCTGCCCTAACAGCCCTGAAGGCTTTCAAGAAGAGAAAGTTATTCTCTTACACTTTTGGAGGCTAGAAATCTAAATAAGGTTGTCATCTCCAGAGGAAGGCCCTTCTTTTTCTCTTTCAACTTCCAGGAGTTCCTGGGAATTCTTGACTTTTTCGGGCTTGCAGACGCTCTGTCTCCATTGTCATATTACGTCCCACCAGTGTGTGTCTCTCTGTGTCTGTCTTTCCCTTTGTAAGACACCACTCAGATGGGATCAGGGGTCCCTCAGTAGAGCAAATGGTTAACACACTTCAGTTGAAAGATTGAAGGTTAGAGTTTACCCAGTGGTACTTTGGAAGAAAGGCCTGGCAATCTATTTCTGAAAGATCATCCATTAAAAATCTCTGGTGGTTGGAGAATGTTCCTTTCCCAGCAGCAGTGGATGAGAGTTCCAGTTGCTCCACATCCTCATCAACATCTGATGATGTCAGTTTTTTTTTAATGTTAGGTATTCTGTTGGAGGTAAACACAAATGGTTGTTTTGCATGTTCTTAACAGATCCTAAGCTTCCAAGAAATTGGGGAGGCATCTGACCTCCTCATCTAAGTTCAGGAGAGGGAGAGAGAATCATTATCAGAATCAACAGCCCAAGGCTGATTCCTATGAAGTGATGTCACACATGCCTCCACCCTCCAACCTTTTTTTTTTCTACCAATCCTGATACCAGCCGTCCCTCCCACAACACTCTCTACTTCTCTGATGGGTTCAGCAATTCATTTCAACAGCCACACAGAACTCACAGACAATACCTATGATTATGAGGTTTATTAGGGAAGTGACGGGTTACAATTCAGGATCAGAAATGACTCAGGATACAGTTTCTCAGTCAGGACAGTCTCTTAGCTGTGTCCCACTCTCTGGCTCTTTGCCTCTCAGCTTCATGTCTCCTTGGCCTCTTCTCTGCTTGGGCAAGTGTGAAAAACTGCTTTTAGTTCCACGATACATGTCCAGAGGCATCTCAGTCCTCCAGTGAGGCTCTGGCCCAAAGGTTCTCAGCTTTCTTGCTCTGTAGGCAGGAAGCTCACCACGTTGTCCTGTGTCTCTTGGTCCCACTGGCTCTTGCTCCAACATTGCTTGGCTCTATTTTCCTTATCTCTCTCCATCTCCAGGGTGACAGCTCTCTGTACCCTGGATTGAGGTGGTTCAGCACAAGGATCTTGGATTCAAAGGACACACTACACTCCTGGCTCTTCTTTCTTGATGGCAGTGAGACCCCCCCCCCCCTTTCTGCCATTGGGAAGGCTCATTTTAAGCCTAGCGAGATGGAAACACTGACCAATCCCCTTGTTAGGGTCCTATACTCCTCGGAAGGAAGGTTGGGCAATCCTACTTCTGTAGTGATACTGCCTCGGAAACCCAAGGAGGGGTC
>NW_006921686.1:2335377-2338449 GCF_000298275.1 Orycteropus afer afer | reverse complement strand
GGCTGGTGGTTCAAACCCACCAGCCACTCTTCGGAAGGAAGGTTGGGCAATCCTACTTCCATAGTGAAACTGCCTTGGAAACCCAAGGAGGGGTCGCTATGAGTCGGGGCCAACTCGACGGCACATAACAACAACACAACATGGCTAGGTGGGCCACGTTAAATCATTCACTGCACTGCAGATCCTGAGTTTTCCAGGGATGCGACTGGTTCTTTCAGGGGAAATTGTCCTGTGTTTTGTTCAGAAATCAACAAAGGTTTATACATGATATCTGATAATCTAGTAATTTTTGATACTTCTGGTATCAAAGTCACATCAAGGTGTCTTGCTAGAGCACCCTATGTTCATCTACCACATTCAGACTGAGCCCACATAGACACAGAAACACAGTCACTCAGCCCTTTTTCCAAATGTGAGAAATAACAAAAATGTGTTGACAATACTCCATTGACCATTGTTTGAAGTCTTTCATACCCAGACATTATAAGTCGGTGAAAGCATTTGAATACTTCTTTGTTTTTTTCAGTGTAGTTGTGCCAATGTATTTTGATATAGGTGTGCACTTTAACCACGTTAAAGCACTTGGTTGCTAACTAAAAGGTTGGTGGTTTGAACCTACCAGCTGTTCCACAGGAGAAAGATGAATCAATCTGCTGCTGTAAAGATTACAGCTTTGGAAACCTTATGGGACAGTTTCACTCTGTCCTCTAGAGCCTCTGTGAGTCAGAATCGACTCCATGGCAGTGGGTTTGGTTTGGGCTTTGCTTCTGTGACGATTGACAGCCTTGGAAACCCTGGGGTGCAGTTCCACTCTGTCCTCTAGGGGCGCTGTGAGTCGGAATGGACTCCACCACAGTGGGTTTGGTTTTGGTTCTTATTAGTGTAAGTGTGTCTTGAGTCAATCTCATTTGAGATACAAAAAAAGCAAATTAGTCAGAGATAGAAAGAGGGATACCATGCCATGAAGACTGTCAAGAAACAGAAGCTGGAAGAGACAAAGACCTTTCTCCACAACTAACACAGACAGAGTGTCGTCCCCTAGAGCCCCGGCACTGAATTTGGACTTCTAGCCTCCTCAACTGGGAGAAAATAAACTTCTGTTTGTTACAGCCACTCACTCGTGTATTTCTGTTATAGCAACATTAGATAACTAAGACATAAACAACAGAACATGATTCTCTCAGAGCTCTGGGGGCTAGAACTCTAAAATCAAGGTGTTGGCAGGCCCGGGCTCTCTCTTTGTCCCCTGTAGGGGGAGCTCTTTCCTGGCTTCTTCCAGAGTTTGATGACTCCATGTGTTCCTTGGCTTGTGATGACATCACTCCAAATTCTATCATCTTTTTTACATGGTTCTTCATGTGGTCTTCTTCCCTGTCTCCTCTGTCAGATCTCCCTCAGTGTTTCTCTTTTTTAGATTTTTTCTTTCTTTTTTTTGTTACGTGCTGTCAAGTCAGTTTCACCTCACAGTGACCCCATGTAACAGAACAAAACACACAGTGGAACAGCACCATCCTCACCATCATTGCCGTGTTTGAGCCCGTTGTTGCAGCCACTGTGTCGGTCCGTCTCATCGGGGGTCTTCCTCTTTTTTACCAAGCATGGTCTTCCTCTTCTTTACCGACCCTCTAGTTTACCAAGCAAGATGTCCTTTTCCAGAGACCGGACCCTCCTGCTAACATGTCCAAAGGACATAAGATGAAGTCTCCCCATCCTCACTTCTGCGGAGCATTCTGGCTGTACTTCATCCAAAACAGGTTTGCTTACTCTCCTGGAAGTCCATGCTATATTCAATATTCTACACCAACATGGAGAAGGATGTCATGCTTGGTAGGGTGGAGGGTCAGCGAAGGAGGGGAAGGCCTTCGACGAGATGGATTGACATGGTGGCTGTGACAATGGGCTCAAGTATAGCAGGGATCACGGAGCTGGTGCAGGATCGGGCGGTGTTTCGTTCTGCTGTGCGTGGGGTCGCTATGAGTCAGAAACGACTCGACGGCACCTAACAACAATGTCAATACCATAACTCAAAGGTGTTGATTCTTCGTTGGTTTTCTTTACCCCTTGTCCAGGTTTCACATGTATATGAGGTCATTGAAGATACCTTGGCTTGGGTCAGGCACAATGAGTCCTCAAAGTGACATCTTTGCTTTTTAACATTTTAAAGAAGCCTTTTGCAGTAAGTCCAGATGAACCAAAGTCTTAAATGTGAACCCTAAAACTATAAAGTTCCTCAAGGAAAAACTAGGGGCAAATTTAGAGGCCCTAATATATGGCATAAATAGACTATCAAATATAACCCAAAATGCACAAATAGCAGAAAATAAACTAGATGAATGGGACCTTCTAAAAGTTAAATTTTTATGTGCTTTCAAAGACTTCTCCAAAAGAGCCAAAAGAGAACCTACAGGTTAGGAAAAAAAATATTTGGCAACAATATATCTGACAAGGGACTTATCTCTAAAAGTTATAGAAAACTCTAACACCTCAACAAGAAAAAGATTAACAATCCAATTAAAAAATGAGCAGAAGACATGAATAGACACTTCACCAAAAAGGATATTCAGGCGGCCAACAAACACATGAAGAAATGCTCGTGATCATTAGCCATCAGAGAGATGCAAATCAAAACAACAATGAGATACCATCTCACTCCAGCAGTAATAGCAAAGTTCAACAAGACAGAAAATAACAAATGCTGGAGGGGATGGGGAGAGATTGGGACTTTCAAGCACTGTGGTGGGACTGTATATACATTTTTTGTTTTATGAAAATGGAAGAAAACAGTAGTCATAAAGATTCACTCATTCATTCAACACATAATTTTGGGAGCCTACTATATGCCAGGCACAGTTGAAGGCCTTGGGGATACATCAAGGTATGAAACAGACAATGGTCCCTGTTCTTAGGAAGCTGATGTTCTAGTGGCAAAGACTGACGGTGAACAAGATAAAAATATGGTGGCTTTGGGGTGAAGAGTAAGACAAAGAAATAAAGCTGGGAAGGGAAATGGGATGGGGGAGAGCTTTGCATTTTTTAAATGAATGGTTTCAAGGAAGGCCCCAAGGAGGAGGT
>NW_006921686.1:2333974-2335067 GCF_000298275.1 Orycteropus afer afer | reverse complement strand
ATACAAGGTGTATGGAACCTTAATGAGCACACTGTTCTGTTTTGGCATCCTGCTAGTCTTAAAATGAACCATTCAGAGCAGAAAGGGGGACCTCGTGGCCATCAGGAGAGAACAGCGGGAAGTGGGGCACGTCCTTTGGACCCAGGATCCTTGTGATAGCAACCTCCTGGACCCAGGAGAGAGGGAGCTGTAACTCCAGACAGGGAGGAGCAGTGGTGGAGAAATGGTGGCAGCGGAGGCAGCAGAAATAGGGCATTGGCAGGACATGGTGTGGCAGGCTTCCCCGCCCCCAGAGCAAGTGGGCTGAGCACCTACGGGCAGGGGGCTTGCTGGCAGAGTGGGGTGTCTCCGGAAACTTATTAACAGTTGGCCAAGCAAGGCAGAGGCCGGGCTGAGGGGTCCAGGTCCAGAGAGAAGGCTGCCCGTAGGTATGGTTGAGAAGAAGCTACCCTGAATTGTAGCCCATTACTTCCATAATCAACCCCATAATTATGAGTACGGTCTGTGAGTGATGGGTGGTCAATGATCAAACTTAGCAGAGAAGCAGAGAGAGCTGTGGGAGGGACGGTTGGTGTCAGAACTGGTGAAAAGTTTGGAGAGAGGAGCCATGTCTGGTTTCAACTTCATAGGAATCAGCCTGGGGCCGGTGCTGCTGCTGTTACGAGTCTCTCCCCGCTTTGTGAAGTTGGAGGAGGTCAGAGCTCTGGGCCACCACGCCGTGTTTACGCAGATATTTGGGAACTTATAAAATAATTAAGTTGTATACATAGAGAGGAGTCCCTGAGTGGCAAAGATGACGAAACATTCAAATATTAGCTAAAAGGGTGGTGGTTTGAATTCACTCCAAGGCATCTTGGAAAATAGGCCAGGAGATCTGCAACTGAAAGGTCACAGCCTGGAAAGCTCTATGGAGCTCTATTGTGCACACATGGGGTCACCATGAATCAGAGCCAAGGCGATGGCAGCAAACAACATGTGTAGAGAAGCCCTCTGAAAGACTATTTGCTGGTCTTGCATTCCATTGAGTGGACTCTGACCCACAGCGCCTCTAGAGGACAGAGTGGAACTGCACCACAGGGTCTCCAAGGCTGTC
>NW_006921686.1:2332154-2333249 GCF_000298275.1 Orycteropus afer afer | reverse complement strand
TCTGGTCTCTTGTTCCTGTAAGGCTCTTTCGCAGCATTTAGCATCACTTATATTAGGTTTGAAGCTCTGGTGGCACAGTGTCTAACCAAAAAGTTCTTAGTTCAAACCCATCAGCCCCTCCGTGGTAGAGAGATGAGGCACTTGGCATCCGTAAAGACGACAGCCTTGGAAACTTTCTGGGGCAGTTCCACTCTGTCCTCCAGGGGTTGCTTGTGAGTCGGAAACTACTCTGTGGTAGCGGGTTTGGTTTGGGCTTTGCTTTGGTAAAGATGACGGCCTTGGAGACCCTGTGGTGCAGTTCCACTCTGTCCTCTAGGGGCGCTGTGAGTCAGAATAGACTCCAGGGCAGTGGGTTTGGGTTGGGCTTTTCATCTGTAAAGATGACAGCCTTGGAAACCCTCTGGGGCAGTTCCACTCTGTCTTAAAGGGTTGCTTTGACTCCATGGCAGTGGGATGGGTTTTTGGGTATACGTTTATTATGTATAAGTTTTAGTTAGTGACCCTCTTTCCCTGAACTTCATAGTCAAATCAATCTAGCTTCCTTCTCTGAGATTCTTCTAGGGCGTGGAATGCACCAAGCTGACTTTGCACAGCTTACCCTGCCTGGACAGCAACTCCCTCAGGCCTCTCCTCCTACACGCTAGTAAGGCATCTATCACAGCTGCTGCTACTTCACATTTAATGACGTCTCCCTTCTGAGGCAGGGATGGGTTCTACCTGGTTCAACATATGGACTCTGCCCCAACACCCAACACTGAATGTCACGCTGTTAGTACTCAGTGATTTAGAGAGTAAGCAAAGGCTTCTATCAGTTGAAATTCTATGCTCCTACAACTATAAAGTGTTATTGGTAGGATGAGGGTCAAACCAGGTCAGGCCTTTAGGAGTTATTACTGAGTGCCTGGGACCTACATATCGGAACCAGGACTATAGGGCTGGAGGTGGGAACGGCTGGAGCAGATAAGAGGCCACAAAGTGAAGCTGGTGTCTGCTTTCCTTGGGAGAGTTAATCCAGCCAGACAAAAGCTGAACAAGCTTCTGGCCTACCACTCCAGGGGGAAACAGGCTACGCAGCCCCAGGTTCCACGTGCCAGG
>NW_006921686.1:2330423-2331687 GCF_000298275.1 Orycteropus afer afer | reverse complement strand
GGACGGCTGGAGGCGGGGTCAGGAAGTTGTGCCTGGGCTGGAGGCGGGGCTACGACGTCGGCCTAGAAGCCGGGGCAGGGCCAAAAGTTGTCGGGCGAGCTAGAGGCGGGGCTAGGACGCTCACAAAGCGCCATAGGGGCGGGGCCAGAAAGTTTGCCTGAGTTGCAGAGGTGTGAAGGAACGCTGGCCAACAAGCCCGGAGCGGAGCAAGAGGTTGACGCGAAAGTGAGGGCGGGGCCGGGATGAAGCAAGAAAGTTAGGAGCCGAGGTCAGGTGCTGGTGGGCATGCTGAGGGCGAGGCCAGAAAGTTTTGTCTAAGCCAGGGGCGTGGTCAGAGTGTTGGCAGGAAAGCCAGAGTGGCGCCTGGACTTAAGCTGGCGAATGAGGGGCGGGGCCAGGTATGACAAGAGGAGGCGGGGTGACGGCGAGTGGGCGTGGCCATGTGATTGGCTGGGTAAGTCGGAGCCTGGCCTAGGGCGCTGCCTGGGGAAGCTAGGGGCGGGGCCAGAAGAATAACGTGAGAAGCCGGGGGCGGCTTCCGGATGTGGCTCGGGGAGACTGGGAGCGGGGCCAGGATGTTGGCTGCGGAAAGTCGGAAGCG
Organism: Orycteropus afer afer; assembly: GCF_000298275.1. NCBI lineage: Eukaryota > Metazoa > Chordata > Mammalia > Tubulidentata > Orycteropodidae > Orycteropus > Orycteropus afer. The sequence goes on along the minus strand of NW_006921686.1, from coordinate 2,331,086 downwards.
GGACCAGATGGATGATGTGAGGTTGGGGGTGGGCTAGAGAGTTGTGTCGCAGGCGGAGCCGTGGTAGTCTCCGTTGGATCTGCCCTGGACCTTTTTTTCTGGAAACCTAAGTTGGGCCCAGAAAGTTTTGTTCGCGCCAGGGAAGGGTAGAATGGTCGAGCCCAGGAAGCCTCACCAGTGGCTACTGGGCTCATTCCCGAATGTTTACGAGGGTGGGAGGCGGGGGCAGCACCGTTCTTAGGATGCTGGGGATAGGGCTAGAGCATCCCTGAGGGAGGGCCGGGTTTAGAATGTTATGTTCTCTTTGGGTCGTGGCAGCAAGGAGGAGTGGGATTCGAACATTTTTTGTTGGAAGGTTAGAGGACAGTTCAGAATCGTCGCTGTGAGAGAAGGGCGGGGCTAGAATGTTTCCCTGGCTGTAACTGTGACCAGAATGGGTACCAGCTGGGGAAGCTAGAACGTTCATGTTTGAGGGGGAAAGGGACAGTGTATCATAAGCTCTCCTGAGAAGAGAATTTGGGCCGAAACCCCAACCACAGATGTGTGGAGGCTGGACTGGAATGTTCCTTTGGATGGGAGAGGGTTGGGATGCTTCCTTGAATAGTGGAGCGGACCCAGAACATTCCCAAGGTGGGTGTGAGGATGCTTACTTCGGCGGGGCTG
>NW_006921686.1:2326279-2329218 GCF_000298275.1 Orycteropus afer afer | reverse complement strand
GCCACCAGAGCTCCCTCAGCCTAACAGCGGCATATCCTAAATCCTTCCAGGGAAGGGGGTGGGACTAGAAGGGGGTGGGACTAGCCTTCAAGAGGAGGGCTCAGGATGGAGGGCTGGTGATCTTGGAGCAGCTCAAGCGGCAGGGTGTTGACGTTCTTCTTTCCTTGCCTTCAGGAACTTCCAGCACTGTGTCCAGATTCTGCAGGGGAGGAGTGCTGGGTCTGTGGCCCTAGCTAGACAGCAAAATGGTGAGACGGAACGTGGCTCTCTGGGTGGAGGGGGGCCAGGTACCTAACTCGCACCCGGTGACTAGAGGTGTTCCACCAACCCTCCACTGCCTCCCTCCCAGGCAGCCACCCTGGATCTGAAATCCAAGGAAGAGAAGGATGCCGAGTTGGACAAGAGGATCGAGGCCCTTCGGCGGAAGAATGAGGCCCTCATCCGGCGCTACCAGGTGCCCTAGCCCCGCCCTGGGAGATCCCACCCCCTCTCCCCGCTGTGAGTTTTCCTAGACTTCCATTTTGACCATACCACTCCCTCCCTTAACCTCTCCATGGCTCCCCATTGCTCTCAGGGAGCACATGCCCTAGCCTGGCATTTCTTCCTTCATTCCATCATTCACTCGTTCACACATACCCACCAAGGGCTTTACTGTGCCAGGCCACATGCTGAATGGTGCTGGCATGGCCCAGGCAGCTCAGGTCCACCCTTCTGGGGCTCATAGTCTAGTGGGAGACACGGACCCATCCTCAGGCAGTCCTGACCCAGCCTGTGGAGCAGTAGGAGGGCTTTCTGGAGGAGACATCTGAGGCCTTTAGAGTAAATAGATGTTGTCCGTTAGGAAAGGAGAAGGAACGGCTTGTGCAAAAGTTTGGAAACAGGAGAAAGAATTTAGAGGGGTTAGTGAGTTGCTTCCTGGGTGGCACAAGTGGTGTGTGCTTGACTACAAACCTAAAGGTTGGCAGTTCGAATCTACCCAGAGATGCTATGGGAGAGAGGCCTGGTAATGTGCTTCCTTGAAGATAACAGCCAAGGAAACCCTACCGAGCGGTTGGGGTCGCTGTGTCTGAATCTGCTCAGTGGGAACGGGTCTGCTTCAGTGAGTCAGTGGTGTTGAGCATTGGGGCCGGAGAGGTCTGCAGGGGCTAGACCAGGCAGGACCTTGGAATGCTCACTGTCAGGCTGAGAGTTTGGATTTTCTCCTGAGGGCGCTGGGGAGGCATGGCAGGCCTTGAGCAGGGGTAGGGCCACGTCAGAATAGCCTTTTAGGAGGCTCTGTGGAGCTGCTGGGGGGGTGGTCAATGGGAGGAGGTGACACTGGAGACCAGAGACCAAAGAGGAAGCTGGGGCAGCGACCCTGGGGGCAGAGGAGGTGTCTGCTCAGGGCAGGGCTGAGGGGAGAGACTTACAAATACGTAGATGGGACTCAGTGCCTGATGGGCAGTGGGCGGAGAGGGGTGGGGAGGGAGGCCCAGGGCGAGGTTCAGGGGTTCAGGTCTCTGCAGGAGGAGACAGGCCGGATGGTGAGACTCTCCTGAGATGGGAACCCGGGTGGAAGAACAGGTTTCACGTGTTCATTCTTCATGCATTCATTCATTTAAAAAAAAAAAAAAGTATGCTGTGTTTCTGTTATGTGCTGGGCCCTGTTGTAGGCTTTGGGGATGTAAAGCAAAGCAGACCCACTGTGTCCTTGAGAGGCTTGTGTGGCAGTGGGGGGGGGGCAGGAAGCAAGTGAAATGCACATGGCGCCAGGTGGCGATAATCTGTGAAAGATAAGGACAGGGAAGAGGGGGGAGAGCATCACGGAGCAGGGTTACACAGGGTGGTCAGGTGCGGGGACCCCTGCAGGAGGTGAGGGAGGGAAGGGGACCTAGGGAAAGAGTGTTCCTGGCAGCAGGAATACCACATGCAAAGGCCCTGCGGCCTGGTGGGTTCTGGGAACATGGGGGAAATCAGATTGTACTGGGGGAGGGGGTGGGAGGTGAGGTCACAGGGCCCCAGTGGGCTTTGGGGAGACATTGGTTTGGCTTGTACTCAGACCTGGTTGGTGCAGCAGGGCTCTGAGGAAGGGAGACCATGACGGGGTTTAGGGTAAGATGCCGAGGTGACCAGCGTGGCCTCGTTTTGTGCTCAGGAGAGAGGCCTGGGCTGGGACCAGACTTGGGAAAGTTGAAGGGGTGCGAGAACCCAGCTCATGGCAGGACCCCTCACACTCCCCCCACCACCCCTTGTTGCCCTTTACCGCCAGGAGATCGAGGAGGACCGGAAGAAAGCGGAACTCGAGGGAGTGGCCGTGACGGCCCCCCGGAAGGGCCGCTTGGTGGAGAAGGAGAACATGGCGGTCGAGGTGGTGAGCTTGACGCTGGGGCAGGGGCTCCTGGGGACGGGGAGGGGGAGGGTGAAGGGCTGGCCCCCAGGAGCCCCCCAGCTGGCCCAGACCTGTGGGTGGCCTTGGGCCAGGAGCCGCCCGGCCTGGGCCTGAGGTGTCCCAGTCCGCTGCCCCAGTGACTGGCCTTTTTCCCTCTCGCTGTTCCAGGAGAAGAGCCTGGGACCCTCCCGGAGGTCTCCGGGGACCCCTCGGCCCTCAGGGCCCAGCAAAGGGAGCCGGACGCTCCCCCAGAGAGGAGGGCGGGCCGGGGCGGGCCGGGCAGCCCGCGGCTGGGAGGAGAGTCCTGAGGAGCGGCCTCGAGCTGGGGGCCGGGGCCGGAGGGGCCGGGGCAGGGGGGCCCCTCCCTCTGGGACCGGAGAGGCCGCCACCGCCACCGCCGACCGCAAATCCAAGGTAGGCCTCGGGCAGGGACCCGGCTCCTCTGGCCGGGGGTCTCCGCACCTGGTTTCCCTCCGTCCCTGTTTCCTGTTCCCCCGTTGCCCGTCGGCTCGCCTCTGTCTGTGTCTCAGTTCTTCCAAGCAGCACTTGCTTGTTCTTGGGGCGTGTGTGC
>NW_006921686.1:2314851-2324991 GCF_000298275.1 Orycteropus afer afer | reverse complement strand
TGTCTGCTTCCCCCCCAAACCTGCTCCCCTTTGTTCTCCCCTTGTCACTTTCTCTCCATCCCTCTTCTTGCTGTTGGTGTGTCCATGCAAATGTCCATTTGTTTCTGCACCCTTTCTGTGTCTTTGTGTGCTATCGGTCTGTCTGCCTCTGAGCCCTGTCCGTCTGTCTCTATAACCTGTCTTCATGTCTGCCTGTCTGTCTCTATGTCCTAGCCATCTATCTGCATGCCCTGTTGGTCTGTCTCTGCATGTTGTCTGTCTGTCTCTGCTCCCTGTCTGTCTGTCTCTGTGCCCTGTGTTTCTCTGCAGGTTCTGTCCCTCTGTCTCTGCGCCTTGTCTGTCTGTCTCTCATGCTGTTTCTCTGTCTTTGCATGTTGTCTGTCCATCTGTCTGTGTCCCGTCCGTCTGTCTCTGAGTGCTGTCTGTCTGTCTCTCTGTCCTGTCTGTCTGTAGTGCTTGGGTGTGGGAGCTCTGTCTTGCTCTCTCTGTATCTGTCACCTTCCCTGGATGGTTTGTGGGGAGCGAGGTTTTTAATGTAATTGCCCCCGACGTACGCACACACACGCACGCACGCACACAGGTGAGAAGGTGGGAGGCTGTCTTGCATAGTGGCTCCCACCCCTCCATGGACTTGGTTACAACCTGGTTCTGTTAGTTGTGTGTCCTTAGGCTACTTACTTCCTCTTTGTGGGTGTCTGGGTTTTTGCTTTCGGATGGCAGTGTTGATTTAACTTGAAGGTTATTATAAGCATCCTGACTTTGGGCATTGAAGCTCTTAGTATGGTGCCTGGCACAGAGTAAGTTCTCAGGAAATCCCACCTGTGGGTGTTTGTTACCTGCACACACCAAGGGGCTGTAACAGAAGGGCCCTGAACCATCACGGCTTAATGAAGGTGAGCCCCGAGGAGAGGTAGGGAGGTCCTGCTCTGTGGTGACATCCGGGGACGCAGGTCCCTGCTTCCTTGCTGTTTAGTTCCTGAGGGTATGGTCCTGGCCCACACAGTCGAAGCCATGTTGCCGACAGTGTTGAGTTCTAGTTCATGGGACGCATAGGACGTTCACGTTCACCACTCCTCATGTTCTGCTGGGGGAAACCCAGACACCTGGCTTACAGCTAGCTGCAAGGGAGGCTGGGTAATGAAACCGTCATCTCTGGCGGGTTGGCCACGTGCTCATCTAAAATGCTGTTTCCGTGGAAGAAGGAGAGAGTGTGTTGTCGGAGGTCTGCAAGCCGTCTGCCAAGTCATCATCACTGTTATTATTGTCATTACTGTGGCAGTGGTGGGTGTCAGGGTCCCCAGGGCCACTCCCAGGCTCACTGGTTTTCTGGAAAGACTCCCAGGACTCAGCATATAGTTGGACACACAGCCGAGATTGGCTGCAGTGAAAAGATACGACACAAGATCGGGGAAGGGAAAAGGTGCGGGTGGAGTCCCGGGGAAACCAGGAGCAAGCTTCCAGAGTTCTCTCCCTGTGGAGTCAGCTGGGATGCTAACTCCCGCGGCAACAAGTTGGGACAGCGCGTGTGACCTGTCCACCAGGGAAGCTCAGTGGAGACACCCTGCCCAGCTTTTTTATCAGGGCCCGGTCCTGTAACCACCCTCTGCCTGGCATGAACCCGAGTTCCAGACTCCCAGAAGAAGAGGTGTTCATTACCCACCGTGTTGTTCACATAGACTCTGTGGGCACAGGAAACCTTTCATACAGTCAGCCGCTGGTGCCAGTCAAGGGCAGACCTTTCCAAGACGGCAGGCTTAAAGATTGTGACCAGCACATGGGTAACAAACATTTACTACCTCAAGAGTCTTCACGTGTGCAGTTCAGCAACATTAAATACGTTCATCATGTTACTTAACTGTCACCATCATGGTTCCTGACTTTCCCCTCACCCTTAGCAGCAGCTCAGTGTCCTCTGATGTGGTATCTCTTTTTGGTGGTGGTGTAATCATACGTAGCTGAATATCTGCCACCTCGACACATTTTGTACACACGGTGCAATGACGTTCCATTCACCGTATTGTGCACCCAGCACTACTACTATTTCCAGATTTTTCTGTCCCCTTTAGCAAAAGCCAGCGCCCCGTCAGCAGTCACGGCCCCCTCCCCTTCCGGTCCCTTTGCCCCCAGGCTTTTGCCTGTTCTTGGTATTGCTTATAAATGGGGTGATACTGATACTCATCCCGTGGCTTGCGTCTGGCTTCTTTCGCTCGACATAATGTTTTCATGGTTCATCCGTGTTGTAGCGTGTGTCCAAACATCATTCCCTTCCATGCCTCTTGATGGCTGAGTAATAACACTTCACTGGTCATAGAGGGAGACCGTGGGTCCAGGCCTCCCCAAGGGCGTGAATGTCACAGTAAAGCGAGTCACACGGACATTGTTTCCCCCAGTGCATACAAAAGTTATATTTACAAGACAATGTAGTTTACTTTGGTGGTCTGTTAAAGGGGCTCTGGTGGCATAGTGGGTAAGGCATTTGGCTGCTAACCAGAAGGTCAGTGGTTCAAACCCACCAGCAGCTCTGCAGGAGGAAGATGCGGCAGTCTACTTCCGTAAAGATTGACAGCCTTGGAAATGCAGTGGGGGTTGCTGAGTTGGAATGAGCTCGGTGGTGGTGGTGGTCTGACAGGTGTGCAATAGACCGGTGAAAGAGTTTGAACTGCCATGAGAATGGTCCAGATGGGACGCAGAGATACAACACGAGCACAGGCTGTTGGGAAAATGGTGCCAATAGACTTGCTTGACGCAGGGCTGCCACACCTTCAATCTGTAAAAACACGCAGTTTGTGGAGACGCAGTAAAGCAGAGCAGAGGACACGAGTGTGCCTGTGTGTACCACACGTCGTTTCTCAGTCCGTCTGTCGATGGACCTTGGGCTGCGTGGCTGCTGTGTGTAGTGAGGGCTGCAGTGGTGTTGGAGGACGAGTTTCTCTTTGAGTCCCTGCTTGGAAATCTGGATTTACCCAGGAGTGGAATCACTGGGTCCCATGGTAGTTCTGTTGAACTGTTTTTCAGTTTCGTTGTTGTGCTTTGGGTGAACAGGGTTGACCGTTGTGAACACACGTTAGCTGTCTCCCTGCCCAGACAGCAGCGAATCCCCGGGTTGCGTGCGGCTGCCTCAGGTGGGCGTCTTGTCTGTGTCCTGCCAGGAGTGGGAGGAGCGGCGCCGACAGAACATCGAGAAGATGAACGAGGAGATGGAGAAGATCGCAGAGTACGAGCGCAACCAGAGGGTCAGTGCCCGGGTCCCGTGGCGGGCACGCGGCTCAGCTCAGCTGCCCGCCAGCCTGCCAACATCTGCACCCTGTGCCTGCCTGCAGGAGGGGGTGCTGGAGCCCAACCCTGTGCGGAACTTCCTGGACGACCCACGGCGGCGCAGCGGGCCCCTGGAGGAGCCGGAGCGGGACCGTCGGGAGGGCAGCCGCCGGCACGGGCGCAACTGGGGAGGCCCCGACTTCGAGCGCGTGCGCTGCGGCCTGGAGCATGAGCGGCAGGTGGGTGCTGGCCGTGCGTCCCCAGGCAACGTGGGTCCTGCATCAGTTCTCCGAGCAGCGTGTTGATGGAGTGCGTCCTGTGCGCCTGCCACTGCTCCGGGGCAGCCGTGGGCAAGGCCCGCCAGGGCCGCTGCACTTTATCTTCCTTATTAAAAAGAGCACTGGGGGGGTGCAGTGGTTAAAGCATTCGGGTGCTAACCCAAAAGTTGGCAGTTTGAACCCACCAGCCAGCCACTCTGTGGGAGAAAGATGTGGCAAGCTGCTTCCAGGAAGATTAGGAGCTCCTTGGAAACGCTGTGGGGCAGTTCCACTCTGTCCTCTAGGGGCGCTGTGAGTCAGAATGGACTCCACGGCAGTGGGTGTGGTTTGGGCTTTGCTTCTGTAAAGACTGACAGCCTTGGAAACCCTGTGGTGCAGTTCCACTCTGTCCTCTAGGGGCGCTGTGAGTCAGAATGGACTCCACGGCAGTGGGTGTGGTTTGGGCTTTGCTTCTGTGAAGATTGACAGCCTTGGAGATCCTGTGGGGCAGTTCCACTCTGTCCTCTAGGGGCGCTGTGGGTCAGAATCCAGGCAATGGGTTTGGTTAGGGCTTTGCTTCCATGAAGATTGGCAGCCTTGGAAACCCTGTAGTGCGGTTCCACTCTGTCCTCTAGGGACGCTGTGACTCAGAATCAACTTCATGGCAGTGGGTTTCAGTTTGGTTAGGACTTCGCTTCTGTAGAGATCGACAGCCTAGGAAACCCTCTGGGGCAGTTCTGGTCTGTCCTGTGGGGTCGCTATGAGTTACAATCGACTTGACGGCGGTGGGTTTGGGTTTTGGTAGTCCCCAACTTACAGCATGTTCGAGTTATGAAGGACTGCACTTAACGACCACCCGTTTTTTGTGTTCTGTTTTTCGCACGTCTTACTGTTTTATATCGCGCACAGGGTTGCACGCGTAATTTGCTGGCGTTGCCCTCCTCAGATGTCCACTGACTGACATTCGGGTGTTAACATTTACTGTTGAGAACGCTTCCGTGGAGCAGGTTCTGGCCTGGTCTGTAGTGAAGTCGGGGTCGGTGTTGGGCGTCATAATGGATAGAAAGTTGGGCAGTGATCCCCTGCAACAGCATGTGACACTTGAACTGTGCACACGGCCAACAGGTTTCATGACCCCAACTTAATTGTTAGGACACAGTAATAATGAAAACCCCAAAAAGTGACGTATTCGAGTTACAGCAGAACCGACTTATGATGGAGTGGTTGGAATGCAACCCTGCCATAAGCTGGGGACTGCATTTATGTGACGGTCAGGTAGTGCCAGTTGTGGAGAAGGAAAATCAAGCAGGGTGAGGGCACTGAGATGGGGTCCGCAGGGGTGTGCTTAAGAAGGAGAGATCTGGGATGGCTTCCTGGAAGAGGTGCTATGGGAGCAGACCTGTTCTAACCTTTGGCCCATCACCTCCCTGTGTGGCCTTGGGCAGTGGCTCCACCTCTCTGAGTTTACAAGGGCTGGGGTCGGGGGTGGGGGGGAGATCAGGGCAGGGTCCTGACTGGCTGTTGGTCGGGGGGCAGGGCCGCCGGGCTGGCCTGGGAGGCGCTGGTGACATGACGCTGTCCATGACGGGCCGGGAGCGGTTGGAGTACCTGCGTTGGAAGCAGGAGCGGGAGAAGATCGACCAGGAGCGGCTGCAGCGGCACCGGAAGCCCACTGGCCAGTGGCGGCGGGAGTGGGATGCCGAGAAGACCGACGGGATGTGAGTGTCCTCCTCGCTTGCCCTCTCTGGCTCCTTGACCTTGGCCCTGACTCTTAACTGCTTTGACTTACTCTCTGGTTTCTCACCCGATCAGTTAGCAAATGCTGTGGTCGTGCTGTGTAACCCCCACCAGGTCTCAGTCACATGAAATAGCAGCACTGAGTTCTCTTGTCCTCTCAGGGCGGCTGGGTTCAGCAGATCAGCCTGGGCCCAGCTGGGCTTGGCTCCTTGCTGCAGGCTGAGCTTGGCTCTGGTCCACGGGTGCCAATCTTGGGGCTCAGGCTGCGGGGGGCAGTAGCTACTGGGGACATGCTTGTCGTGGCATTGAGACGCACCTGAGGGCAGGTGCACACATGTCTGCAGACTCAACGTCTCTGGGTTGGGGAGGTAGTGTTGCCTGCCCTAGTGTATGCAACTGGAAAATGTGTGACCAAGGGCATGGCTGTAAACTCTAATGTAGGGAGGGGGTGAGAATTCGCTAACAGCGATTGGACCCTTGCACCCTCCCACATACATCCAACCTGTCCCCCAACCACCCAACACCCTCCATGACTTGCTGCCATCTTACCCTGTGGGGTTATTTCTATCAAGTCTGACTGTTCCCGTTTGGGTCCAAGAAAACGTTCAGTCAGTCAAACTTAAAGGTGTCATTGTGTCACTGACAGGGAGACTGGCTCTCCATCTTTGGGAGAAGATTCGGGAAGAGCCGATAGGTTTCTTTCTGATAGGTTTCCCTCTGCTCCCCTGTCCTCGGAGGGGTTGGGAGTTTTCATATACCTCTTAACTTTATTCTTTCTTATTTTTTAAAATAATAATTTGGGTGAAGGTTTGCCCAGAAATGTAGGCTCTCCCAGTCAACAGTTTCTTCGCAAGTTGTCTCAGTGACACTGGTCCCATTCTTCACTGTGTGCAAACATGCTTGTGATTTCCATTCTGGTGGTCCTGTTTGCATTCATCTAGTCTCCCTGCTCCTTTACATGCTCATCTTTGTTTGAAAGTAATTGGTGACTGACTGGTTTCCTGTAGGCGATTTTTTTAAGTGAGCACAGTACTTACGGGTGAGATTCAGTATGTTTTTAGCCAATTTGTTATTTAGCTGCAAGGTGAGCACAGCTTAGTTTCGGTTCAAAATTTGAAGTATCTGAGAGCGATAGTCTCAGGGAGTCCTCCAACCTCAACCAGCACAGTTACTGACCTTTACTCTGGGTTCTGAATAAAGAGAGAAGATTGTGTCCCTTTGCCTGGGAGGTGGGAGCGTATTTTGGATTGTGAGCTAAGCTTCTGCAATTATGACAGCTATCTGTGTCCATGTGGTAGTCCATCTCCAAGATGGAGGTGGCTGGGCTTTTGGGGGACAGGGTTAAGGATGAGGAAGTGATTTCTTTTTCCCCTTGTTTCCCAAAAGCAGTCTGTTTATTAGCCTTCTTTCCCAAAAGTCAACTAATGTATGTGTCCATTGACTTTATGAACAGATACATTGATTCCCTTCTATGTGTCACAGAAGGTTCTAGATGATGGGGATATAGCAGTGAACAAAACATTTCTGCTTTCATGGGACTTACCATCTAGGGGGAAGATGGGTAATGAATACAGGTCATCCCTGACTTACGATACATTCGAGTTACAATGAACTGTACTTACGACAGCCTTTTTTTTTATGATTTGTGTATTTTAAAAACTAAAACCAGAAAACCAAATTCAGTGCTGTCGAGTTGGATCCGACTCATAGTGGCCCCTCCTTGGGTTTCCGAGGCAGTATTATTACGCAAGTAGATTGCCCAACCTTCCTTCTCAGGAGTGTCTGGTGGATTTGAACTGACAGCCTTCTGGTTAGCAGTCAAATGCCTTAGGCACTATGCCACCAGAGTTCCCCCTATTTAAAAAAATATTGTATGTATGAAAGTATTTATATGTTTATATGTAATGTTTCCAACCCCTAAAAATAAACAGAAATTTATGAAGATGCTGATAATAACAGGCAATAATAATGAAAACTTAAAAAAAAAAATGGTATTTGAACTTATATCAGAACTGACTTACAGCGGAACCATGTCGGCACCCTGTAGTAAGTCGAGGACCACTTGCAGGTTTGGTCTGTTCATTTTGAAGGGTAATGAAACAGAGCATGGAGATAGGGAAGCATGGGGATGATTATTTTCGATTGTGGGTGGGGGTTCAGGGAAGGCCTCTTCCTTGAAGCTGAGGCCTGAAGGAGGTGAGGAAGCAAGCCACCGAAACATCTGGGAAGAGTGTTCCAGGCAGAGGGACCAGCGGGTGCAAAGGCCCTGAGGCAGCAGTGGGTGTAGTAGGAGAACCCAGGTCACAAACCTGTCTCTGTGCCGGTGACTGCGATCTCATATTTGCCTCTTGCCCGTCACTTAATCCAGTCTCTCTTGTCATCAGTGACCCCATGTTTGGCCATCTCTCCTCTGGTCCTAATTTCTAACCCTGCCCTGTCCCTCTCTTTCTCTTCTCCTCCTACCTCCCTGTTCCCTGTTTCTCCAGCCACCAGCTCATCCTCTGTCTCTCTCTCTCTCACTCTCTCTCTCTCTCCAGGTTCAAGGAAAGTCCAGCCCCTGCCCTTGAACCATCCCACCGCTATGGTGAGTTCTTGGCCTTGGATCTGGGTGGGGCAGCCGGTTGGGCTGGGCTGTGGGGAGTGGGGAGGTGTCTGGGACCACAGATCCCAGACAGCTCCTGGGCTCTGTTGTAGATGACCAGCCCTGGGTCCGACCCCCCAAACCTCCCACTTTCGGGGAGTTCCTGTCCCAGCACAAAGCTGAGATCGGCAGCCGCAGGCGGAGAAAGAGCAGCCGGCCCCAGGCCAAGGCAGCCCCCCGGGCCTACAGGTGAGCGCTCTGCCCCCAGCACATCCACGTCCCTGGCGGAGCTGTGGCTCTGGCCTCTGTCCCTCTCTGTGTTGACTTGTGGATGTCTGTGTGCTCCGGGGGTGGTTTTCGATCAGCTGCTAACCTGACGGCAGTCTGACCCACCCATGGGACCACAGAAGAACGTCCTGGCTATCTGCTTCTGTCAAAGTCAAAGCCGGTGAAAACCCCAGGGAGCAGTTCTGCTCTGTGATACCTGGGGTCCGTGGTCGGAGCTGACTCGACCGCAGCGGCTTTGTCTCTTTTGGTGTTGGTGTGGGTGTATGTTACGTCGTCTCTGTCCATGTCTGTGTGTCTGTGTGTTGGTCTTGGGCCTGTCTCATCTCTGTCGATCTGGCCCTTGGTTTTGGCGAGTTGGGGTCTGGTTTTTCTACTAACTCTCCCCTGTCCCTCCCTATCTCGCCTTCTGCCGCCTGGCCCCCCACTTCCATCTGTCCTCACTGCCTACTGCTCCGAGCTTGGGTCCCCATGCTCAAACCCCCCAAGCCCCTGCCCCTGGCTGAATTCTGTAGCTGCTCCTCCTCCCACTTGGGCCTCACCCCTTCCCCTGCCCCCTCCAGCGACCACGATGACCGCTGGGAGACCAAGGAAACGGCGTCTCCGGCCCCCGAGCCCCCCCAGGCCACTGCCCCCGAGGAGCCACACACGCAGGTACTCCTGGGCCCCCGTCCTGAGGCCGGGGTGCGTGTGGGTGCCAAGGCCCCGGCACCCTCTGACCTTCCTCATGTCCCCCGCAGCCACCCGAGGTCCCGGCCCCTGCCCTCCATCCTCCCGAGGATGAGGGGGACCGGGGAGACGGGGAGGATGAGGAGGACGGGGAGTGGGAGGACATAAGTGAGGAGGAGATGGAAGAGGAAGAAGACCCTGCTGAGGAGGAGGAGGGGGAGCACGGCCCCCAGGAGGCCGACCCTGCCGGCCACCCCGCCAATGAGCCAGCCAACCCCGCGCCTTCCCAGGAGCCCCTGCTGCTGGCCCAGGCCCCTGCCACGCCCACAAGCCCCTTCTCGCCCCCCGGGGGTCACCAGCCTGTGTCTGACTGGGGTGAAGAGATGGAGTTGAACTCCCCTCGGACCACTCACCCGGCCAACGCCCCGTCTCCGGGTGAGGCCTGGCCTTTCCGGGATGCATGAAGCTGCCTGTTTGTGGGTGTGCGGGAAGGGACCCTGGGGGGCTGGGCCCCAGGACCCCGCCAGCTGCGCCCACAGCCCTGGCCGTTGAGGAGGGCAGCCTGTCTTCTCCCTCCCATCTCTGGAATGCCCATCCCCAATCCTGCCTTTGACCCAGGCCCTTCCCAATAAAGCACTGACATCCTCAAATGACACTCCCCTTGAGCCCCCTCTAGTTCCCTCAGGGCGGCTGTCTTGGGGTGGGGGCTGTACATAAGGGTGGGGGCTGACTGGGCCTCCCCCTTCCTCAGGAGGCGACCAGCCGGCCCCCGCCTCCCTGGAGAGCGGGCCCAGTCTCCCGGGAAGCCTGAAAGCTGAAGAGGAGGAGGGGTCTGAGGCAGCCGCAGGTGGGGGCAGTGGGCGGGGCGGGCGGGGAGTGGGCGGGGCAGAGGACGCAGTGGTGTCTTCCTCCTGCTGGGGGCGTTAAGGGGGAGGAGGGTGCGGAAGGAAGAGGATGTGGTCCTGTGTGGGGCTGGGGTTACAGTGCTGCGCTTGGGAGGGCCAGTGAGTTTAGGGATGGGACACGTCCGGGTGAGGTGGGAAAGGAACTAGGCCCAAGGGGGTGGGGCTGAGGGGAGGACGCGCCTTTAAGGGCCAAGCGAATGAGAATTGAATATGTGAGTGGGGCCAGGGGTGGGGGTGGGCTGTGGGTGGAGCAAGGATGGGACGCGGAAGTTTGAAAGCTTTGGGAAGCCGTGTGTAGGTTCTGTGGCAGGAAGCTGAGATCTCTGGTAGCAGCTAATGGCTGGGCTGGGAATTCGAATTGGGCTGAGTAGAGATCAGAAGCTGGGAGTATAGTGCCTAAGGCACTTGACTGCTCACCAGAAGGCTGGCGGTTCAAACCCACCAGCCATTC
>NW_006921686.1:2311684-2314751 GCF_000298275.1 Orycteropus afer afer | reverse complement strand
AACAACAACAACAACAATGTAAGTGTTCAGCTCATATGCCTGTCTTGAGCACGTTACTCTTTCCTTTTCCAGTCGTTCTTCTCCTTCAATGTTCTCTCTGTGATTGTAGTTTTTATTTGAGTCTCAGACTATTTGACACCTCCACAGTTATTTAATTTCTTCCACAGTTTCTCAGAGTTGTTACATGCCACTCGGCTATTTTTACACTTCTTAAAACTTCCAAATCTTTGACAAAGTAATACAATCTCAACATATATGACTCTTATAATGCTTTCTTAAACTGTATTAACAGTAGTCAACACCTATTAAGCATCAGAAACTGTTCCAAGGGATTTATCTGCATTGACTCAATAAACTCACATAGTGACTAGATGGCAAATAACAACAACAACAACAGAGGTCAGAAAGAATGGGGGCGGGACTAGAGTTTGGAGGGACAGCCACATTGGGCGAATTAGAGTAGAACGTGAGGACTAGCTTAGAATTTTGGGTCAGAGCTCTAATTGGGCCCAGCGAAGTGTGGTTGCAAGAGGCCGAGGCAGCGAGATTGCCCAGGCCTGGGATTAGGTTTTGGGAGACAGGGCCTAGGAAGGTCTGGTTCGAATTTCAGGTGGAGGGAAAGGGGGGACGTATTCCAGAGGGCTCTCCTGATGGAGGTTGGTTTAGGCCAGGGACGAGGGTGGCGTTCGAGAGGACAGCTTCAGGCCAGGTGGCTGTCACTCCACCTCACCAGTGGCTGCTCGTTGGAAACAGAATGTGTGTTGGGGGTAAATGCTGCTTCGTGGGTACCCTGAGCGGATTAAACGAGTCAGAGGCCCATAAACCGCTTAGCGGGCCCAGTTCCTGCAATCCTCCTTTCGGGGTGAGGGGCGGGGCTGGACGGGGAGGGTGTTCCGGGCCCTGGTGGAGGGCACAGGGGAGGGGTGGGGAGACTTCTCGCCCACTGACCGCCCTTCTCTCCCCAGAGGCGGCCCCGGAGGCCCAGGAGGCGGCGGAGATGTCCGACTTCCAGAGGGTGCGTTTCTGCAAGGTGGTGGCGGCTGCTCCGTCTCCGGGGGCTGCCCGCTGACCGGGCCTCTGTGCTCCGCGCTAACCTCGCGCTGCCCTGCTCCTCTGTCCTCTGCTTGCACCACACTTCAGCCAGGAGAGGGTTAAATAACAGAGGGGAGGAGCCGGGGGTAGGGAATGGGGCCAGGGCAGTGGTCTAGCCCCAGCTCTGGGGGAAATCCGGTCCCCAGCGGTCCCCAGCGCGGGCTGAGACGCCCCGAGTCACCCACGTGTGGATGCCGTGGGCGACTAAGGGCCAGTCCTCGGGCCGAATGTCCTGCTTCCAGAGGCTAACATCTGGGCATGGCAAACAGCCGGTGACTCTTCCAAGGACTTGGATTAAATGCAGTGCTTCCGCTGACCTTTGAACTGTGTTCCTGCGGGGCAGGCTGGGCTGCTGTGCTTGCGGGCTTTTCCGTGGCGGGAGAGGTGGGGTTCGGGGTCATCTTCACCCCCTTGATACAGCTTCCCTCCCTACTCCCGCAGGGCTCCCCGAATATCTGAAGACGCTCCAGCGAGGGGCCTGAAGCATCCCCGCCTTGATGGGGGAGGGTAGGCAGGAGGGGGCTTACCTGGGTCTCCGGGCTGCGCTCTCACCTCTCCAGAGCCCGCTGCGGACCCTGAGCTGTAGGGAGAGGGAAACGGTGGGGGTGAGGAGCTGAGCCAAGGGGCGGGGTTGGGATATGGGTGGAGCTAGGCCTGAGGTTGAGTCCGAAGGGGACTGCTGGAGGTAGTGGGAGGAGGAGGCAAGTACCACGGGAGGCGTGGTTTGGGTGGCGGCTAGTCGGTTCCGATCCCTCGCAACTCTGTGGACACAGAGCAGAACGCTGTGGCCCTGCGCCACCCTCACAGCCCTTGTTGTGTGTGAACCCGGCTCAGCCACTGACAATCCATCCTTGAGGTGCTCGCTGGCTTACACTGACCCTGTTTGTCGGTGCGTGACGTCTGCCAAGGTTAGCCCCTCGTGACAGCATGTCCTGAGTGCATGAGAGAAGTCCACCAGCCTTGCAGGCTAAGGAGCAGCCTGGCTGGCCTTCCATTCTTCTAAGACAGATTTGTTCTTCTGGCAGTCCGTGGTGTGTTAACTCTTTACCAACACCATAATTTTTTTCTTTCCAATTTTTCTTTGGACTTCATTATTCATTGTCCAGCTTTCACATGCATGAGAGGCAATTGAAAATACTACAGCGATCAAGTGCACCTTAGCCCTCAAAGTGACGTCTTTGCCTTTAACACTTTCAAGAGGTCTTTGGCAGCAGATTTGCCCAACGCAGTATGCCGTTTGAGTTCTTGACTGCTGCTTCCATGAATGTCGACAGTGGATTCCAGTCCAATTAAACCTTGACGACATCATGGTGTCACTTATTGGTGCAGTTGTGAGGATTCTGGTTTTGTGTTGACACAGAATCCATTCTGAAGGCTGTGTCTTTGATCTTTATCGGCAAATGCTTCAAGTCTTACTTTGCAAGCCCGGTCATGTCATCTGCATATTACAGGTTGTTAATGAGTCTTCCTCCAATCCTGATAATGCGTTCTGCTGCATATAGTCCGCTTTCTTGGATTCTTTGCTGAGCATAGAGATTGGACAAGTATGGTGAAATAACAGAACCTGGACACACACTGTTCTTGATTTTAGACCATGCAGTATCCCTTTGTTCAGCTTGGAGGACTGCTCCTTAGTCTATGTGCAGGTTCCTCACGAGCACAGTTATGTTCTGCGATTCCCATTCTTGACAGTGTTATCCATGATTTGTTAGGATTCACACAGTCGAATGGCTTTTTATAGTCAATAAAACATAAGTAGACATCTTTCAGGTATTCCTTGCTTTCAGCCAAGATTCATATGTCTTAGGCTGGGTTCCCTAGAGAAGCAAAGCCTGTGAATGTGTGTGTGTGTGTGTGTAAGCTCTGGTGGCGCGGTGCCTAAGGCACGTGACTGCTAACCAGAAGGCTGGCGGTTCAAACCCATCAGCCACTCCTCAGAAGGAAGACTGGACAACCTACAACCTACTTCTGTAGA
>NW_006921686.1:2308591-2311151 GCF_000298275.1 Orycteropus afer afer | reverse complement strand
GTTCAAACCCACCAGCTACTCCTCAGAAGGAAGGTTGGGCAATCTGCTTCCATAGAGATACTGCTTTGGAAACCCAAGGAGGGGTGGCTATGAGTCGGATTTGATTTGATGGTAGTGAGTTTGGTTTTTCGGTTTGTGCATATATATATTGGAAGCAGGCCACACCCCTGAGGAAACTCTCTTTCAACTCATTGGCTGGCCATAGCCTTTCTCATCATGGAAGTGATCACATCACATCTCACCAGGAGAATGACTATATCACAGCTGCTTAACCCGCTTAGAATCATGGTCCATCCACCTTGACACACAGCCATGACTTTCACAACATCTGACATCAACAGTGACATCCTTCATTGCACATCTTCTGAACCTGGCTTGAGTTTCTGGCAGCTCCCTGTTGTACTAGTGCAACTGTTTCTCAAGTACCTCCTGCAAAATTTTACTTGCATGTGAAATTAATAATAATGTTCAATAACTTCTGCATTCTGTTGCATCACCTTTCTTTGGAATGACACAGATATGGATCTCTTCCACTTGGCTGGTCCGCTAGCTGTCTTCCAAATTTATTGGCCTATATGAGTGAGTTCTCCCAGAATTGCATCCGTATGTTGGAAGAGTTTAAGTGGTATTCCATCAATTCCTGGAGCCTGTTTTTTTTGCCAGTCCCTTCGATGCAGCTTGGACTTTTTCCTTCAGTCTTGTCAGTTCTTGATCATATGCTACCTCCTGAAATGGTTGAACGTCGACCACTTCCTCTTAATCGGTGACTCTGTACTCCTTCCATCTTCGTTGGATTCTTCCTGCATCATTCAATATTTTGCCCATAGAATCCTTCAGTATCGCAACTGGAGACTTGAATTTTTTCTTCATTTCTTTCAACTTGAAACATGCTGAGTGTTCTCTTCCCTTTTGATTTTCTAATTCTGGGTCTTTGCACATTTCATTATAATCCGTTGCTTCCTTGATCTGCCCTTTGAAATCTGTTCAGCTTTTTTACTTCTTCATTTCTTCCATTCACTTTACCTGCATAGTGGCTAAGGCACTTGACTGCTAACCAGAAGGCTGGTGGTTCAAACCCACCAGCCACTTCCCAGAAGGAAGATGGGGCAATCTACTTCCATAGTGATACTGCCTCAGAAACCCAAGGAGGGGTAGCTTTGAGTCGGGTCCAACTCGACGGCACATGACAACAACAACAACACATTCAAGAGTAAGTTTCACAGTCTCTTCTGACATCTGTCTTAGTCTTTTCTTCCTTTCTTCGTATATGATATCCTTGTTGTGGTCCCACAACTCATCTGGTTTTCTGCCATTAGTGGTCATTGGTGTTCTGGGCTTAGATGTAGGCGTGGACTCAGGCCTTTGGGAGTGGGTTTGGATGTTTGTTTGTTTTAAAAAAAACACTGGTGTGGGACGGCCCGCGGGTGGAGGGCGTGGTCAGAGTTCTGTGCTGGGACCAGGGGAGTAAGGAGGAGGAAAGGGATGAAGCTGGCACTAGACAGGAGAGAGGCAGAGCTGGGCCCAGGGTGGTGGTGGAATGATAGTTTAAGGGGTCATTGGAACTTAGAAAGGGTTGCGTCTAAAGGGATGAGATTGAGACCCAAAGGAGTGCTAAGGTGGGGAGGAGGTCGCTCTAGGTGCCTGGATGCAGCAGGGTCAGGGAGGGAGGCGGGGCTAGGGAGGAGGCGGCTAGAAAATGAGGGAAGAGCCCAGCACTGGGGCGGGGCTCCGGGAGTAACCCGCGAACCCACCAGAAGCTCTGCCGAGAAAGATGAGGCAGTCTAGGGTACTGTACAGGGCAGTTCTGCTCTGCCCAGTAGGGTCGCTGTGAGTCGGAATTGAGTCGAAGGCAGTGCATTTGCTTTTGGTTGGGTGTAACACAAGGACCCCTGGTGGTGCTGTGGTTAAGCGCTCAGCTACAGCTGGAAGTTGGCTCACTAGCCTCTCCACGGGACAAAGATGGGGCATTCTGCTTCTGTAAAGATTACAGCCTTGGAAACCCTGTGGTTCAGTTCTCTGCCTGGTCGGGTCACTATGAGTCAGAATTGACTCCAGGCAGTGGGTTTGGTCTTGGATTTCGGTTGTTGACACCGACAGAGGGTGGCAGGAACCCTGGTCGCTTGCTAAAAGTGATACAGAAGTGCTGGGGCGGAGCCGAGGCCAGAAGGGGCGTGGTTAGAGCGCTGTGGATGGCGGGAGGATGAGCAGGAGGCGGGCCCAGTCCCCGGAGGAGGCCCGCCTACGTGGGGGGCGTGGTCATTCCTGCGGGGGCGGGGCTGGAGGGGGAGCCTTAGAATGAAGAGGCGACCCGCGGCTGCTGGTCCCGGGAGGGGGCGGGCCAGCGCGCGGGGGCGGGGCCTTGAGGGCCTCAGCGCGGGGCTGAGTGGGCTGCGGGGATGCGGGGCACGAGCTGCGTGGGCGGCGGTGGCGAGAGCCCCGGCGGCGCCGGCTTGAGCGAGGGGCCGCGGGGCCGCTGGCTGCGCCTGGCTCCGGTCTGCGCCTACTTCCTCTGCGTCTCGCTGGCCGCCGTGCTGCTCGCCGTCTACTACGGCCTCATCTG
>NW_006921686.1:2305286-2308101 GCF_000298275.1 Orycteropus afer afer | reverse complement strand
CTGACCTCTGCTCCTTGATCCTCCCCTGGTAGGATTCTGAGCACAGAGCCCGCAGCCCACCCCCCTCCTGTCTCCCTGAATCTCTGTGTCCATCTGTCCATTTGCAATAAACTCCAGCCCCAGCTGCCTCTGCTGGTGCCGTGTGTGTCCTGTTGTCTGGAGAGGGGCCTCTCTTCCCAAGTTTGCGAGCGAAAGTCCTTCCTGGGGCCTGATTTCTGTCTTCCTCCGGTTGGGCTGTGCAGACTTCTACCCTTCTCTAGGGGGACCCTTCCTTCCTACTTTGCTCCCATGTAGGTTTCGGTTGGTGTGAGAAGAGACAACCTGCAGTAGGGCAGTTGAAGGTCAGACGGTGTGAAGGACTTCCAGTTGTGCTTGGGGCAGAGGACAAGAGGATACCTGGAGAGAATCACATCTGTCTCCCAGCACAGGAGGTGGAAGAGAGGTGGGGTGATTGTGTGCAGGAACTGGGGTTCTGGGAGTTGCTATTACAGTGGTGTCCAGGACCAGGTCAAGTCACTGTGACCCCTCAGGGTGCTGCTGTGGTGGCTGTGGGGTGTCGAGTCTTTTCTGACCCGGGGCGACCCCACGTGACAGGGTAGGACTGCCCCACAGGGTTTTCTGGGCTGTAAGCTTTATGAGAGCATATTGCCAGGCCTTTCTCCCCCAGAAAGGGGATGGTGTGTTCGAACGGCCAGCCTTTCAGTTACCACTGAGTGCTGCTTCTGAGGCCGTCTTCTCAGAATGCTGCAGGGAGGCTCAGAGGGATGAGGGTGGACGGGGTGGTGGTCGGGTTGCTTTGTCCACCTCAAAGCCAGGGAGGAAGTTATCGAAGCCGGCGGCTGATTTTGAAGAGTTCCACACCCCTGGGACCTGCTGCTGGGAACCAATGCTGGGAAACTCCCAGTCCTGCTCCTGCTGAAGGAGTCAGAGGGGATAGAGGCCCTTCTTCCCCAGGGAGACGGAGGCCTGGCACGCAGGCAGCTGGTCTCTCCAGCCTTCTTCCCCCTTGAACTGGAGACGCTCCCAGGAGTGATGCTGAGCCTCCTCCCTCAGACTAGGACATCTGCAGGAATGGTCGGAGCCGGGAACGGCTGTGACTTCACTTACCTCCCGTCTTACCCTTTATCCCCTCACCACTGCTTCCTCTCCCCGCCAGAGAGGAGACAGACTAAAGGACAACTTTAAAGCCAGCACTCCTTTACAAACAACACAGGCTAGTGGTTAGGCACATTGACTTTGGGGCCAAACTGCCCAGGTTCAAATCTCAGCTCTTCCTCTCCCTAACTGTGTGATTTTGGGCAGACTACTCAACCTCTCTGAGCCTGTAAAATGGAGATGATAGTAGTTCTTATCCCATAGAGTTGCTGAGGATTAAATAAACTAGTGATCAATCTAAGGCCTTTAGAAAAGTGTGGAAAATTCTCTCTCTCCACTTCTTTTACCCCTCAGGGCTTTAAAATCCACAGCTTGGATCCTGGGAGATAAGTCAGCTCAGAGCCCTGGAGCCCAGCCATTGTTGGGTTAGAGGGAGGGACCTCTCCACCTTCTTCCAGCCCTATTTCTCTGTGATGTCTGTCTCTCTTGCCTGTCTTCCTCTCCATCTTCCCCCCCCTCCTCTTTTCCCGTCTTCTCTCTGTCTCTGTCTCCGAACCTTTGTGTCTCTCCCAGAGGTCTCAGTATTGCCTGTCTCTCACCCTGTGTCTCTCTGGTCCCCCATCTTGTCTGTTGTTCTCCCACACATCACTCCCTCCCATCTCCCCTTCCCACTCCTCCCCTCAGCCCCTTCTCCCCACCTCGCTCTCCCTTTCCAGTCCCCCCTGCCTTCTCCATCTCTCCCCCCACTCCCCTGTCTTCGCCCCTCCCTCCATCTCTCTCCCGGTCTTTTTTGGTTGCTGTGTCTTAATCTTTCGCGTATCTATTGGGTGCCTACTATGTGCCAAGGAACTCTAGTGGTACAATGGTTAAAGCATTCAGCTACTAAACAAAATGTGGGCAATTTGAACGCACCATCCTTTCCATGGGAGAAAGATGAGGCAGCCAGCTTGCGAAAAGATTGACAGCCTTGGAAACCCTATGGGGCATTTCCACTCTGTCCTCTAGGGGCGCTGTGAGTCAGAATCCACTCCATGGCAGTGGGTTTGGTTTGGCCTTTGCTTCTGTAAAGATTGACAGCCTTGGAGACCCTGTGGTGCAGTTCCACTCTGTCCTCTAGGGGCGCTGTGAGTCAGAATCCACTCCAGGCAGTGGGTTTGGTTTGGGCTTTGCTTCTGTAAAGATTGACAGCTTTGGAAACCCTATGGGGGCAATTTCCACTCTGTCCTCTAGGGGCGCTGTGAGTCAGAATAGACTTTTTTTTTTTTTATAATACTGTGCTGGGTCTTATTTTAAGCACTGTAGACACAGCAGTGAACAAAACTGGCAAAAATCTCTGCTCCCTGTGGAGCTGACACATTAGTAGGAAGACAGACGAGCAATATGCTTAATACATTAACTACATGTTACGTCAGATTGAAGGAGCTCTGGTAGCGCGGTAGTTAACTTCTCAGCTGCTAACTGCAAGGTTGGCTGTTCAAACCCACCCCATGGCTTTGTGGGAGAAAGACGGGTGATTAGGATTATAGCCGATAAAGAATCCAGACTTGTTGGGCCTCTTGAGGCTGGAGAAGTCCCCAGGACTGTGGTTCTGTGTTGCTTCTCAAATTAAAGGACAAATACTAGTTCATTACTGTAAAAAGTCAAGGAAAGGTTTAAATATGGAAGGAAACTTTCTTTGCTGGTTACGAGTGGCATCAGACTCGACAGCAGTGAGTTTGGG
>NW_006921686.1:2298630-2303731 GCF_000298275.1 Orycteropus afer afer | reverse complement strand
ACCCCTCCTTGGGTTTCCGAGGCAGTATCACTACGGAAGTAGATTGCCCCATCTTCCTTCCAAGGAGTGGCTGGTGGGTTTGAACTGCTAACCTTCTGGTTAGCAGTCAAGTGCCTTAGGCACTGCGCCACCAGAGCTTGTTAATAATGTAAAGAAGATACATGGCACCCTGCTGGGGGTGGGGCCATGCAAATAAAGTATCCGGACCCTTAACGGTGGGGATTGGTTAGTTTCACCATCTCGCTGGGCTTAAAATGAGCCCCTTCAGAGACAGACCGGGGATCTCACTGCCATCAAGACAGGAGAGCCAGGAGCGGAGCAGGTTCTTGGACTCGAGGTCCTTACACTGAGTGTGCAAGAGACTGGCCTGAGACAGAGCGGCAGGCTCCCTGGCCCACGGAGTGAGAAAGCTGAGTGCCTTTGGGCAGGAGCCGAACTGGCCTGAACTGGCCGGAGTTGAATGGACCTATCAGCAGGGCTAGAAGAAAGAGCCTTATAACACTTGCCCCACAGGGTCTCCAAGGCTGTCAGTCTTCACAGAAGCAAAGCCCAAACCACACCCACTGCTGTGGAGTCCATTCTGACCCACAGCGCCCCTAGAGGACAGAGTGGAACTGCCCCACAGGGTCTCCAAGGCTGTCAATCTTTACAGAAGCAAAGCCCAAACCAAACCCACTGTTGTGGAGTCGATTCCAACTCACAGCGCCCCTAGAGGACAGAGTGGAACTGCACCACAGGGTTTCCAAGGCTTTCAATCTCTAGGGAAGCCGACTGTCTCATCTTTTTCCCAAGGAGTCACTGGTGGGTTTGAACCACTGACCTTTTGGTTAACAGCCCAATGCTTTAACCACTGTGTCACCAGGGCTCCTTTCCCTGATCAGGTAGGCTACACATCTAGTCCACCTCCCAGAAGTCAAGGGCAAAGTCTCTCTCTTTGAGCAAGGCCAAATTCCTGGAGGCTACACACTCACATAACTGGAAGAGTTTTGGGTGATACAGCAAAATACCCACTTTCTGTCGCATCAGTTTTGACTCCTGGCAACTCCATGTGTCACGGTGGCACTGTGCTCCACGGGGTTGTCAATGGCTGATTGTTTGGAAGCAGATTGCCCAGACGTTCTTCTGAGGCACCTCTGGGCAGACTCAAACATGCAGCGCTTCGGGGAGCAGCCTAATGCATGCACCATCTGCACCCCCCAGAGCCTCCAGGGTGGTGCACACAGCCAGAGCCTACCCCGAGCCCTTGACTAGTCAACCCTCATGGCCAGACTAGGAGGCAGGTACTACTGTTATCCCCATTTACTGATATGGAAACGGAGGCTCAGAGAGGTGGAGTAACTTGCCCAGTGCTGCACAGTCAATAAGGAGTGGAACCAAGATTTGAGGGCTGGGCAGTTTGACCCCACAGGCTATACTTTTAAGTTCTCTCCAGTGAGAGAGCTTGGTGGGCCACAAGCATCTCCCATTTGCCCTGGGAGGCAGGCACCAGGAAGAATGAGACATTCCCAGAGTGTGACGGCTGGCAGAAGGAGCAGCAGCCGTTTTATGTGGGGCTAGAAGCTGTTAAATGAGCGAGCAAAGGAGGGTCGTGGTAGGAGGAACGTCAGCGTAGGGCAAGGTCTTGAGCCTGCTTTGGCCAGGTCTATGTCAAGGGCTTAGGAGCTTTGGTAGCCCACATCGTTCGCGATTAGCCACCAGCCTCGTTTGGCGGTTGAACTCACCCAGTGGCACCGCGGAGGAAAGGCCTGGTGATCTGCCCCCGTAAGGTTTACAGCCAAGTAAACCCTATGGAATGCAATGCTAGTCTGTACAACATGGGCTTACCATGGGTTGGGGGCTGACTTGGGTGGCAACTAACAATTACAATAAGAAGCCCTTGAACAGGGTGCCCGCAGAGGAGTCGCGTTGGGTGGCAGGGGCCGGCACTAATAACCCAGTGTGGTCAGCCATTGGCTGGGCGCAGCCGGGGAGGCATGGATTTGGCCCCAATGCGATGGGGCTGGCCATCAGCTGAGCACAGCGACAAGTTCCCTTGGAGGGAGAGCCGGATAGTGCCCCTTCATGGCCACCACTGTGTACAGTGAAGGGTCAGCCTCATTCCCAAGCGGCTTCCCGTCGCAGGGGTAGCCCAGCTGCTCAAAGACTCAAGCACCTGCCAGTTCCCGGTTCCCTTCTTTTCAAAGGGAGGGCCTCTTCCTACCAGTGAACCGAAGATGTTTCCTTCAATGTGATTGGATCAACTTGAGTCACATGACAAATCCTGAGCCAATGTCTGTGCCAGGGGAATGTCAGGTGCTGGTTGGCTAAGGCTGGGATTCTTGACCACTCATTGTCAAGGGAAGGCGGGATTACTAGGAAAACGTAGACAATCAGGATCCAGCCCTGGAGGTGGTCTCAGCCAATGGACTTCCCAACTTTGAAGCTGACGCCAAGGTCCGAAACTGCCCGCAGGGGGCGTCCAAGGGCCGCCTTCTCGGAGGCTCAACACCTCCAACCTGAAGTCCGAAGTTCTAGGAACTTACGCGGATTTACTTGTGATAGCCCCGCTACTAGAATCCAGGATCCCTTATCTGCAATTCTGAATCCGAAAAATCTCTGACAACCAAACCCCATTGTCCCGGGGGCTAATTTTGGCCCGGTCTCAAGTGGTGGCTGATCAACCAATCTGTGCTGTTTGTACTTTTCTCCTTTGGTGTGAATATTCACACGTTTCCTCACAAAAATATTAACATATCTGAGGAAAAGCAGCGGCCTAAGACCCCTGGGAGTGTTACGTGAAAGATGCATAAGCACAGAATGACTTTTCTAAAATTGTATCAGTTCTGAATCCGGAAACGCGTCTGTCTCAAGGGCATTGGCTAAGGGACCAGGATCTCTCACTGGGCTCCGTTCCAGGTGTAAATGGATCTATTTATGTGTTCAACATTTATTCAACGGCTTTGGAGAGAAACTAATTTTTCCCTTCTGATTTAAGTGCAGAATGACATTCATTTACAGCACTGAGTCCCTTTTGCTAGCGACCAGCTATTTTTAGCGTTGTGTATCCACGTGGAAGTGTTTCTGTAACTCTGTGCGCGCGCATCTGTGTGTGTGAATGTGTGGGTCTGTGTGACACTGTGTGCACAAGTCTTTGTGCCTGTGCGTCCCTGTGTGTGTGTGTGTGTGTGTGTTCGTGTGCGTGTCTGAGTGTGTGTTGTGAGCGTCTATATGTGAGTGGGGCTGTGGATCTCTCTGTATGAGAGGATGTGTGTGTTGTGTGTGAAATGTGAGTCTGTGAATGTGTGTGCCTGTGTGTGTGTGTTTATAAGAAGACGCATAAAGATGATGCGCTGAGATACAATCCTCACGCCGGGCGAAAATCGCCTTCAGAGCAGCGACCGGTTCTACACAGTGTCTCTGCTGAGTCTGTGTTTGCAGGCAATACATTTCACTTCCACTAGAGGGCGCCTGTCTCCTTCGGCCAAAAAAAAAAAAAGTGATCTCCATTTTTTGCCATTTCATTTATGGGAGTGCGTAATCCCTTGCAGGAGCTCTGGTGGCGTAGTGCCTGAAGCATTTGACTGCTAGCCAGAAGGCTGGCTGTTCAAACCCAACAGCCACTGCTCGGACAATCTACTTCCGTAGTAATACTGCCTTGGAAACCCAAGGAGGGGTCGCTATGAGTCGGATCCTACTCGGTGGCAGTGACTTTGGTTTTTTTGGTTT
This sequence comes from Orycteropus afer afer, assembly GCF_000298275.1. Lineage (NCBI taxonomy): Eukaryota > Metazoa > Chordata > Mammalia > Tubulidentata > Orycteropodidae > Orycteropus > Orycteropus afer. The sequence continues at coordinate 2,300,026 of NW_006921686.1, read as the reverse complement.
TGCAGACCTTTGCAGAGAGGCGTGGAGGGGTGGGGAGATGGGGAGGTGGAGTGGAAGGGGGATGGGTAGTACCTCTGGAAAAGTGCAGCATAAGCTCATGAGACTGAACAAGACGAATCATGTCCAAGTAGTTTCATAAAAGCAGCAGCCCTGATGGTACAATGGTTAAGTGCTTGGCTGCTAACTGAAAGGTCGAAGGTTCAAACTTACCCAGCGGGCTCTGTGATCTGCTTCCATGAGGATTACAGCCTAGAGAGCCCTGAGGGGGCAGTGCTGCTGGGTCACGGGGTTGCATGAGTTCGAATCAACTCCATGACACCCAAGCACTACATTATTATAAATAATGGTTCTGACTTTGCAAACACCCCGAGGGGCTTCCAGGACCCCAAGGGAGTCCGCAGATGGTACTTTGGGAATCAATAGAGAATTTCTTTGAATCTCCCAAGACCCTTTGGACCCATGTTCCCTGTGCTGAGAACCTCCCAAACCCGGGGGGAAGATTGATGCCGAGACCCATGGGGATGTCCAAGGGATGCTGGGCCCACAGATGTTGATGGAGACAAGGACATTTCCACGGATCCTAACCGCCTTCTCCTACGGCTGGCGCCCTGAATGTGGACTTCCAGCCTCCTCAACTCTGAGAGAATAAATGTCTGCTTGTTAGAGCCATCCACTTGACGTATTTCTGTTAGAATAGCACTAGAGAACCAAGACACACCTTTTACCCCTTTCTCCTACCCCTGGTAACCACTAATACATTTGCCTTTTCTTGTCTTTTTATGTAAGTGAGGTCATAAAACATTTGTCTTTTGATAACTGACTTATTTTGTTCGCATCATGTCTTCCAGCTCCATCCGTACTGCAGTGTCTACCAAGACTTAGTCTCTCCTACTGGCTGACTAGGGCTTCATAATGGATGGAGCACATTTTGTTGACCCGTCTATCTCTTGCTGAACGTTTAAGTCATTGGCACCTTTTGGCTGTTGTGAATGGTGCTGCAGGGAACACTGGGGGACACATCTCTGTGCAGGTTTCTGTTTTCAAGTCTTTTGGGCACATACCTGGAGTGGAATTGCTGGATCATATGATGGTTCTATTTTCTGTTGTTTGAGAATTAAATTTTTTTTAAAATTTTTTTAGTTTTCATTATTATTGCCTTTTATTATCAGTATCTGTGCTGGTTCCCTAGTGCCGCTCTGACAAGAATATACCACCAATGGGATGGCCTTAACAAACAGGAGTTTATTCTTACAATTTGGAGGCTTTAAGTCTGAGTTCAAAGTGCCAGGCTCTGGGGGTTGGGGGAAAGCCCCTTAACCTTGGGGCCCAGCTCTGCCTCCTGCTCCCGGCCCACTGGAGCTAGAGGCGTTTCTTCACTCAGACAGCTGCTGGCTGC
>NW_006921686.1:2297522-2298120 GCF_000298275.1 Orycteropus afer afer | reverse complement strand
ATGATAAGATGTCCCCCAAGAGAGCCCCCAGAGAAACATACATGGTTCCTCATAACTGGAATGCAGCGTGAGTTGGGGACTACCTGTATAGTGAAGATGTCGGGATGTCATTCGCTTGATCTGCTGTTGTCGTCAGTTGCCGTCAACTCGATTCTGACTCCTGGGGCACTCATCCACATGGGTTTTTCAAGGCTGGGACTTTCCGGAAGCACATTGGCAGGCCTGTTTTCTGAGGTGTCTCTTGGTGGGTTTGAACCACCAGACTTCTGACTAGTAGTCAAGCACTCAACCATTAGCACTGACAGGGTCTCTTGATCGTTGGTAGGAAGCATCAAGTTGGTTCCAGCTCACAGTGACCGCGTGTCCAACAGAAGGAGACCCTGCCTGATCCTGCACCATTCTCACAACGGTTGCCACGTTTGCGCCGTGGTCGCAGCCACCACGTCCATCCATCTCGTTGAGAATCTGCTTCCTCACTGACCCTCTACTGAACCAAGCATGATGTCTTCTCCAGGGACGGCTCTCTCCTGGTAACACATCCAAAGTACATGACACGAAGTCTCACCATCCTCACTTCTTCTTCTCCTTTTTTTTTTAA
>NW_006921686.1:2293921-2296812 GCF_000298275.1 Orycteropus afer afer | reverse complement strand
GGACTTTTGTTTTCTTATGTTGAGGTTTGACCCATACTGAAGGTCGAAGTCTCTGATCTTCATCAATAATGCTTCAAGTCCTCTTTGCTCTCAGCAAGCCAGGTTGTGTCATCGGCATACCGCAGGTTGTTAATGAGTCTTCCTCAAATCCTGATGCCACATTCTTCATATGGTCCAGCTTTTTAGATTATTGGCTCAGGATAGAGATTGAATAAGTGTGACGAAAGGATATACCCCTACATGCACGTTTCCTGATTTTCAACCATGCAGTGTCCCCTTGTTCTGTTCAAATATTGCTTCTTGATCTATGTACAGGTTCCCCATGAGGACAATTAAGTGTTTTGGAATTCCCATTATTTGCAACTTTAGACACAATTTGTTATGATCCACACAGTCGAATGCCTTTGCATAGTCAATAAAACACAAGTAAACATCTTTCTGGTATTTGCTTTCAGCCAAGATCCATGTGACATCAGCAATGATATTTCTCCTTCCACATTCTCTTCTGAATCCAGCTTGGGTTTCTGTCAGTTCCCTGTTGATGGACTGCTGCAGCCAGTTTTGAATTCTCTTCAGCAATATTTTTCCTTGGGTATGATACTAACGATCTTATTCAACAGTTTCCATATTCTGTTGGATGTCTTGATTCAATTATGTTCTATGGCAAAGTTGACAGGGTGCCACCTCTCTGATTGTAATGGTGTAGAAGGATTCCATCTTAACAGACTAGAGCTGGAGATACCCTTCACTGTCTTTGAAGAGTCAAGCTACCATCTTATGAGAGATCTGTGGTGGGCACCATGTAGCAAGGAACTATGAGTGGTCTGTAGAAGCCGACAGCAGCCCTGGTTGACAGCCACTAAGAAAACAGGAAACTTAATCATACAACTTTGTGGTTGTAGGTAGTCCCCTCTGCTAGAATTTTGGCTGGTCCTGTAACTTACTCTTTTTTTTTTTTCTTACCCCAAGATACATTTTATGTTTTTTTAATATATATAGTGGTGAAAATATACACAAAAAAACATACACAACTGTAGCAATTTCTACATGTCCAATTCACTGGTTATTGGTTACATTCTTAAAAATATGCCAGCTCACAAAGAAGCATGAAGAAAGCCAAAGATTCATGGAAACAATGAGTCCAAGCGACTGGTACACCATGCGATCCACAGCCTATATGACTATGAGACCAGAAGAACTAGATGGTGCCCAGCTACCACTGTCAACCACTCGGAGGAGGATCTGTGTGGGAGATCTTGGATAGAGAGGGAGAACAATGGGGAACAAAACTCAAAATCATAAAAGGATCAGGTTTGCTGGTCTGATGGAGCCTGGTGGAACCCCCAGAGCTGCCCTTCAGGTCTGGAGTTGAACCCACTCCCATGGCTTCCAGCCAAACCAAAGACAGGCATATGAGCTGAACATTTACCTGAGGTAGATACACTCCTTGGAGAGTATCTTTACTAGTTAAGCTAAATTACTGTTTGGTTTTAAGAAAACCTGAGAAGATTTTTGGTTTAAGGTTTAAAAGTTATCTCAGGGCAATGGCTTTGAGGGTTCATCCAGCTTCCATAGATCCAGAAAGTCTGGATTCCATGAAAATTTGAAATTACTTTCTGCATCTTCTCTCTTTTGATTCTTAGTCTATAGAATCTTTGTTCAGAAGATGTAGTAATGGTATTCAGGTACCATCCACTTGTTCTAGTCTCACGGCAAAGAGGCCGTTGTTCATGGTGGCAGTTACCCACACACGTAACTTACTCTCGACCAATAAAATATGGCGGGAGTGATGCTCTACATCTTCTGGGCCCAGAAGCTTTACCCTTCCAGATGGGCTCTTGGGACACTCTTTCCTGGAACCCAGCTGCCAAGTTGCAAGAAACCCAAACCATCTGAAGAAGACATGTGCAGGCACTCTCATTGACAGCCCCAGTTGTGCTCCCCCTTGATACCCAGCTCAACTTCCCACCATGTGAATCCAACTCTTTGGACACCCAGACAAGTTGAGCCTTCAAACGCCCAGAGCCCAGCCAACATCTGCCTACAATTGAATGAGAGACAACCAACAAGTACTGCCCAGCATTAAATCCACAGAACTGTGAGAGATAACAACAAGTTTTTCTTTGCAATACCAAGTTTTGGAGCGGTTTGTTATGCACCAATGTAGAAATAGAACCATGGTTCTGGGGAACCCTCAACCCATGAGGGGTGAGTATTCGTAGACAAACACCTCAGCTTAGCTACTATGTGGTGAGAGAATTCTGAGGAGATACTGGGAAACTCTGAGTTATCTTGGAAAAGTCACAGATAAATTGGTACAGGGAGGGATCGAGGGAGAGTCTCCAAGAAGTTGGATGAAGGAAAGATGCAAAGATGGGGAGAGAAACCAAGTGAAAGGCAGATAAACAGAATTACAGTGATGCAGTATAGAAAGCTGTGTAGAGGAAGAAGATGAGAGAGAGATGGTGAGATGGAGAGAAGGAGATGCTGGAATCTGGGGTGTCTTAAGGGTGAGAGGACCTAAAATGAGAAGGGGTGTAAACATGGCATGGTGTCATCAGAGGTCCTCTAACTTCATGATGTGAAGAATTGCCATCAGCCCAAGGCTGATTTCTATGAAATGAAGGTCAGACATACCTCCTCTCTCCAACTTTATTATTTTTTTTTTAACCAATTCTAACGCATGCCATCTCTCCCATGACACTCTGCTTCTTGGCTGGGTTTGCTATTTCCTTTCAGTGGCCATACAGAACTCATGTTGTTGTTGTTTGCCGTCGAGTCGGCCCCGACTCATAGCGACCCCTCCTTGAGTTTCTGAGGCAGTATCACTATGGAAGTAGATTGCCCAACCTTCCTTCCGAGGAGTGGCTGGTGGGTTTGAACCACCAGCC
>NW_006921686.1:2292559-2293406 GCF_000298275.1 Orycteropus afer afer | reverse complement strand
GCACCACAGGGTCTCCAAGGCTGTCAGTCTTCATGGGAGCAAAGCCCAAACCACACCCACTGGAAGCAAAGCCCAAACCAAAGTCACTGCCATTGTCTCCCTTCTGCCAGCAAGTCTCACATGATGTTCTAATTTGCTCCGTGGGTTGGCGAGCCGGGTCCAGTCACGTGCCTGGAGGCACCCCGCTCTGCCAGGGAGCCGCCTCCCTGAAGGTGTTCATTCTCTTGCCTGGCGGGTCAGCATATCCGCTGTAGCTGCCTCACTCTGCGGGCTGGGAAGCCCACCGTGACGCCTCACAGTCATCTGGGGGTTCTGCCGCCACCGTTCCCTGCTGCTATGTCTTGTCATCTTGTGCTGTATCTGGTGTTACACTTCTCTCTCTTCATCTCTTGGGTCTAAGAAGTTCTCAGTGCAGGGACCCAGGTCTGAAGGACACACTCCACTCCTAGTTCTTCTTTCTTGGTGGTTGTGAGGTCTCCCAATCGCCTCTGGGATGATTCATTTTAAACCTTGCAGGATGACAAAACTGACCAATTCCCTCATTAGGATTCCATACCTTATATGCATGGTCCCACCCCCATGAGACTGCACTATCACCAAGCTCTCCAATGCCCTTGGTAGTCCATAAGCATCTTATTTGCATACCCACCCACTGCTGGCGAGTCGGATCCAACTCATAGCAGCCCCTTCTTGGGTTTCCGAAAAGTAGATTGCCCAGTCTTCCTTCTGAGAAGTGGCTGGTGGGTTTGAACTGCCGGCCGTCTGGTTAGCAGTCAAATGTCTTAGGCAGTATGCCACCAGAGCTCCTAATCAGAAGGCTGGCAGTTCAAACCCACCAGCCACTCCT
>NW_006921686.1:2290256-2291894 GCF_000298275.1 Orycteropus afer afer | reverse complement strand
TGTGTGTGGGGGGCATAGAGTTTCTGCTAATGGTGGTGGAATATTTTGTAAAAAGGTAGCAATAATGGTGGCACATCAATGTCACTGAGCTATAAATGGGGAAGTTGCTTTGCTGGAGAATGTCTTGTTGTGTATGTTTTCACCACAATAAAAGTAAGGAAAAAAGAAAAAAGGTGATGCATCATACCACATGGGGAAAACATTCTGAAAAATGGAAAAGAAGATGGTATGAGATTAGATATGGAGGAAGTGAAACTGAGAAATGGAAAAATGGAGTAATGTTATCAAATTGAGAAAGAAGAGACGAGGTGTCATGGATTGAACTGTATCTTCCAACATGATCTATTGATGTCCTAACCCCTGGTGCCTGTGAACATCATCTTGTTTGGAAATAGTGTCTTTGAAGATGTTACCAGTTAAATCAAGATAAGAACATATTAGAAGACTAGGATGGGTCCTGATCCAGTGTGAACCTTACAGGAGAGGAGAAGGGACATAGGGGCAGAGGGAAGATGGTCATGTGAAGATTTATCTTCAAATAAAGGAACATTTTGTGCTACCAGAAGCTGGGAGAGACAAGATGAGAACTTCTCCTAGAGCCTTCAGAGAGAAGGTGACCCATTCGACATGGGATTTGGACTCCTAGCCTCCCAATCTTTGAGACAATAAATTTCCATTCTTATAAAGTTTGTGGTATTTTGTTACATCAGCTGTAGGAAGCTAATACGAATGGTAAGGAAGTGAAGAAGAGGGAGAGACAAGAAGAACGAGGCATGGAGAGACCATCACGTTGGGACATAGATGATAAGTGGGTTTGGGAAATGGAGATGAAGACAGAGACCAAATGGCAGTAAAGTGATTGGAACTCTGAGACATGTAGAAATTGAGAAACACCCAGACAAGTGTGTTTTGGGCCCCCCGAGACTACCCTCAGGTTCACTGATTCCCTGGAAGGATTCACAGAACTCAGAAAAGCTGTTATACTCAAGGTTAAACCCAAAACTCAACTCACTGCTGTCAAGTCAATTCTGACTCATAATAATCCCTCCTTGGGTTTCCAAGGCTGTGTCTCTATGGAAGTAGATTTCCCATTCTTCCTTCTGAGGAGTGGCTGGTGAATTTGAACCACCAGCCTTCTGGTTAACAGTCAAATGCCTTAGGCACTACATTATCAGAGCTCCTATACTCATGATTAAGGTTTATTACAGTTAAAAGATGTGGATTAAGATCAGCAAAGGCCAAAGGCGTCCAGGAGAGAACCCGTGTGAGCTTCCAGGTGTCCTCTCCCATTGGATTCACATGACAGCTGCTGTTGTTGGTTGTTGTCGAGTTAATTCCAACTCATGGTGACTCCATGTGTATAGGGTAGGTCTGCTCTCCATAGTGTGTCCAAGGCTGTGGTTTTGAGAAGCAGATCTCCAAGCCTGTCCCCCAAGACATCTCTGGGTGGCCTCAGGCCACCAACCATTTGGCTAGTGGTCTAACATGTAACCATTTGTGACACCCAGGCAGTGTGGTAGTTAAGTTTGTGTGTCAACTTGTCTGGGCCTGGTTGAGTGGCTGGGCAGCTGGTGGTAGTTATTCCCCATGATGAGACTGGCAATCAACTCCATGGTGGGATCTACCACAAGCAGCTGA
>NW_006921686.1:2288003-2289476 GCF_000298275.1 Orycteropus afer afer | reverse complement strand
GATCTCTCCCAGGAAGTGGTCAAGGGCCAGTTGCCCCCCTCTTTTTATTATTGTGATTTGGGTGAAAGTTTACAGAGTAAATTCACTTTCCATACAGCAGTTCACATACACATTTGTCCCATGACATTGACAGTTTCCCCCAATGAAACAGCTCCCCTCCCACTTCCTCCCCATAGTCACCTCTTCCCTGTGTCCTTCCCTCCCATGCACTCCTGCCCCCTGAGCTGTCTCCCTGTGCAAACACAGCCCTTCTATTCACCCATGATTGATCTCTCCAAGGAGTGTATCTACCTCAAGTAAATGTTCAACTCTTAAGCCTGCCTTTTGTTTGGCTGGAAGCCACTGGTGTGCACTCAATTCCAGACCTGAAGGGCAGCTAGGAGCCATAGTCTCAGTGGTTCCACCAGGCTATACCAGACCACAAACCTGGTCCTTCAAGGGCCAGTCTTGAAGAAAGTCCTTTCTCTGGAATGTGTAGGATTTGGACAGCTCAGGCCTCCTGCACTGTCCATTCCTAGTCTGTGTCTAGCACCCCAAAAGTCAAGCTGATACAACATGGACCAGGGCCTTGGATGAACAAAAAGAGGTGTTCACCATAAACCACTTAGTTAGCATAAACGATCGGGCATGGCCCAAGTCCTCAAGTCTACAAAGACTCTCTTATTAGGTAGAATATTCCAAGGCCCTGTATGGGAGCTCTGGTGACCTAGTGCCCAATCTAGCCACCAGCCACTCCTTGGAAGGAAGGTTGGGCAATTTACTTCTGTAGCAATACTGCCTTGGAAACCCAAGGAGGGGTTGCTATGTGTCATATCCGACTTGATGGCAGTGGTTTTTTAATTTGTTTCTTTGTTAGGTTATATCTCTGTAGCTGATCAAAGGGCAGTTCCTCTCTTTGGACAGTACAGAGTTTGAGCACCCCATCTTTGCTGAGTTAATTCCTTAGTGCCCAACAGGGATCCTAAGGAGAAGAGACTGAGATGTTCAGAGAGGCTTGGAGATCTCTGACGGAGGGAAATTCCAGGAGATATGGAAGGAAACAGCCTGAGAGATTTCTTGAGTTTTCTAGAGAGAGGTAGGCTGAGGGACCTCTCTCTCTTTCTCCTCTTCACTGGCCCCCCCTTTCTCTTGACCACTTTTCCGCTCATACCCTAACTTGGCTTCTCAGTAATGTCTGATGACATTGACCACATTCTTTGTCTTGAAACCCATTACTTCCTTCTTATAAAGCCATCTCCTGCTTTCCATGTACATCCCTTACAGCCCCCTCTCTTTTTTTTTTTTTTTTTTTTAACTGAGGTGTAACTTAAAGTGCTCAGATCTTAAGTGTTCAGCTTGATACTTTTTTTGACACCTGTGTATCCTGTGTGAGGGGCCCTGGTGGCGCAGAGGTTGAGCACTCAGCTGCTAACAGAAAAGTGGTGATTTGAACCCATCAGTGGCTGCAGGAGAGAAAGAAGAGGCAGTCTGCTT
>NW_006921686.1:2267859-2286403 GCF_000298275.1 Orycteropus afer afer | reverse complement strand
GGGAGCAGGAGGCAGAGCTGGACCCCAAGGTTGAGGGGCTTTCCCCCAGCCCCTAGAGCCTGGCACTTTGAACTCGGACTTAAAGCCTCCAAACTGTGAGAGAATAAACTCCTGTTTGTTAAGGTCATCCCATTTGTGGTATATTCTTGTCAGAGCGGCACTAGGGAACCAGGACACCAGGGAAGAGAAGAACCAAGACGTTCCTGGCCGTCTGAAGGGTCTTCAACCCCCTTCCCATCTCCCTATAGGATCGTGTTGACCCCTTCTCTCAGGGAGAGCGACATTTTGGAGAAGTGACTCTCTCTGTCTCTTTGGGTCTCAACACTCAATAAACCTTCTGTGTCCCCACTCCAGCCTGTTCTGATCATCGTCTCTTCGTGACGGGGCATAAGGACCTTATTTCCCCACCACAGGACCACAGAGATGACCCAGGATAGTCTCTTCCCCTCAAGGTCCTTAAATTAATCCCATCTCCAAAGGCCCTTTGCCATGAAGGTAAAATGGTCACAGGTTTCAGGAATTAGGATGCGATCATCTTTGAGGGGCTATTATTGTCCAGCCCCTCCCACCGTACAACGCCATGCAACGCAGCAGGAAGAGGCATGAACTCCTCATACAGGTGCCACCACGGCTGAATCTCGAGAGCAGCACACTGCGTGGAAGAAGGGAGACAAGAGGACCTTGGAGAAAGGACCGGGTAGAAGCCGTGTCGCGCTGAGGCTGGTCAGTGTCACCAAATTGGGCTGGGAGAAGCTGTTGAACGAGTGAATGTTTTGGTGTTTAGATTTCCGCCACAATAATGACAATAATAGTAAAAACTACATTTCATACTATATGATTCCACTTACGTGAAATTCTAGAAAATGCAAGCTAATCTATGGTCCGTTATCATGGACTGCCAGAGGAGCTAACAGATCTGTCCTGGAGGAAGTGCGACCGGAGTGCTCCTTGGAAGCAAGAATGGTCAGACTTCGTCTCACCTACATTGGTCATTGTGATAGTTGGAGCTCTGTGTCAACTTGGCTGGACTACAATTCTGTGTGGTTTAAGCAATTGTGATGTGGGTTATTCCCATGATGGGATTGGATCTATATGTTTTGAGCAGCCAATATGTTGAAAGGGAGTTTCCCTAGGGGTGTGGCCTGCTTCCAGTATATTTATGGACATCCTGGGAAAAGAGACACTCTTCGTGGATTGGGATTCTGTTGTGCTGCTTACAGCTGTCCATGAGCGAACAATCCACCATTCGGCCTGGAGATCTTGGATTCATCATTCGTTGGAGTCAACAGCTGGTGTACTGCCTGCCAACCTTGAGCTCCTCAGCCCCTGCAGCTATGTGAGTCAGGAAAAGCCTCCAGCTTGACGTTTGGTCCAAGAACTTGGGACTTGCCAGCTTCTATGAGTGTGTGAGCCATTTTCCTAAGATAAATTTCTCTTTCTCTGTATGTATACATAAGCTTTACTGGTTTTGCTTCTCTAGAGAACCCAGTCTAACACAGTCATGTTGTCAGAAGGAGGACATCATGGTTGGTAAAGTGGAGGGTCAGAGAAAAATGGGACGGACCTCAATGAGATGGACTGACATAGTGGCTGCAGTGATGGGCTCAGGTATAGCAGGGACTGTGAGGCTGGCACAGGACCAAGTAGTGTTTCATTCTGTTGTACACAGGGTCGCTGTGAGTTGGAGACAACTCAACAGAACCTAACAAGAACAAGAGTCTATAGTGACAGTGGGTTTGTGGTTTCCTGAGGATGTGGGTGGAGGGAGAGAGAGCTGACACAAGGGCCGAGAAAATTTCTAGAAATTTCTAGAGGTCAAGTATGTGGTTGTCCAGTGGGTTGTGGTGATGGGTGGCATTTGAGATACGTGCTGTTTGGAGCACGTCAACTATATCTCAATCGAATGGCAAAACATCATAGACACCGAAGGGATCATCACAAAGACGGATTGAATAGCTTCTTTCAGCTCTGCAGCCTCAGCTTTGGTTTAATTGACCATCCTGAACCAAAGGCACAAACCGTATCCATTGTCATCAAGTGAATCCCGACTCACGGTGCCCCCATGTGTTCCAGAGTAGAACTGCTCCATAGGGTTTGCTTGGTTGTCACTTTACAAAAGGAGCCCTGAGTGCAATGCTTAAGTGCTTGGCTGCTGGCCGAAAGGTGGACGGTTGGAACACTCCCAGAGGCTCTGTGGAAGAAAGACCTGGCAATCGATCCCATAAAGATGACAGCCCAGGAAACCCCATGGGGCAGTTCTACTCTGTCACATGGGGTCATTGTAAGTTGGAAGCAACTTAATGGCATCTAACAGCAACAATGACAATCTTTATAGAAAGAGATTTCCAGACTTCTCTTTCTGTTCCGGCTCCTGGTGTCACTCTGACATAAATATATGCCACAAATGGGATGGCCTTAACAAACAGGAGTTTATCCTCTTACAGTTTGGGAGGCTACAAGTCCAAGTTCAAAGTGCCAGGCTCTAGGGGCTGTGTGAAAGCCTCTTGACTTTGGGCTTCAGCTCCGCCTCTTGCTCCCGGCCCACGGAAGCTGGAGGCATCTCTTCACTCTGGTAGCTACTGACTGCTGAGGCTGATAAGCCCAAGGTTGATAAATAAAATTGCACAGTCCTGATGTTACCAAACCACAAGGCAGGCCATTAACTCAAGTTCGTTGAAAGTCCCAAGGTCGGCAGAGCATGGCAGGTTGCTAAACAACAACATGGCTACATGCAGGGTTCAAGCGTGCCATAGGCTAGAGACCATTCCCAAAGCTGTTTCTTATATACAGGAAGCAAACCACATACCCAAAGTAGCTACTCAGCTGCTCCAATAGATTCCACCATGGAGTTACTACTAGTCTCACCATGGAGAATAACTACATCCAACTGCCCAGCCACTCAACCAGGCCCAGCCAAGTTGACACACAAGGTTAACCACGACACCTGGCAATTGACTCCCGTAAAGATGACAGCCCAGGAAACCCCACGGGGCAGTTCTACTCTGTCCCATGGGGTCGCTATAAGTTGGAAGCGACCCGATGGCATCTAACAGCAACAATGATAATAATGGAAGCCGACTGCCAGATTTTTCTTCCATAGGGTCACTGTGTGGATTCGAACCACTCACTTTTAGGTTAATAGCCAAGTATAGATTCCTTGTGCCACCCAGAGACCTTCATACTCATCCTAGTCATTTAATGAAAGCCATGATGTTAAGATATTTTACATTAGAACAAAATTAAAATAAAGCACTTTAACATATTTATTTTGGTTACTTTGTGTCGCTCTAACAGAAGATAGCACAAATGGAATGGCTTGAACAACAGGATTTTATTCTATTTTATTGTGGAGGCCAGAAGTCCGAGTTCAAAGTGCTAGGCTCCAGGGGCTGAGTGAAAGCTCCTCAACCTTGGGCTTCAGCTCTGCCTCTCACTCTCAGGCCACTGAAGCTGGAGGCTTTCTTCACTCAGGCAGCTGCTGGCTGCTGAGGCTGACAAACCCAAGGTCAACAAGTGAAAAGGCACAGTCCCGATGTTACCAAACCACGTGGCAGGCCACTGATTCAAGTCCATTAAAAGTCCCAAGATCAGCAGATAATATGGCAGGCTGCTGATTGGCTACATGCAGGGTCCAAGCATGCCATAAACTAGAGACCATTCCCAAAGATTCTCCTTATATACAGGAAGCAGGCCACATTCCCTAAGGCAGTTACTCAGCTGCTCCCAGTAGATTCCACCATGGAGTTGATGACCAGTCTCACCATGGGGAATAACTACATCAGCTGCCCAGCCACTCAACCAGGCCCAGCCAAGTTGACACACAACCTTAACTACCACAATAGTTTAGTTTTATAAAAAGTTGTGACAGAGATTCAGCGGGTAGGAAGGAGATAGTAGGAGCCAGTGTCCTAGAAGATGTCTGGGGAGTGAGGAGCAGAGAGCTGATGAAGAGGGACGAGTTAGGGGGCAGATCTAGCATCTACCCGTGGAGAAGAGAGACCTGGTAGATTTGTCAGACAGAGGTATTTCAATGGAATTGTGGTTCAGTGCCTGGTGCTAGTCTCCAGTAAATTCCACAGCCTTCACTAAAGCTCTCAGGAGAGGAGATGTTAAGTTTCAGGGTTCTGCAGTTTCAATGGGGACATAGATGGACATTCATGGCAGTGTTTGTCATGGCAGCAGCTGGAGGCAATCTGGGTGTCCATTTCTGGAGAAGTGGATGACAAAACGGCGAGAATAAGACCACGACGGCTTAAAAAAAAAGCCACACCCAACCCATTGCCATGGAGTCGATTCCAACTCACAGTGCCCCTAGAGGACAGAGTGGAACTGCACCATAGGGTCTCCAAGGCTGTCAATCTTTACGGAAGCAAAGCCCAAACCACACCCACTGCTGTCCAGTCCATTCTGACTCACAGCGCCCCTAGAGGATAGAGTGGAACTGCACCACAGGGTTTCCAAGGCTGTCAATCTTCACAGAAGCAAAGCCCAAACTAAACCCACTGCCATGGAGTCAATTCCAACTCACAGAGCCCCTAGAGGACAGAGCAGAACTGCCTCATAGGGTTTCAAAGCTGTAATCTTTATAGAAGCAGACAGCCGTGTCTCTCTGCCGCACAGTGGTGGGTGAGTTTGAACTGCCCAAGCACTTAACCACTGTGCCACTAGGGCTCCTTGATGGCTTTAAAACATGTTTGTAAATTCTTTGATACCCTTTCTACCAAGAGATGTAGTCTTATTCTCCTCCTCTTGAAAATTGGGCCTGGTGGTGTAGTGGTTAAAGCATTTGGCTGTTATCCAAAAGACCAGTGGTTCAAACCCACCAGCTGCTCCGTGGAAGAAAGATGAGGCAGTCTGCTTCTGTCAACATTTATAGCCTTGGGGTCAATGTCATGAGACAAAATTTATGTGAACTGCTGTATGGAAAGTGAATTTGCTCTTGTAAATTTTCACCCAAATCACACACACACATAAACACACACTAAAGATTTATAGCCTTGGACACCCAATGGAGTCGCTACTTGTCACAACTGACTTGATAGCAGTGAGTTTGGTTTGGCTTGGAGCTCTGGTGGTGCAATGCCTAAGGCATTTGACTGCTCATCAGAAGGTTGGTGGTTCAAACTCACCAGCCACTCTGCGGAAGGAAAACTGGGCAATCTACTTCTGTAAAGATTTACCATCTCAGAAACCCAATGGGGGTCACTATGAGTCGGAATCGACTGGATGGCAGTGGGTTTAGTGACTCACTTGTAAAGAGTAGATTGCGCTGGAGATGGCATGGCATGACCCCAGGGTAAGTGATACACCCTCCACGTGGTGTCTCTGGGGATGCTCACTTTCGGAACCCGGTCGCCATCTTGGGAGGAAGCCAAGCAGCCCTTTGGAGAGGCCACATGCTGGTGTCCCCGCCAATAACTCCAGCCAGTGATAACTGTTGGCACTGTTGTTGTTGTTAAGTGCCATTGAATCAGCTCCAACTCAATGTGACCCTGTGTACAACAGCACACTGCCCGCTCCTGTGCCAGCCGCACAATCCTGCCATGCTTGATCGCATCGTTGCAGCCACCGTGTCAATCCGTCTTGTCGAAAGGTCTTCCCCTTTTTCATGACCCTCTACTTTACCAAACATGACATCCTTCTCCGGGGACTGGTCCCTTCTAACATGACCAAAGTAGGTGAGATGAAGTCTGGCCATTCTCCTTCCAAGGAATGTTCCAGCTACACCTCTTCCAGGACAGATCTGCTCATTCTTCGGACAGTCCATGGTGTTTTCAGTATTCTTTGCCAACACCTCAGTGCAAAGGCATCAATTCTTTTTTCCAGCTTTCACATGCACATGAGGCAATTGAGAATACCATGGCTTGGATTAGGCACACCTTAGTCTTCAAAGTGACATCTTTGCTCCTTTACACTTTAAAGAAGTGTTTGGCAGCAGATTTGCCCAGTGCAACACGACATATGATTTCTTGATTGTTGATTGTGGGTCCAAGTAAGATGAAATCCTTGACAACGTCAATCTTTTCTCCATTTATCATCATATTTGCTTATATCCAGCTGGGAGGATTTTAGTTTTCTTTATGTTGAGGTGTAATCCATACTGAAGACTGTAGTCTTTACTTTTCATCAGTATGTGGTCCAAGTCATCCTCACTTGCATCTAGCAAGGTTGTGTCATCTGCGTGTCGCAGGTTGTTAATGAGTGCTTGAATAATTTCTCTTAGAAAGATCAGCACAAGGCTGGTCCCCATGAGGCGGAGGTTAAAGATGTCCCAAATGTTCAACTTTTCCAAACTGCTGTGCCACCCATCATCTCTGCCATCAACTCCTCCTCCTGCCTGCCTCAGTAATCTCCTCCCGTCTTAGGGTTCCGTTGTTCACTGTAATGCCTCACAGAACTCACACACTCCCAAGGAAACAGCTCACGTGGTAGTATGGAGGCTGGAGGGCTGGCAGGCTGGTGAGTCCCAGGTCTGGGGGTAGGTCTGGAGAATTCTTCCAACTCATGTGGTTGCAGGGTTTGGCGAACCCAAATCAACAGGTCAGGTGACGGCTGCTGTCCTAAGTCCAGGGGTGAGATGGTGACGAAGCAAATGCAGAACTGGAACAAGAGAGTGAACGTCCCCTGAACACTCACACATACACCTCAAGGAAGCCAAGGGTGGTGACTTGAGTCCCACCTTCCAACAAGGCAACACATAAGATGCAACCCACCCTAAACAGGCCTAGAGAATAGGATTTACATCACAAAATGGAGGACGATGACTAGAAGGGCCATATTAAGCAATTCACTGCCCTGCAGTGAGTCTTCCTCTAATCCTCATGCCATTCTTCTTCATATAGTCCAGCTTCTCAGATTATTTGCTCAGCATACAGATTGAATACAGACAGTGAAAGGATGCAGCCCTGATGCACACTTTTCTTGGTTTTAAACCATGCAGTATCCCCATGTTCTACCTGAATGACCGCCTCCTGCTCTATGTATAGGTTCCTCATGAGCACAGTTAAGTGTTCTGGAATTCCCATTCTTCTCACTGTTATCCATTATTTGTTACAATGCACACAGTTGAATGCCTTTACACAGTCAATAAAACACAGGAAAACATCTTTCTGGTATTCTCTCCTTTCAGCCAAGATCCATCTGGCCTCAGCAATGATATCACTTCATCCCATGGCCTCTTCTGAATCCCCTCTGAATTTCTGGATGTTCCCTGTCAATGTACCACTACAACCATTTTTTAATTATCTTCTGCAAAATTTGACTTGCATCTAGTATTAATGATATTGTTTGACAATTCCCACATTCCATTGGATCATCTTTCTTTGGAATAGGCACAGATATTAATCTCTTCCAGTTGGTTGGCCAGATAACTGTCTTCTGAATTTATTTGCATAAATGTGTAAGTGCCTCCAGAACTAAATCTGTTTACTGAAACATCTCAATGGGTATTCTATCAATCCCAGTAGCCTCTGCTCTGTACAACCAAAAAAATATTTTGAGGTGCTCAACCCAGCATTTGAGAACACTGTTGATTAGAGAAAGAAGGATAACTCCTAGTATAAGTTAATTATTGCTATGTAACTAACAAACTCAGAACTCAGTAGAATAAAACAATAAAGTATTACTTTTCATCAGTGCAAAAAGGACAAGGAGGCCACATGTTCTGACCTCCTAGAACCCCACAAGAGGAAGGCAGAATCACCATCAATAGCCCAAGGCCTATTCCTGCCAGGCCAGACATGCTGCCTCCCTCCAGCCCTTTCACCAACCGTTCCTCCCAAAGCACCCACCCCCTCTCTCCTGGGTTCGATAATGCACTGCAGTGTCCACACAGAACTCACAGATCACAGGGTTTATTAGGGAAGCACCAGGCTACAATTCAAGTTCAGGATAAAATTCTCAGTCTCTCTCCCAGCCCACCATCTCTCAGCCAAGTCTCTCACAGTCTCTCCCCCAGCAGTGCATGTCCCTCGGTGTCTCTTTCAGGAGGGTGTGTCTCTTTCAGCAGCACATCTTCCTCAACCAGCAGTCAGAGAGAGTTCTGCCTCTAGGAGGCCTCCTTTTGAGCCCGGCAGAGAGGCCAGACCAACCAATCAGAACAGAATTCTAAGCACCTGAGAGTGAGCCGCCCATAACATTGCATTGTGCCACGCCCACCAGAAATAACCCAGGTGGATAACATTTACAATCAGGAGCTCCTAGGTTGCTCACAGCAAATCCCACCATGGAGTTTACAAAGACTTATGGGTAGAAAAGCCACACTAAGCAATTTACCACACCGCAATCAGTATTACTTTTCACGGACTGGCTGGGGGTTGGCTGAATCAGCTGGGGTGGCTTTGCTTCTTCTTCTCATTGTCCACTGGGACCTGTGGGCTAGCCTGGGCACGCTCTTCTTATGGAAGTGAGAGAAGTGCAAGAAAGCAGGTGAGAAGGAAAAGCTCTTGAGGCCCAGGCTCAAAATTGATACAGGATCACTTCTGCCTCATTGTATTGGCCCAAGGAAGTCACATGGCCAAGCCCAGAGGCAGGGGGTAGGGAGGAGGCGCCACCCACAGTGGGAGGGAGCTGCAAAGTTACTGGCCAGAGAGAGCAGTGAGAACTGGGGCCAATAATGTCGTCTACCACAGATGGTGTCGTGGATTGAATTTTGTCACCCAGAACTGTGTATTGAAGTCCCGGTCCCTGACATCCTATTTGGAAATAGGATCTTCTTTTGTTATGTTAATGAAGCCATGCTGGGTCGGGTGGGTCCCAAATATAATATAAATGAGTTATAAAATAGGAGCTCTGGTGGCATAGTGCCTAAGGCATTTGACTGCTAACCAGAAGGTTGGCGGTTCAAACCCACCAGCCACTCCACAGAAGGAAGATTGGGTAATCTATGTCCATAAAAATTTACTGCCTCAGAAACCCAATGTGGTTTGCGATGAGTTGGAATTGATTTGGTGACAGTGGGTTGGTTTGGTTTTGGAGTTATAAACAGAGCAGATTAAATACAGACACACAAGGAGGAGGCAGACACTGCTTTGGTCCCTTAGTGCCCCTCTGACAGGCATATACCACAAATGGGGTGGCCTTAACAAACAGGAGTTTATTCTCTTACAGTTTGGGAGACTAGAAGTCCAAGTTCAAAGTGCTAGGCTCTAGGGGCTGGGTGAAAGCCCTTTGACAGTAGGCTTCAGCTCTGCCTCTTGCTTCTGACCCACTGAAGCTAGAGGCATCTCTTTGCTCTGGTAGCTACTGGCTGTTGAGGCTGACAAGCCCAAGGTCGACAAATAAAATGGTACAGTCCTCATGTTACCAAAGCACACGGCAGGCCATTTAGTGCTGGAGGCACTTACACAATTCAATTTCAATTCAAGCCCATTGAAAGTCCCAAGGTCAGCAGACCATGGCAGGCTGCTGAGCAATGACATGGCTACATGCAGGGTTCAAGCGTGCCGTAGGCTGGAGACCACCCAAAGCTGTTTCTGATACATGGGAAGCAGACCACATACCCAAAGCAGCTACACAGCTGCTCCAATAGATTCCACCATGGAGTTGATTATCAGTCTCATCATGGGGAATAACTACATCCAGCTGCCCAGCCACTCAATCAGGCCTAGCCAAGTTGACACACAAACTTAACTACCACAAACACCAAAGACCATTTTAAACAAGAACCATTCTAAACAAGAAGAGGATTAACCCATCTGGCTGTTACTGGATGGGAGCCTGGTAGTGCAATGCCTAAGGCAATTGACTGCTAACCAGAAGGCTGGCAGTTCAAACCCACCAACCACTCTTTGGAAGGCAGACTGGGCAATCTATTTCCATAGAGATACCACCTTGGAAGCCCAAGAAGGGGCCATTATGAGTCAAATCGACTTGATGGCAGTGAGTTTTTTTTTTTTCTTCTTTGGTTTGGATGTTACTTAACTAAAGGGATGGCCTTAAACTATCTTTGGACCCTTATCCTATGTCCGGCCCCAGCCCATATATAGATTATCATGAGGGTTTCTTTAGAGAGAGTTGTAGGAATGCTTTGCAAGATGAGAGAGGTGTTTCTCTCCACCTGAAGCCAAGTGAAGACAACTTCAAGAGAACTTGATGTGTGTTCTCTGGAGCTTAGAAGACACACTAGCAGTGTTGTATCATTCTAGAGATTGTGCACTACACAAAGGCTTCCCCCACTGAAGTTGTGTACACACAGCAATCCTGAGATGTTTGGGAAAATCTAGAGGTCAGAGCCTGGTTGGAGCTGTCACCACCAGTAGGACACAGAGGAGTTGCACTGGGACGGGCCCTCTTGAGAAGAATTACAACTGGGGCTCTGGCCACCAAGGGAGCATCAACCTAGTCTGCATTTGTGCCCGTCAAGTAAGGCTTTTTTTTTTGGTAATAGCTTTATTGAGATATAAGTCATATGTCATAAACTTCACTCATTTGAAGTGTACAAGTCAACATTTTTTTAGTATTCACCAAGTTGTATATGATGTTTAAGGTTGTGTGTCAGCTTACCTGGGCCATGGTTCCCAGTGGTTTGGCAGTTGCAGTGTAGTCATCCACCACGATGATATCTGATATAATGTAATCACCTCCATGATAAGATCTGCTCTGAGCAGCCAATCAGTTGAGAGGGAGTTTCCATCAGGGTGTGGCCTCTGGAAGTTCTCCAAGGCACACATAGGCCCCACCTTTTTTCTCCTCTCCGCTGACAATTTCTTCACCCTCTTCCTCTTCTGATGAGTCCCTGTGCTCTGTGACTCTGCCCTGGGGAGCCATCCCCTGCATGTAACACATGTCAACATGTCAACCGGCTATCAACACACTCCTCCCAATAAATAGCATTTTGATCAACGTTGTTAACTCAAGGTCATTTTTCTCGATCAGCCTGGAATTCTCAAACTTCCCCCAGGAAAGCAGTCTTAGGGTCTCAGGAGGTAATGACAATAAGTTCAATGAGTTTTCAGGAGCAGTTTAATGAATGGGTCGTTGTATTCGTTTCCCAGAGCTGCCCTAAGGCAGCAGTAAGGAGTTGCCACAAACATGGTGACTTCAAACCATGGAAATTTATTATCTCCCAGTTCTGGAGGCTAGAAGTCAAAATCAAAGTGTCAGCAGGGCTGGACTTCCCCCAAAGGCTCTAGAGATGTCTTAGTTCTCCAGTGCTGGTACAACCGAAATACCACAAGTGAGGGGGTTTAAGAAACAGAAGTGTATTCTCTCACAGTTTAGGAGGCTAGAAGCCCTAGCGGAAGGCTCTGGGAGAAGGTCATTGTCTTCCTCCAACATCTGTAGGCCCGGCAACCCGTGGACAGCTCCATGTGTCTTTCTGCCACAGAGCCAAGAGGCTCAAACAGCAGGAATTGGGAGGCTGGTACAAGAGCAGGCAATGCTCCACTCTGTTGAACACAGTGTCACTATGAGTTGGAACCAACTCCATGGGACCTAAACACCAACACCAGTGTGTAAGCTCATAGTATGACAAACTGACAGGTGGTATTTTCCAATAAAACAAAAACCACAAACCTTTTGCTGTCAAGTTGATTCCAACTCACAGCGTTGCCAAGGACAGAGTAGAACTTCCCCGTAGAGTTGCCAAGGCTAGAAATCTTTATGGAAACAAGACTGCCTCATCTTTCTTCTGTGCAGTGCTGGTGGGTTCGAACCACTGACTTCTGGTTAGCAGCCAAGCACTTAACCACTGTGCCATCAGGGCTACTATTTCTCAATAGACATCTTTTAATTCCTTTTTGTTTCTTCTTAATTTTTATTGTGATTTGGGTACAAATTTACAGAGCAAATTCCATTTCCATACAGCAGTTCACACACATTTTGTTCAATGGCATTGACTGCAATTCCCACAATCTAACAGCTCTCTTCCCACTTCCTCCTCGTAGTTACCTCTTCCCTGTGTCCTTCCCTCCATGCACTCCTGTCTCCCTGAGCTGTCTCCCTGTGCAAACACTGCCCTTCTATTCTCCCATGATCGATCTCTCTAAGGAGTGTATTTACCTAACGGAAATGTTCAGCTCTTATGCCCTTCTCCAATCCGACAACCAACCAACCAAACTCACTGCCATGGAATTGAATCTGATTCCTAGCGACCCCTCCTTGGGTTTCCAAGGTGATACCTCTATGGAAGTAGATTGCCCAATCTTCCTTCCAAGGAGTAGCTGGTGGGTTTGAACTGCCAGCCTTCTGGTTAGCAGTCACATGCTTTAGGCACTATGCCACCAGAGCAGCAAACAAAAAATAAGTCAAAACCCACCCCACAAGAAACCCAGTTTTTGTTATCTAACATTTATCATGTTTGACATCCTTGCTGATAGAAGATGAATGTTGTAGGGACAACAAGGTCCTTACCCCCTGTCATGAAGAGCCAATGATCACAACAGGTTGAAGCAGGAAAACAAAAGGTTTATTGAGTGTCAAGACCCAAGAAGACAGAGGAAGTCACTTCTCTACAATGTCTGTCTCCCCCAGGAAAGGGGTGAACGTGATCATATAGGGACATGGGAAGGAGGTTGAAGACCCTTGGATGGCCAGGAATGTCTTTGTTCCTCCGGATCTAGCATCCCTCTTCCCAGGGTCATCTTGCTTCATGGGCTACAGTTCTCAACAAAAACCAGTTGTGGGAGAGGGCTATGCTTAGAGGAATATGTCACTGCAAATAACACATCTAAAGAACTCAGCGTCCGTAGAGAGACTGGCTATTTTAGTTACTTAAAAGAAACCAAAAGGGAGGGAAAAACAGCAAGTTAGTCCCTAGGATGAATGTTGACTTTAACCACATGCGCTGTGGTAAATTACCTGGTGTGGCTTTTCTAGCCATAAGTCGTTGTAAACTCCATGGTGGAATTTGCTGTGAGCAACTGAGGAGCTCCTGATTGTAAAAGTTGTCCACCTGGGGTATTTCTGTTGTGCAGTAGCACAAAGCAATGTTCTGGAAAGTTCGCTCTCTCTCAGGTGCTTAGAATTCTGATGTTCTGATTGGCTAGTTTGGCCACTCTGCCGGGCTCAAAAGGAGGCCTCCTAGAGGCAGAACTCTCTCGGACCTCTGGCTGAGGAAGAAGCGTTGCTGAGTGCTGCTGAGAGAAATGCGCTCCTGAGAGACACGTGCTGCTGGGAAAGAGACGCAAGAGACACGCGTTGCTGAGAGAGACACCGAGGGACATGCACTGCTCGAGAGAAACAGAGAGAGACTGTTGGCTGAGAGACGGTGGGCTGAGAGAGACGGAGCATTTTTCCTGAACTTGAATTGTAATCTGGTGTTTCCCTAATAAACCCCGTTATCTGAGAGTTCTGTGTGGTCACTGCAGTGAATTATCGAACCCAGGAGAGAGGTGGTGGGTGCTTGGGGAGGAACAGTTGCTGAAAGGGCTGGAGGGAGGCAGCATGTCTGGCCTGGCAGGAATAGGCCTTGGGCTACTGATAGTGATTCTGTCTTCCTCTTGTGGGGTTAGAGGAGGTCAGAAGATGTGGCCTCCCTGCCTTTTTGGCACCACTCCTGCTAGTCTGTTAAAGTTCTGCACTGTTCAATGAGGGGCCCTTCGGTCCACTCCAACCTTCCACAATGACTCAATGTAGGTGATTTAAAACTTCCTTTTTTAGAACAAGGCATTTCTCTTTGGAGAGTAGCTGGCCCACGCATGTGTCCTAGACCGTTAGATCTTCCAACGAGCTCTGTCGTTTTGTTATTTCACTGTCTGCTGTGATTGACATACTTAATCGTTCCTGCCACCTCCTCCGAAGGTCTGAATCATTATCCTTGGAGTTACCTAATTTCAACACTGAAGAACAAATTTAAACTTTGTTCCATTAAAACACATAATTATTCAATACAACACCGCTGTTGAGGAGCCAAGAGATTCTGGAAACAAGTTGGGGTTTCTTTGACCTACAGGCAGTCCCTGAAGGTAATGTGTCTTTTGTTGTAGTTGTTGTGAGTGATTTTTTTTTTTAATTGTGATTTGGGTGAAAGCCTACAGGGCAAATTGGTTTTCCTTCCAACACTGCATGCATGTTTTGTTTTGGGACATTGTTTGCAGTCCCCACAATGTAGCAACTCTCTTCCCACTCCCTCCTTGTGTTGACTGTTAATCTTCCTCTTTGTTTCCTATCCCATCCTGCTTTCTGAGCCTTATCCCTGGGCAAATGCTGCCCTTTTGAGCTGGTATGGTTGGTTGATCTAAGGAGTGAGTATCCTGCTTGTGTTACTGTTTACCTCATAGACCTGTTTATTGTTTGGCTGAAAGTTGAGCCAGTGGGGTGAGTTCAGTTCCTGGCTTGAAGGGTATCTAAGGGCCGTAATCTCCGGAGTTCCACCAGTCTCTATCAGACCAGTAAGCCTGGTGTATTTATTTATTATCATTATTATTTTTTTAGTTTCGTTCCACATTTTTTGTTTCACTCTGTCCTGGACCACCTGTTGTGATTGCTTTCAGAGTGGTCAGCAGTGGTCACTGGGCCTCATATGCATGTGAGAGCTGGACAATGAATAAGGAAGACCTAAGAAGACTTGATGCCTTTGAGTTGTGGTGCTGGAGAAGAATGCTGAAGGTACCACGGACAATCAGAAGAACAAACAAACCTGTCCTGGAAGAAGTGCAGCCGGAATGCTCCTTGGAAGAGTGAATGGCCCGACTTTGTCTCACTTGCTTTGGTCATGTTGTCAGAAGGGACCATTCCCTGGAGAAGGATGTCATGAGAAAGGGTTAGGCCCTTAACGAGATGAATCGACACGGTGGCCACAGCGATGGGCTCAAGTACAGCAGGGCGTGTGAGGCTGAAGCAGGACTGGGCAATGTTTCATTCTGTTGTACATGGGGTCTCCGTTAGTCAGAGCTGACTTGACAGGACCTAAAACAACAGTAGAAACATAATGCCAACAACTTGCGTAACTGAAAATTTTCTAGAAGCCACACGGTGGTTGTTGTTGGTTACTGTCCAGTGGGTTCTGACTCCTGGTGACCCTGTGTGCGGCGACCAGACCTGCTTCACGGCGATATCAAGGCAGCGATGTTTCAGACGCAGATTGCTCAGCCTTTCCTCCGAGACATCCCTGGGTGGGTTTGAACACATAACCTTGCGGCTAAGTCACTGAGCACTTGACCTTTGTACTACCCAGAGACTCCTAGTAGCAACATTAAACAAATAAAAACAAATAGTTGGAATTCAGTTTTATATTCTACTTTATTTAGCCCACTATAGTGCGTAAGGGAGCTCTGGTAGATAGTGCCTCAGGCAATTTGACTGCTAACCAGAAGGCTGGCGGTTCAAACCCACCAGCCACTCCTGGGAAGGAAGATGGGGCAATCTACTTCCGTAGTGATACGCCTCAGAAACCCAAGGAGGGGTGCTATGAGTTGAAATCAACTCTACCTCAGTGAGAGAGAGAGAGAGAGAGAGAGAGAGAGAGAAATAGTGCCTACAGCATTTGACTGCTAACCAGGAGGCTGGAGGTTCAAACCCACGAGCCACTCCTCAGAAGGAAGGTTGGGCAATCTACTGCTGTAGTGATACCACCTCGGAAACCCAAGGAGGGGTTGCTGGGAGTTGGATCCGACAGGACAGCAGTGAGTTACATCTAAAACAGCATTTACAGAGTTTTCTTTGCTCTGTCAATGACATCATACTAAGTAGAAAAAAAATGAGTTGGCACAGAAGTCTACTCCCACGGGATTTTGCAGCCTGCAATTTCAGGGAGCTCTTTCTTCTAGAGGGTGCTGGGGGGGAGGGTCTTTTGGTCAGCAGCTGAGATCTCAACCATTGTGCACGGGGCTCCTTACACAGGACTTTAACCAGCCCTCCACCAGAAAGGGTGAACTAAGGTCAAAAAGGTGAGAGCAAGCTGTTTCCTGGCAGCTCTTCTTTTTCCTTTTCCCACTCAGGGAACCCTGGTGGTGCAGCGGTTAAAGCATCCAGCCTCAAACCCAGAGGTAGGCTGGTAGAATCCACCAGCCACTCGGCAGGAGAAAGATGAAGGCAGTTGGCTTCTATGAAGACTGATGACAGCCTTGGAAATCCTGTGGTGCAGTTCCACTCTGTCCTCTAGGGGCGCTGTGGGTCAGAATAGACTCCATGGCAGTGGGTGTGGTTTGGGCTTTGCTTCTGTGAAGATTGACAGCCTTGGAAACCCTCTGGGGCAGTTCCACTCTGTCCTCTAGGGGCGCTGTGAGTCAGAATAGACTCTACCGCAGTGGGTTTGGTTTGGGCTTTGCTTCCGTGGAGAATGACAACCTTGGAGACCCTATGGACAGTTCTAGTCTGTCCTCTAGGGGCGCTGTGAGTGGGAATTGACTCCACGGCAAAGGGATTTTTGGTGTTTGACACTTCTGTCTGTCTCTTCCTGTGTCTCCCCTTCTCTCTCTTATCTGTCTCTGCACATCCCCGTGGCATCTCAGATATACCATCTCTCTTCAGCTTTTTTCTTTCTTGCTTATCTTTCTTTGAAGATGATGTTCTAATAAATATATGCACAGTTTCCTCTGAACACACATTTTGATAGTTGCGTTTTCATCCCCGTCCGAGTGTTTTCTTATGTCTTCTATGAGATAGGCTCTTAGCCTCCTGGGTTCTGTTCTCTGCTCAAGTTATCATCTTGCCAGCAAGACGTTCCCTGTCCTGGCTTCTGAAATAGCTTCGCTGCTCTCTCTGGACTTTACAGGTGCCTTGGAGACATTGTAGGTTTGGTTCCAGACCCCGCAGATATTGCAAATAGTGCAATAAAGCGAGTGAGACGCATTTTTTGGTTTCCCCGGCACATGTGGGTTATGTTGCCATGATACCGTTGTCTATTAAATGTGATGGAAAAGCTTGCTATATTGTGAGAAGGTCCAAAAAGTGCCACAGAGACACGAAGGGAGCACATGCTTTTGGAAAAATGGTGCCGATAGAATTCCTCGATGCTAGGTTGCTACAAACCTTCCATTTGTAAAAAAACGCAATAAAACGAAATGCAATAAAATGAGGTGTGCTTGTATTTTTCCCATCACAGTTGTGCCGCCTGGTACAGCCTGGTCCTGTTTGTCTGTCTGTCTCTTGTCACTGGGATCTGGGTTCCAGCAGGGAGGGAATTTGTCTTGTGTGTATGTGTGTGATTTGGGTGAAAATTTAGAGTAAATGCATTTTCCATACAGCAGGTCATACACATTTTGTTTCATGACATTGACTGCTATTCCCCACAATGTAACAGCTCTCTTCCCACTTCCTCCCTGTGGTTACCTCTTCCCTGTGTCCTTCTTTCCTGTGCACTCCTGCCCCCGGAGCTGTCACCCTCTGCAAACACTGATAGCTCTAAGGAGTGCATCTACTTTGTGTAAATGTTCGCCCTATATGCCTGTCTGTTGTTTGGCTGGAAGCCAGTGGAGTGAGTTCAATTCCAGACCTAAAAAGTAACTAGGGGCCATAGTCTCAGGGGTCTCACCAGGCCCTATCAGAATAGTAAGACTGGTCTTTTTTATATGATTTTGAATTTTTGTTCCACATTGTTCTCCCACTCTATCCAGGGTCTCGTGCGGTAGCCAGGTACCATCTAGTTCTTCCGGTCTCACGATCCTATAGGTTAAGGTTCACAGGGTCCACTAGTCCCTTGGACTAATTGTTTCCATGTATCTTTGGTTTTCTTCATTCTTCTTTGTTCCTTGTTTTTCTCACCCTCACTGTTTAGCCTTCTTTTTTTTTTTAATTTTTTTTTTTTTTTATTGTGGTGAAAATGCACACACCCAAATACGGGCCAGCACAAGTTTCTCACATATAATTCAGTGACATTGATTACATTCTTCGCTCTGGGCACCCATTCTCACTCTCTTTTTCCAAAATATCCCACCACCATTAACATAAAGTCACTGCCCCCCCCAAAAAACTCCCCTCCTACTGGTCATTCACAATGTTGCTTTCTGTGGGTCTTATTTAATATAAGTGAGATCATACAGGATTTGTCCTTTGGCTCTGACTGATTTCTCTCAACATGATGTTTTCAAGGTACATCCCTGTTGTGGCACACATCAGGACTTCATTTTTCTTTATGGCTGCATAACATTCCATTGTACGTACGGACCATGTCGTGTACATCCATTCATCTGTCACTAGGCATTTCTGTTATTTCCACCTTTTGGCTACTGTGGAAAGTGCTGCAATGAACATGGTGTGCAAGTCTCTGTTTGTGTTCATAGCTGTATCCTTATTATTTTGTAAGTAATCTCTGTTTCCTTTTCTGGAGACTTTTAAGATTTTTCCCTCAGCCTTTGACAGTTTTCAGTTTTACTAATATGTCTTTGGTTTTGTTATTTTACCCATAGCTGATGTCCGCTTCTAGAGAAAAAAAAAAATCCACCAGCCACTCCTCGGAAGGAAGGTTGGGCAATCTACTTCCCTAGTAATACTGCCTGGGAAACCCAAGGAGGGGTCGCTATGAGTCAAGTCAAGTCAATGGTAGTGACTTTGGTTTGGGCTTTGCTTCCAGTGGGTGTGGTTTGGGCTTTGCTCCCATAAAGACTGACAGCCTTGGAGACCCTGTGGTGCAGTTCCACTCTGTCCTCTAGGGGCGCTGTGGGTC
>NW_006921686.1:2265477-2267054 GCF_000298275.1 Orycteropus afer afer | reverse complement strand
GATGAAGTCTCCCCACCTTTGCTTCCAAGGAGCATTCTGGTTGAACTTCCTCCAGAAGTGCACATTTGTTCATTCTTCTGACAGCCCATGGTGTCTTCAGTCATCTTCACCCAATGCATCGATTCTTCTTTGGTCTTACTTGTTCATTGCCCACCTTTCGCATGTAGATAAGATGATTAAGACTTCATGCCGTAAGAACTCCATGTTCAGTGCTGGGAAGGTGGCCACTTTCCAGATGAGGAAGGTGACTTTCAGAGAAGTTATGTTTTGTCCCAGGATCATAGACATAGTTGGGGGAGGAAATGGTTCTTTTATGTCCTTGAATTTTCCCACGTGGCCACTGTGTCTCCACTTCTTTTCTTATAAGGACACCCATCCCATCTACTGCAGTGTGACAAGGTCATGTTCACAGGCACTAGGGGTTGAGATTTGAGCATATCTCTCTGGGGGACACGGTTGAACCCATAACATCATCTTTACCTCCTTTGCTTCTTGTAAAATGCTTAGAACAGCACTTGGCACAGAGTGATTGCCCTGTAAAACCAAAAGCAAACCTTCAGCCTTCAAGTCAATTCTGAGTCATGGCACCCCCATGGTTTCAGAGTAGAACTGTGTTCCGTAGAGTTTTCTTGGTTATAATCTTTATACAAGCAGATCACTGGGTCTTTCTTCTGGGTTGTCGCTGGATGGATTTGAACCTCCCACCTTTATGTTAGTGGTCGAGAGCAAAGTGATCCAGGGACCTGAATCACTCCACACGCATTATCTGTTATTGCTGCTATCGCTGGCCAGTGGGACTGGTCCTCACAGAGGGCCTCACCTCTCCCTCCCAAACTCTCTGCAGTGCTGACCTCTGCCTCCCAGTTCCCAGGTCCAGCCGGTGCTAGGATTTCTGGTGAAGTGATTAGGTCAGGGTCAGAGGCCTGTGTGGTCCCAAGCTCTGCTGCTGGTGACCCCACCACATCCTGCCCTAGAAGCCACTATAGCCACAGCCAAGTGGTCTCAGCACCACAGGGGTGATGGCCAAGGAGAGGCTGGCTCTGGGCTGCCTGTGGTCACAGCTTCAGAAAAAGACCAAGAGTGGGTGACAATGGGAAGCAGCCTGAACCCTCCCACACGGCTGGGGGAAGGTAAAATGGTGCAGCCGGTTTAGGAAACCGGTGGACACTATCAATGATCTGTGACCAGCTTCCTGTGGTCAGGGCTTCTTATCTTTGGGATGTGGTGGGGACAGCCATCTTCTCAGGCCAGACCGTCCTGATGGGGGCAGGCTTGGCATGGTTCTAGGGACTCTGGATTCAAAGGAACACACGCTTGTGAGACACCCTTTGGACCTGGAATTGAACTCCCTCCCATGGCTTAGCTCTCAGCGAAACAATAGTCAGGTCTCTGAGCTGGACACCTACACCAGGGAGACGATGGCAGATCCGAAGGGCAGCATTTGCACAGGGAGAAATGTAGGGAGGCAGGAATGTTCAGGCCAGGACACAGGGAAAGGGTGACCTCAGGGAGGAAGTGGGAGGAGCTTACACTGTGAGGGGTATAACCAGGGTCACAAAACAACGTGTGTATGAACC
>NW_006921686.1:2258501-2259094 GCF_000298275.1 Orycteropus afer afer | reverse complement strand
CTGTATGGAAAGTGAATTTGCTCTGTAAACTTTCACCCAAATCACAATTAAAAAAAAGAAAAAAGAAAAAATATATAGACAATGTATTATTGTATAATGTTATAATAATAACAATTTAATTAATAGCATATTTTACTTAACCCAATCTACCCTCAATATTATTATTTCTATATGTAACCAAAAAACAACATCATGATAAATGGCGAAAAGATTGACGTTGTCAAGGATTTAGTTTTCCTTGGATCCACAATCAACACCCATGGAAGCAGCAGTCAAGAAATCAAACAACACATTGCACCGGGCAAATCTGCTGCAAAAGACCTCTTCAAGTGTTAAAGAGCAAAGACGTCACTTTGAGGACTCAGGTAGGACTGATCCAAGTCACAGCATTTTCAATTGCCTTATATGCAGGTGAAAGGTGGAGAAAAGGTAAAGACTGAAGAAGAATCGTTGCCTTTGAATGACGGTGTTCACGAAGAAGATCTAACATACCATGAAGTACCAGAGAACGAGCAATCTGCCTTGGAAGATCAGCCTGAAATCAGAGGCTTAAATATGGAAAACAGCCTCCATAGCAGACATTGGTTTTGTGT
>NW_006921686.1:2255215-2257966 GCF_000298275.1 Orycteropus afer afer | reverse complement strand
TTTGAACTGCCAGCCTTGCATGTCTGGGGGCTAAGGTTAACTGTCCAGTTGTCTCCTGAGACACATTAACGTACTTATTAACCTGTTTCTAGGAGCTCTGATAGCATAGTGCCTAAGGCACTTGACTGCTAAGCAGAAGGCTGGCAGTTCAAACCCACCAGCCACTCCTCGGAAGGAAGGTTGGCCAATCCTACTTCTGTAGTGATACTGTATCGGGAACCCAAGGAGGGGTCGCTATAAGTCGGGCCGACTGGACGACTGGACTGACTGGACGGCATACAACAACAACAACAACAGGGGAGATAGCAAAGAAAAAGATGTGTAAATCGACCTTTCACCCTATTCAGTTCTTCAGGAACTGAGTTACCATGTTTTCTTATCTGTCTTCAACCAGGGATGCAGGCTGAACTTTGACCCTGCTCAGTTTCATGTCCAGTTTCCTCTCTTTTTACATTCAGCAGAGCAAGATTACACAGCTTGTCTCCACCCATGCTGCTGTTAGATGCTATGGAGTTGTCTTTGATTCAAAGTGACTCCACATACAACAGGATGAAAAATGCCTGGTTCTGCACTATCCTCACAATTTTTGCCATCCTTGAGCCCCTCATTGCAGCCACCGTGTCAATCCACCTTGTTGAGGGTCTTACTCTTTTTCGCTGACCCTCACTTTACCAAGCATGATATCCTTCTCCAGGGAACGGTCCCTTCTGATAACATGACCAAAGTACAAGAGATGATGTCTGGCCATTCTCTCTTCCAAGGAGTGTTCTGGCTGTACTTCCTCGAAGACAAATTTGTTCATTCTTCAACAGTCCATGGTATATTCGACTTTCTTTGCCAATATCACAGTTCAAATGCATCAACTCTTCTTCGGTCTTCCTTATTCATCATCCAGCTTTCAAATGTACAAGAGACTACTGGAAAGACAATGGCTTGGGTCAGGCACACCTTAGTCTTCAAAATGACATCTTTGCTCTTGAAAGAGGTCTTTTGCGGCAGATTTGCTCAATGCATCATGTCATTGATTATTTGACAGCTGGTTCCATGGGTGTTCATAAGGATCCAAGGAAAATGAAATCCTTAACAACTTCAGTCTTTTCGCCATTTATCATGATGTTGCTCATTGGTCCAGTTGTGAGGATTTTTGTTTTCTTTAGGTTGAGGTGTAATCCACACTGAAGACTCTAGTCTTTGGTCTTCACTTTCAGCAAGCAAGCTGTGTCATCTGCATATCGCAGGTCTTCCTACAATCCTGATGTCATGTTCTTCTTCATTATAACCCAGCTTCTCAGATTGTTTGCTCAGTGTGGTAATTAAGTTTGTGTGTCAACTTGGCTGGGCCTGGTTAAGTGGCTGGGCAGCTGGATGTAGTATTCCCCATGATGAGACTGGTAATCAACTCCATGGTGGGATCTACTGGGAGCAGCTGAGTAGCTGCCTTAGGGACTGTGGTCTGCTTCCTGTATATAAGGAGAAGCCTTGGGGAACAGTCTCCTAGCTTATGGCATGCTTGAATCCTACATGTAGCTGTGTCATTGTTCAGCAGCCTACCATGCTCTGCCGATCTTGGGACATTCAATGGACTCGAATTAATGGCCTGCCATGTGGTTTAGTAGTATTGGGACTGTGCCTTGTTACTTGTTGACCTTGGGCTTGTCAGCCTTAGCAGCTGAGTGAAGAAATGCCTCCAGCTTCAGTGGGCCAGGAGTAGGAGGCAGAGCTGAAGCTCGAGGTTGAGGGGCTTTCGCCCAGCTTCTAGAGCCTGGCACTTTGAACTCGGACTTCAAGCCTCCAAACTGCAAGAGAATAAACTCTTGTGTGTTAAGCCATCCCATTTGTGGTATATATTCCTGTCAGAGCGACACCAGGTAACCAATACACTCAGAATACAGACTGAATATATGTGGGGAAAGGATACAACCCTGAAGCAAACATTTCATGACTTTGAACCATTCAGTATCCCCTTGTTCTGCCTTTGGTCTGTGTGCCCTTTCTGCATGAGTACAGTGCAGTGTTCGCCATTCCCATTCTTCCCAGTGTTGCCCATAATGTGTCACAATCCACACCGTCAAATGCCCTTGCATAGTCAACAAAACACAGGTCAACATCTTTCCGGTATTCCTTGCTTCCAGCCAAGATCCATTGGACATCAGCAATGTATCCCTCATTCCATATCCTCTTCTGAATCCAGCTTGAATTTCTGGAAGGTCCCTGTCAATATACTGCTGCAACTATTTTCGAATTTTCCAGCACAATTTTGCTTATGTATGA
This sequence comes from Orycteropus afer afer, assembly GCF_000298275.1. Lineage (NCBI taxonomy): Eukaryota > Metazoa > Chordata > Mammalia > Tubulidentata > Orycteropodidae > Orycteropus > Orycteropus afer. The sequence continues at coordinate 2,255,695 of NW_006921686.1, read as the reverse complement.
TATTAATGATATTGTTCTGCATATTAATTTCTGCATTCTGTTGGACCACCTTTCTTTGGAATGGACACAAATGTGGTTCTCTTCTAGTTGTTTAGCCAGGTAGCTATCTTCCAAATTTCTTGCTGTAAACGAGTGAGCATTTCTAGCAATGCATCTGTTTGTTGAAGCATCTCCATGGGTATTCCATCAATTCTTGGAGCCTCGCTTTTTGCCAAGTCCCTCGGTGCAGCTTGGACTTCTTCCTTCAGTACCATTGGTTTTTGATCATATGCCACCTCCTGATGCTGTTGAACATACAGTGACTCTGTGTATTCCTTCCATATTTTTTTTTGATGCTTCCTGCATCATTCAATATTTTGCCCATTGTTGTTGTTGTTATGTGCCGTGGAGTCGGCCCCGACTCATAGCGACCCCTCCTTGGGTTTCCGAGGCAGTATCACTACGGAAGTAGGATTGCCCAACCTTCCTTCCGAGGAGTGG
>NW_006921686.1:2244366-2254515 GCF_000298275.1 Orycteropus afer afer | reverse complement strand
GGAAGCCATAGGTGTGGGTTCAATTCCAGACCTGAAGGGCAGCTAGGGGCCATAGTCTCAGTGGTTCCACCAGGCTCTATCGGACCAGCAAACCTGGTCTCCTCCCCCTTTTTTTTTCTCCAAATGATTTTGAGTTTTGTTCCACATTGTTCTCCCTCTCTATCCAGGATCTCCTACATAGATCCCCTTTCCTGTCTTTTTAATGAGTACAAAGAAGTCATTAACTCATGGAAGCCTTGACCCCTGGAGGCTCTTGAATACGGAAGAATTAGTTTTAACTTGCTGAGCGATCTCTTACAGCTGATGGTGGAAACTGTGACGGTTACTAGAAACTGCTCAGTGGTGCTCCCTTCCAGTGGCGTCCAGGAAACGTGCCATGCCTTAGGTATGTATGCCTCTGGACAGAGTGCTCCTTGGGAGTGAGGGTGGGGAGACTTTATCTCATGCACTTTGGACATGTCATCAGGATGGAGTAGGCCCCAGAAAAGGACATCTTGCTCAGCAGAGGGTCAGCAAAAGAGGAAGATCCCAGCGAGACGGACTGACACAGTGGCTGCAACAATGTGCTCCAACATAGCAACAGTTAGGAGGATGGTGCGGGACCCCGCGGTGTTTCACTCTGTTGTGCATGGGATGGTCATGAGTTGGAAACAACCATATGGCTCTGACAATAACCACCAATACACATTTATTTTTTCTTCCCCTAGGCTTAAAGGTGTTTATGGGCCATTCATTTTTTTTTTTTTCTTTTTCTATTTGTGGTGATTTGGGTGAAAGTTTACACAGCAAATTCATCTTCCATTCAGCAGTTCATATACATTTGAAGGTGGACTAGGGGTCATATTCTTGGGGATTTCACCATTCTCTATCAGACCAGTAAGACTGCTCTTTTTTATAATTTTGAGTTTTGTTCCACATTTTTCTTCCACTCTATGCAGGATCTTGAAAGTGGTAGTTGGGCACCATCTAGTTCTTCTGGTCTCATGGTCATGCAGACTGAGGTTTGTACGGTCCACTAGTCCCTTGGACTAATTGTGTCTGTGTGTCTTTGGTCTTCTTCATTTTCTTTGCTCTGGACCAGGAGAGACCAATTGTTGCATCTTAGATGGCCACTTGCAAACTTTTAAGACCTTGGTCACTACTCACCAAAGTAGGATGCAGAACGTTTTTATGTAGTATATTATACCAATTGAGCTTGATGTCCACCATGACCATGGTCCTGAGCCCACAGGTCCAATAACTCGACCCCTCAGGTGGTTGACTGTGCCTAAGAAGTTACCATAACTTTTGTTCCTTGTTAGTTCTAGTTATATGGATGTTCGTACAGCACATACAAATATGTATGTAGAAATATCATCTGCCAGACTTATATAAAACCATAGGTATATTCCCTTTTGCCTAGACATGCCTGATCATTCAACACACAAGTTATTATTGAACTCTTTTACATTCTTTTTTTTTTCCATTAAATATTCCAAAGCTGGAGTGTATGTCATCCTCTTTACACCTCTGTTCAGACTCACCATGTTCCGAGGTGCAGTAACCATGTGTAACTGGTGGCCGCCATATTGAACAGTTCGGATCTAGATCTTGAAGAAGTAGATGAAGAGAGAGCAGCACAGATATTACAGTCAAGAGAAGGTGCATTCACTCCACCCTGCAACTCCATTTCCATAGAGTTTCCTGTAATAAATCTTTATGTGTGGACCCAAGGACTGAGGCACTGGAGTGCACACACGTGCAAAGACATAGTGCAGTATAAGCAAAAATAGTGGAAACCACCTAAAATTCCACCAGTGGGGAAGTGATTCAATAAAACAAGTTTCAAACTAACAACAGATCAATTATGCTGTTGAAGGGGAACAAGGGTTTGTGAACAGTTTATGAAAACATTCTGAAAAATGAAGAACAATGATAAATAAAGGACACGATCGCTATAATGGATGGAATTTGAATAAGGACTATTCATCCCACGAAGTCCATTCCCACTCACAGCGCCCCTAGAGGACAGAGTGGAACTGCACCACAGGGTTTCCAAGGCTGTCAATGTTTACAGAAGCAAAGCCCAAACCACACCCACTGCCAGAGTCGATTCTGACTCACAGCGCCCCTAGAGGACAGAGTGGAACTGCCCACAGGGTTTCCCAGGCTGTCAATCTTTACAGAAGCAAAGCCCAAACCACACCCACTGCCATGGAGTCCATTCTGACCCACAGCGCCCCTAGAGGCCAGAGTGGAACTGCACCACAGGGCTTCCAAGGCTGTCAATCTTCACAGAAGCAAAGCCCAAACCAAACCCACTGCCCTGAAGTTGATTCTGACTCACAGCGCCCCTAGAGGATGGAGCGGAACTGCACCACTGGGTTTCCAAGGCTGTCAATCTTTATAGAAACAGACTGCCTCATCTTTCTCCCGCAGAGCAGCTGGTGGGTTTGAACTGCTGACTTTATGGTTAGCAGCCAAATGCATTAGCTACTGTGCCACCAGAGCTCCTTGAGTATGGACTGCAGATCACATGGTTGTGTATCAGTGTTACTTTTCCTTATTTCAGTAATTGCACCATGGTTATGAAAGAGGATATCCTTGTCCTTAAGAATTATGAATTTATGAATTTAGGGGTGATGGAGTCAAGATGAATGCAACACATTCTCAGACGACTCAGGAAAAAAAAAATTATACTGATGTCCTTACTACCCAAAAGTAGAGCATTCCTATGAAACTTTCTGTAAGCCGAAATGGTGTGAAAGGAAGAAGCAATTACTGTGCAGTTATATGGGAAAAGATGTGAGCATTCCCAGACCCCCCAAAACAACCGACTGTTCTAGTTACCTAGAGCCACTCTGACAAGAATATACCACAAATGGGATGGCTTGAACAAACAGGGGTTTATTCTCTTACATTTGGAGGCTTTAAGTCTGAGTCCAAAGGGCCAGGCTCTAGGGGCTGGGGGAAAGCCCCTCGACCTTGGGCTTCAGCTCTGCCTCCTGCTCCCGGCCCGCTCAAGCCAGAGGCATCTCTTCATTTAGGCAGCTACTGGCTGCTCAAGTTGCCAAGCCCAGGGTTGACAAGTAAAAAGGCACAGTCCCGATGTTACCAAACCACACGGCAGGCCATTAATTCAAGTCCATTTAAGTCCCAAGGTCAGCAGAGCATGGCAGGCTGCTGAACGACATGGCTACATGCAGGGTTCAAACGTGCCATAGGCTAGAGACTATTCCTAAAGCTTCTCCTTATATACAGGAAGCAGACCACATCCCAAAGGCAGCTACTCAGCTGCTTGTGGTAGATCCCACCATGGAGTTGATTGCCAGTCTCATCATGGGGAATAACTACCACCAGCTGCCCAGCCCCTCAACCAGGCCCAGCCAAGTTGACACACAAACTGAACTACCACACCAACCAAATGACACATAAAACCGAAGCCAACACCGAGTGTTCACAGACACAGCTCAAAGCCGTGGCGGCTTGATGCTGGTATGCTGAGTGTGGGTCCCCAGGGAGGCCCGCTCCGTGCGTGCTGCCTCTTCGACAGCTCACGGCTAGACAAATGCTGACTGCTGGTTTTCACCTTTTTCATAAAATCAAAGACCCTCTTCTGATTTCGTTCGATGAGCAAAAACAGGGACTAATGCAGGTCTTTCATAAAAGCAAAGTGGTGTGAAGTCAGCTTTTGAAAAGGAGGGCCTATTTGTGTGCGTGTATATAGATATACAGATATACAGATATACACATACACATACACATACATGCATATACACACACACTTGTATATATGTTCATAGGTTCTGTCTCTCACTGCTGTCGAGTCAGCCCTGACTCGTAGCAACCCCTCCTTGGGTTTCCGAGGCGGTATCACTACGGAAGTAGATTGCCCAACCTTCCTCCTGAGGAGTGGCTGGTGGGTTTGAACCGCCAGCCTTCTGGTTAGTAGTCAAATGCCTTAGGCACTATGCCACCAGTGCTCCCATACATAGGTTAGGTTATGTATATAGCCTGTATATGGGTTGTGTATATAGTTAGGTTATGTATATACATTGCAATGAATTATTTAATATGGCTTTTCTACCCTTGGTCTTTTTAACTCGCACCAGATGACTGGGTGGAACTATGCAAATGTGAGGTACTGTGGTCACCACAGGAGCTCTGGTGGTGCGGTCCCTGAGGCTGCTAACTGGAAAGTTGGAGGTTCAAACCCAACAGCCACTCCACGAAAGGAAGACTGGGCAATCTATTTCCATAAAGATTTACTGCCTTGACCCCCAAAGGGGGTCACTGTGAGTCAGAATCAACTCTATGGCATTGAGGTGTTTGTGTGTGTGTGTGTGTGTGTGTGGTCACCAGGGGGATTGGATAGCTTGTTAATAATGTAAATAAGGTACATGGCACCCTTGTGGGGGTTGTTATTGTTAGGTGCCATTGAGTCATCTCTGGCTCACAGCGACCCTGTGCACAGCAGAACGAAACACTCCAGGGCATGGTCCCTTCTGACAACATGACCAAAGTAGGTGAGGCAAAGTCTGGCCATTCTCACTTCCAAGGAACATTCTGGCTGTACTTCCTCCAGGACAGATCTGTTAGTGCTTTTAACAGTCCACGGCACTTTCAGCATTCTTTGCCAACACCACAACTCAAAAGCATCAACTCTTCTTTCGTCTTCCTTATTCATTGTCCAGTTCTCCCATGCATATGAGGCAACTGAAAATATCATGGCTTGGGTTAGGTGCTCCTTAGTCATCAAGGAGACATCTTTACTCTTCACCACTTGAAAGAGGTCTTTTGCAGCAGATTTGTCCAATGCAATATGTTGCCTGATGTCTTGACTGCTGCTTCCATTGGTGTTGATTGTAGAACTAAGTAATATTAAGTCCTTGACAACTTCAATCATTTCTCCATCCATCGTGAAGCTGTTTATTGGACCAGTTGTGAGGATTTTTGTTTTCTTTATATTGAGGTATAATCCATACTGTAGACTGTAGTCTTTAATCTTCATCAGTAAGTGCTTCAAGTCATCCTCACTTTCAGCAAGCAAAGGTGGGTCATCTGCATTATCGCATGTTGTCAGAAGGGGCTATTCCCTGGAGAAAGATATCATGCTTGGTAAAGTGGAGGATCAGTGAACAAGGAGAAGGCCCTCAACGAGATGGACTGACACAGTGGCTGCAATGATGGGCTCAGGTATAGGAGGGATCATGAGATGGGAGCAGGACCGGGTAGTGTTTCGTTATGCTGTGCACAGAGTCACCCATCTTATTCTAGAAGCTCTTTTGAAACCTGTTTAGCCTAATACCTGCATACAAGCCTCAGAGAGGCCTGGCAATCTGCTTCCGTTGATCATTGCCATGGAAACTATGGAGCAGTTTTACCGGACACACACAGGGTCGCTTTGACTCAGACGCAACAGGATGGCAGTGGGCTATAGATAACCCCAACCCATTGCCTTCGAGTTGGTTGGGTTGGTTCTGACTCCTAGCAACCGTTTAGGATAGGGTGGAACCACCCCATAGGATTTCCAAGGCTGTAATCTTTTTTTTTTTTAATCTTAATTTTGATTGTGATTTGAGTGAAAGTTTACAGAGCAAATTCACTTTCCATACAGCCACTCACACACACTTTGTCTCATGACATTGACTGTAATTTCCCACAATGCAACAGCTCTCCTCCTACTTCCTCCCTATAGTTACCTCTTCCCTGTGTCCTTCCCTCCCATGCACTCCTAGCCCCGCCTCCAGCTGTCTCCCGGTGCAGACACAGCCCTTCTTTTCTCCCATGATTGACCTCTCCAAGGAGTGTATCTACCTCAGGTACATGTTCAGCTCATATGCCTGTCTTTTGTTTGGCCGGAAGCACAGGCTGGGTTCGATTCCAGACCTGAGGGCCAGGTAGGGGCCATAGTCTCAGTAGTTCCACTAGGCTCTATCATGATACATAATTTTGAGTTTTGTTGCATATTGTTCTCCCACTCTGTCCAGGATCTCCTATACAGATCCCCCTCCGAGTGGTTGACAGTGGTAACCAGGCACCATCTAGTGCTTCTGATCTCGTAATCAGATAGTCTGAGGATCATGAGGTGTATCAGTCCCTTGGCCTAATTGTTTCCATGCATCTTTGGTTTTCTTCATTCATTTTTGCTCTGGATGAAGAGAGACCCATCATTGCTCCTAGATGGCCGCTTGCAAGCTTTTAAGATCCCAGTCACTACTTGCCAAAGCAGGATGTGGAACAATGTTTTGTGTAGTATGTTATGCCAGTTGAACTTGATGTCCCTTGCGACTATGGCCCCGAGCGCACAGGTTCAACTACTCATTCCCTCTGGGTAACTGGCTGTGACCAAGAAGTGACTACAACCTTGTCCCTTGTCAGCTCTACTATACACCTGGGAATTCTTACAGAACATACCAATACACTTGTAGAAACATTGTTTGTCAGCCCTACACATGGTCATGGGCACTCCCCCCTCCCCCCCGCATAGACATACCTGATCATTCACCAAGGCTATACTCTTTAGGGAAGCAGACTGCCTCAACTTTCTCCTGCAGAGTGGCTGGTCTCTGCAAACCCACTTCAAAATCCTTTCTGAGTGTGTAGGCTGCACCTAGGGAGCCCTGACGGTGCAATGGTTAAACAGTCAGCTGCTAACCAAAAGGTTGACAGTTCAAACGAGCTGTGGGAGTAAAGACCAGTGATCTGCTCCTGTAGATATTACAGCCTACGAAGCCCTATGGGGCTGTCCTCCTCCATCCTACAGGGTTGCTGTAAGTAAAAATGGACTCATTGTCACACAACAACACCGTCTACCTGGCTTCGTTCAATGAAACCGAAGCTTGTTTTCCAACAGCTACACCTATATGCCCATCCCAACACACAAACGTTACACTCGTCAAAGTCTGGGTGCATTCACTCCAAACTTCTCGTAAGAGTTCCAATAGGGTGGCGGGTGAGAGACTTTCAATGTTTACTTTTTGTGTGTGAGGAGGTGGTTATTTCTGGATCGTTCAAATGTTTGCAATAAGCATGGATTATTTGTAATGAAAAGAGAATTAATTTTTTCTTTCAAATGTTGCAGAAAACATGCACAGCAGAACACACACCCATTCACACTGTAGACAGTGCAATTCAGTAACATTGTTTCCATTCTTCACATTGCGGCCACATTGTCACCACCTCGACCTACATTGTTTCAGCACCATTGGCTTCCAGTTTTGAAAAACTGAAGCTGCTCCAGAGAAAAGACCAGGTTTACTGGTCTGATAAAGTCTGGTGAGACCCTGGAGACTATTTCCCCAGGTGACCCTTCAGGTCTGGAATTGAACTCACTCCTGTGGCTTCCAGCCAAACAATAGACAGGCCTATAGGGTGGAGAGGAGCTCTGGTAGCATAGTGGCTAAAGCACTTGACTGCTAACCAGAAGGCTGGCGGTTCAAACCCACCAGCCACTCCTCGGAAGGAAGGTTGGGCAATCCTACTTCCGTAGTGATACTGCCTCGGAAACCCAAGGAGGGGTTGCTATGAGTCGGGGCCGACTCGACGGCACATAACAACAACAACAACAACATGGGGTGGAGATTTACATCAGGTAGATGCACTTCTTAGAACAATCAATCACTGGAGAACAGAAGGGCAGTATTTGCACAGGGAGATAGCTGAGGAGGCCGGAATGTACAACAAAGAAGGAGGGGAGAGGTACCTACGGGAGGAAGTGGGGAGAGAGCTGTTGCATTGTGGGGAGTTGCAGTCAATGTCATGAAACAAAATGGGTATGAACTGGTGTATAGAAAATGAATTTGCTCTGTAAACTTTCATTCAAATCACAAGAAAAAGAAAAAGAAAGAGAAAGAGAAAAACTGAAGTTGCTCTAGAAATATAGTTTGTTGTTACATTGAAAGTATTGCAACTCATGTTACAAAACGTGTACAGATTGTTGAACGGAAACCAAATTTCCTCTGTAAACTTTTCCCCAAACCACAGTTTAAAAGAAAGAAAGAAAAATCCTCTGTTGTTGTTAGTGGCCATGTGTGGAGGTGGCCCCTGACCCATGGTGACCCCCCCTCCCCCCAAGGAACAAAATGTTACTGACTCTGCACCGTTGCCACGGTCACTTGCAGACTGGATTGTTGTGACGCTTAAGGCGTTCACTGGCTGATTTTTTGGAAGTAGATTGCCAGGCCTGTCTTCCTGATCTCTCTTAGAGTGGCAGCTCTGTGGGACCGGCTCTCCCACCTGGAAGGTGAGAAGTCTCCTGCAGAACCCCGCTGCCCGTCATACAAAAATATTCATGGTGGAGGAAAGATGTGGACGACAGATTGTAGATTTGCCCAACAGCATGGGCCAATACACTTGCTTTGCGATGAAAATCGCTATCCTTCATGGTGGTTGGCTGAGTAATGGCTCCCAATGACATGCACATCCTAATTCTGGAACCTGTCCATATGTCACCTGACGGCCAATGAGTCTTTGCAACTGTGATGGAATTAAGGCTCTTGGGATGAAGAGATGATCCCACCTGGAGATGGGCCTCACATGCCATCCAAGCATCCTGATAAAAGAGGCGGATCTGACCGGGGAGAAGGCAATGTCAGGACTGGAGCAGGGTGCTGTACTAATGGCTCTGAAGATGGAGGAAGGGGCCGGCGGCCAAGGGACGCGAGGCTGCCGTGTTGAGTGCTAGCCGCCAGAAGGGACTCGGTACCTTGGTTTCACCCCCAGCCCTGGTAGCGTGGTTCTCAAGCACTCGACTGCTCATTGAAAGGTCATAGGTTCCAAGCCACGAGCTGCTCTGCAGGAGAAAGAGGTGGCAGTCTGCTAAAGTTCACAGCCTTGAAAGCCCTGTGGGAGTCACCTTTGAGGCCTGGAACTGAACTCACCCCTGTGGTTCAAGTTTCATCCAAACAACAGAGAGGCAGGCCCCTGAGGTGAACATCAGGGAAGTACACACTCCTGAGAACAGTCAACCACAGGAGATCCAAAGGGCAGCATTTACCCGGGGGCAAAGCTCGGGAGGCAGGAAGGGACAGGGAAGGACAAAGGGAAATGGGAAACCCAGGGAGGAAGTGAGAATGCAGTCAATGTCACAAAACAGAAGGTGCATGAGCTGCTGAAGGGAAGAGCAATTGGCTCGAATCACAATAAAAAGTTCTTTTAAAAATTATTTAGTTTCAATAATTATGCAAATGATATCATGCATTAGAAACAAAAACTGTAAAGCAGGGAAAAAAAAAAAAAAGGAAAGAAATCCTATGGAACAGTTCTATTCTGTCCTACAGGGTCGCGATGAGTCGGAATCACATTGACAGCAACAGGTTTGGGTTTTTTGTGTGTGTGAAGACAGGGGCATAGATTGGAGAGATGCAGCCATAAAACCCTTCAAAGAGCCAAACCCATTGCCATCCAGTTGATTTTGACTCACAGCGCCCCTAGAGGACAGAGTGGAACTGCACCCCAGGGTCTCCAAGGCTGTCAGTCTTCAGAGAAGCAAAGCCCAAACAACACTCACTGCCGTGGAGTCCATTTAGACTCACAGCGCCCCTAGAGGACAGAGTGGAACTGCACCCCAGGGTCTCCAAGGCTGTCAGTCTTTACAGAAGCAAAGCCCAAACCACACCCACTGCCTGGAGTCTATTCCGATTCACAGCGCCCCTAGAGGACAGAGTGGAACTGCCCCACAGGGTTTCCAAGGCTATCAAATCTTTATAGAAGCAAAGCCCAAACCAAACCCACTGCTGTAGAATGGATTCTGACTCACAGCGCCCCTAGAGGACAGAATGGAACACTCCCATTGAGTTTCCCAGGCTGTAATCTTTATGGAAGCCGACTGGGGCATCTTTCTCCCGCAGAGCGTCTAGTGGTTCAAACTGTCAACCTAGCCGTTAGCAGCCCAGCATTTAACCACTGCACCACGTGGGCTCCTTACGCAGCCACAAGCCAAGGAATTCCTGCAGGCACCTGCAAGTGGGAGGGGCAAGGAAAGGTTCTCCCCCACGGCCTTCAGAGGGAGCGTAGGCCTGCTGACGCCTTGGTTGCGGACAGCTGGCTCGGTTTCTGTTTAGGAATTTGTTACGGCAGCTGGTGGGTGGAACCTGATACAGGATCCCACCCACACACACCCACACACACACTGGTTCCAGCACGTCTCCCGGAGAACCAGAATGAGGC
>NW_006921686.1:2232249-2243925 GCF_000298275.1 Orycteropus afer afer | reverse complement strand
GCAGTCAAGTGCCTTAGGCACTACGCTACCAGAGCTCCTTCAATGGTTCATACACACTTTAATTAATGACATTTTTGGTTGCAGTCTCCACAGTGTGACAGCTCTCTTCCCATTTCCTCCCCTTCCTTCTCCTTTCCCACCCCTTCCTGCCTTCTGAGCTCTATCTCTGGGCAAATGCTGCCCTTTGGATCTCGTGTGGTTGATTGTTCTAAGGAGCATGTACCTCCCTCACGTCAATGTTCACCTCCTAGGCCTGTCTATTGTTTGAAAGATGAAGGGTATCTAAGGGCTATAGTCTTGGGGTTTCCACTGGTTTCTATCAGACCACTAAGCCTGGTCATTTTTATGATCTTTGAGTTTTGTTTCACTTTTTTCTTCCTCTCTATCTGGGACCTTCTCCTGTGATCCCTTTCAGAGTGGTGGCGGCAGTGGTCGCCGGGCACCATCTAGTTCTTCTGGTCTCAAGGTCATCGAGGCCGGGGATCCTGTGGTCTCGCCCATGGCTCTCTGACTTCCTTCACTCTTCTTCGCTCGGGATGGGGATAGGCCAATTGTTGCACCTTAGATCACCAGTCTGCTTATGAGGCACCTGGGTAGACTTGAACCCCTAATCTCTTGGTTAGCAGCTGAGTGAATTAACTGTTGGCAGCACTCAGGGACTCCTTGCAAACCCTAATGTGTTGTTGGATGCTGTGGAGTCATTTCCAACTCCTGGTGATGCCACGTGACAGAGTGGAACTGCCCTGTCGGCTTTCCTAGGCTGGACTCTTGACTGGGGCACATTACCAGGCCTTTGTGCTGTGGGGCCGTTTGGTAAGCAGCCAAGCATTTAACCATTGTGCCACCAGCCTTCCTTTTCAAAACCCTATGAAGATTTACTCCTCGGAAGGAAGGTTGGGCAATCCTACTTCTGTAGTGATACTGCCTTGGAAACCCAAAGAGGGGTCGCTATGAGTCGGGGCCGACTCGACGGCAAACAACAACAACAACAACAACAACATCATGAAGATTTAACAGCACAATGTCCCCAAGTGCTGGACCACCTGCACAGACCTGCTTGACCTCTCTGGGCCTCAGCGCAACTTGGCTGGTAGGCTGGTGGCGGGGAGCAGTCTCTGCTACCCAAGACCCAGTGGAAGCTGGATCCACAGAGCTCGCACGTGGGGGAAATCAAGGCACAGAGAGGGGCTGAGCCCTGACTGGGTGGGGGAGCCCTTTCAAGTAGCTTCCTCCTCCTCAGACCAGGGACTTCCTCTGTGTTCCAAGCCCTGGCCTCCTTCCTCTGACGGGGAGATGTTCAGAGTCCCCTGAGTGTGTGTGTGTGTGCCCCAAGAAGGGAGCCCGGCAGAGTGCCCAGCACACAGACCAATCAAAATCCCAGAGAGGAAGGCTGGTCATTTCCTCCCCAGTTCTGTGCACCCTCCCTTGGGGCTTAAAAACCGCAGCCCCAAAGACAGGAGGGCCTTTGATCAGATCAGCTGAGAGCCCAGGAGACCAGAATACGGTAAGTTGAGAAAGGGCTTGGACACGGGGACCCTGTCTTTCCTCTCCCTTCTCATCACTTTTATTTCTCCCCAGCATTTTCATTCTCTCTCTATCCCTCCCTTTTTTCTCTCTCTCTCCTCCTCCTGTTAGCTCTTCCTCATCTTAGGCACTCAGAATCCAGGGCTGAGATGAAGCTAAGGACTAAGACTGTCAAGGGACTATGGGAGTGACAGCCACCCCACAGGGCTGGAGATCCAAAACTGTTTCCCAGGGGATCAAACCCTTGAGCTGGGTCTAGTAGAAATGGCCAGGAATTCTACAAGTGGAGAATTCCAGAGAGGACTTGCAGACAGCTGGAATGGCAGGGCCAAAGGTCGGGAGGCCGCCGAGCACTGGTCTGGAGGTACGGGGAAGTTATTGTTAGGTGTCATTGAGTCAGCTCCCACTCATGGTGGCCCCATGTGCAGAATGAAACACTGCCCGGTCCTGCGCCAGCCTCACAATCCCTGCTGTACCTGAGCCCATCGTTGCAGCCACTGTGTCAATCCATCTCGTTGAGGGCCTTCCTCCTTTTCGTTGTCCTTCCACTTTACCAAGCATGACATCCTCCAGGGAATGGTCCCTTCTGACAACATGACCAAAGTAGGCGAGAGGAAGTCTGGCCATTCTCACTTCCAAGGAGCATTCCAGCTGTACTTTGTCCAGGACAGATTTCTTCGTCCTTCTGGCGGTCCGTGGGGAAGTTACTGCGATAGAATTTCTGATCTTCTGAATTGTGGGGATGGGAAAACCGAAGCCCAGACCAGGGCAGAACTAGGATGTTCCTTGGATTCTGTGTCTCAGCATGAGACCATCTCCAGGAAAAGTGAGGGTCCCCTCCCCCCATCACACACCTGTGTCCTAAGGTCTGGGAACCAAGCCAGGCAGGGCTGTGGCTTAGGACTTGATGTAATGGAGGCTCCTGTCTTGCTTCATCTCACTGAAAGAGGAAACGGAAAACCAATTGGATGGACATGGGAGGGGTTGACGTTGCTTCATTCCCTCATTCCACCTTTGACATCCAACTTGGGCAAACAGAACTTTCAGAAAAGGGCCAACTTACTAGTTGCTTCTTCTTCTTTTTCATTTTTTCCATAAAATATTCCAAAGTGTCACAGAGGATTCAGTGAAAAGTCTTTTTCTCTGAACACCCTGCAGCCTCAGACCCCTTGTCATTTCTCCCAGAGGTAAACATAGGTATACCAGCTGGTAGTGGATCCTATCAATGAAGATGTAGGTTGCTGCTAAACACTTTTGTCTTTAAAACCAAAACTACAATGAATATGCTTCTACTTACGTCTTTGGACCCACCTTTAGGTTTCCAGAATTGCAAATGTTGATTCCAAGGCATGTGCACTTCTTATTTTAACAGAGACTGCCAACACTGTACCAATTTATATTTCCTACCCGAGAGTCCCCGTTTTCCTACACCCACTGAGTTTTATCATACTTGTTTTTTTTCCAACTTGAGAAGCAGTCAGTCCATTCCTTACATCTTCGAAGGAACTGAAGGCTTGTCTTTTTCACTTGGTTTTTCAAATGTGAGCGTTTATGATTTTTGACGTTCCTGGTTCAGTCCTGTTGAGTTGATTCTGATACACGGCAACCCCGGGTGCATCAGAGAACTGTGCTCCCTGAGGCTTCAAGGGCTGGCTTTTCAGCAGTAGGGCCACCAGGCCTTTCTTCTGAGGTGCCTCTGGGTGAATTTGAACTTTTCAACTAGCAGCTGGTTTGGACCCACCAAGGAACTCTTTTTCAATGCTTAGAGATTGTGAATGACAAAGGTTGGGTGAATTCAAGAAGATAAATCTGAGTCAAAGTGCCCGCCTCCACCCCTGTATGTCAGTTTTCAGAGGTTAACAACCTATAATGGTTCTGTGGGTGGATTGTTTAAAGACATTCTGTCCAAGTGGGTTCAGAAAGGCGGATGTTTAAGAAAAAAAGCCGACTGTGCCTTCTGTGTATTTATTGGCTCTGAAAACATTCCCACGTGGGTCTGTTATTTCCACTTTAATGAGGAAGCAGATGGGACATCCCCATTGGAAAAGATGGAGGAACTAGAGCCCAGCCAGGGAGGGGGCTGCCGTAGGGTTTACCAGCTGTTCCTCCCACGCAGCAGCTTGTGACTGCAGACAAGTTCCCTCTCTCCCCCGTACCCTCAAGTCCTTTTTCTCCTCTCCTTCCCTTTGCCCACCACTCTCATCCAGATCTCTCTCCGTCATCACTGACCTAGATCTCCACACCAGGTCTCTGGTCATCTGATCATCATCTGTTCTCTGGTCATCCTGTCTCTGAGTTCACCTTCACAGTGACCACAGGGGATCCTTCTAAACAGAAAATCGAACCTAGCCCCTCTCCAGCTCAAAGACTATCTATGGCTCCCTATCACCCCAGGGTAAAATACAATTCTTTAACATGGAATCTGCAGGCCTTTTTGACCTCATCTTGGCTACACTGGCCTTCTTCCTTCTTCTGGTGTATAGCCTCCTTTCTCTTACCTTGGCACCTTCTGCTTAGAATATAACCCCTTCCCTCCAGCCATACTTTTGGCCTGGTAGCTGTCCAAAGACAGGCCTTGGAGTCTAACTCCTGGGATGGGTCTCCTATCTCTGCTACTTGCTTAACTGTGAGGTCTTGGAAATGTCTCTTAATTTCTCTGTAGCTTCATTTTTCTCATCTGTAAAATGGGTGTTGCCACAGTGCCTACGTCATAAGGTCGTTACATGGATTAAACCAGGTAAGACATGAAAAAGGCTTAGCAATTATCACCACCATGATCGTAAATCGCTTGTCCTCTCCTTCACTCTGTTCTCATTGAATCCAGACCCTTCTCCTCACTGTACCACCTTAGTCCAAGCGATCTGTGCCTCATTTCACCTGGACAATTCCAATCTCTTCTTCCTGGTCTCTCTGGAAGCCATGTAACAGACAAGAACTTTTTTTCCCCCCCAATACAAAAATATATTCATCATCCAAAACCAAACCAAACTCACTGCCATCAAGTCGATTCTGACTCAGGGACCCCCATCGGGTTTTCAAGGTGGTAAATCTTTATGGAAGTAGATTGCCCAGTCTTCCTTCTGTGGAGTGGATGGTGGGCAGTCAAATGCTCTAGGCACTGCACCACCAGATCCCCTTATATTCGTCACAGAAACAATAATAGTACCCAGCCCTCAGGGTTGTTGTGACATAGGTACCGTTATAAGGTAATTAGAGAACCAAGGTACTTGGTTGACACAAATGACTTGCACCCAACTACCCACCTAAAAAGATGTCCTGTTGGCACAGGGCGTAAGCATTTAGCTGCTGACAAAGAGGTTGGTGATTCAAACCTACTAGTGGCTCAAGGACAAAAGATCCGCTCCCATAAAGATTTCAGTCTAGGAGACCCTCTGGGGGCAGTTCTACTGTCACATAGGGTGCTATAAGTTGGAACCGGCTTGACAGGCAATGGTTTTACTAATCTAAAGGCTGAGGGTTCAAACCCACCCAGGTCTACTGTGTAACACATGGAGTTGCCACGAGTTGGAATCGACTGACGGCAATGGGTTCTGTCTGGTAGAAGTTCATCTCTGGGAGGGCAGGGCCAGGGATACCACGAACCAATCCTGAGCCAGTTCACATCTCTTCAATGACGGTCAGACTCCGTCTCACCTGCTCTGGTCATGTTGTCAGAAGGGACTGATCCCCGGAGAAGGACATCGTGCTTGGTAAAGTGGAGGGTCAGTGGGAAAGGGGAAGACCCCCAGTGAGATGGGTTGACACAGTGGCTGCCATGATGGATCCAAGTAGAGCAAGGACCGTGAGGCTGGCATAGGACTGGGCGTCATCTGGTTGCTATGAGTTGGCACTGACCCGAGCACACCTAACAACAGCCATGAAGAAACGTACTTAGATGCTTAACCAGCAAAACTAGTCGTCGTCCCGTTGATTCTGACTCCTGACAACCCCACGTGAGTCAGAGGTGAGCTGAGCTCCTTGGGGGGGTTTCAGTGACTGATTCTCCAGATACAGATCGCCAGGCCTTTCTTCCAAGATGCCTCCGCATGGGCTCGAACCTCCAGCCTTTCTGTTAACCCTCCAATATTTGCTCCAGAAACCTCAGGCTCCTAGAATTGTAGAAATCCGAGTTCTTTCAATCATACTCGTTTTTTGAATGGGCAACACATCTACGTGGTTGTGGATTCAAGAGGACCAGCGGCATGTCTAAGAAAGCTTCCTACCAACGCTTACTCCCAGCTCCCCTGTGCTCTCCAAGAGCAACCACCCTTACAAGTTTGCTGTGTCTCCTTCCGGAGCCAGTCTGTACATATCTAAGTAAACACACACACACACAGACGTGCATAGAGGGTGTGCGTTCTCTCCGTTTGTAACTAGCTGGCGTTAAGACACCGTGCTGACTCTTGCTTTTGCCACTTTGCAGTAGATCTTGGAGCTCTTGCTACATCAGCCGGTAAAGAACTTCTTCATTTTTGTTAATGTTGTTGTTAGCTCCGGGGGAGTCAGCTGGAGTCGCGGTGCAACAGAACGAAATGGGGCTCGCTCCTGAGTTGTGCTCGGGGTCAGAGACGGGTCGGACTGCTGTACTCCATCAAGGTTTCACGGGGTGGTATTCGGAAACAGACGGCCAGGTCTTTCTTCCTGGTCTGTCTCCATCTGGAAGACTCCACCAAACATTTAGCATCACAGCAATACGCAAGCGTCCACTGACTGACGGGTGCTGGCTGTGCACGAGGTGTGCTCCCCGGGAACTGAACCCCAGTCTCTTGCGTGGAGGGTGAGAAGCGTACCACTGAGCCACTGGGCAGCAACACAGCAGTTGGCTGCGTTGGATGGCCCATCACTCACTCAGCCTGTTCCCTCTGGCTGGGCACCTCGGTTGTGCCTGGTTTTTGTTGCGATGCTTCGTGACTCACGTCCATCCCAGAGCTCCTGCCAACTCCAGAGCGCCAGAATCAGCATCTTTTTGTCTGTGCCTCTGAAGTCAGGGAGAGAAAAGGGCCAGTGAGCTCATGCCAGGAGAGGAGCGCCGTCAGCTGATGAGAGGCCCCGGTGCGGAAGCTCTTCTCCTTGCTCTGAGTCACCAAGCAGTCGGGGCCCGCTGGGAGTTTGCACAGCAGCCGAGGCAAAAGCCAGCTTCGTGCAGTTCATCCAAGGGGGCAGCCGGCAAAAACAGTCAACAACTGCCAAGGCTGATGGGCAAAAGGCCTGGTGGCACAGTGGTTAAGTGCTTGGCTGGGAACTGGAAGCCCAGCAGTTCAAACCTACCAGCCACCCCAAAGGAGAAGATGAGGCAGTCTGCTACTTTAGAGATTCATAGCTCTGGAAACCCTGTGGGGCAGGTCTACTCTGTCTTGTGGGGTCTAGGTGCTGGAATGGACTTCATGGCAGTGGGCCTTTCTGTCCTTTTCTTCCTCCTTCTCTCCTCCCCTCCCTTCTTTCTTTCTTAGGTTGGTGGTTTGAACCCACTGAGTAGCTCCATGGAGAAAGACCCTGTGACCTGATCCCGCAAAGATTAAACGAAAATCAAACCCACTGCTAGCGAGTCAATTCTGATGCCTAATGACCCTCTACGACAGAGTAGAACTCCCCCATAGGTCTTTACAAGGCTGTCAATCTTTATGGAAATCTTTATGTGGGTTCCAACTGCTGTTTGGTTAGCAGCCAAAGACTTTAACCACTACACCCCCAGAGCTCTATCCCTAAAGATTACAGCCTAGGAAACCCCATGAGGCAGCTCTTCTCTGTGTCACAGGGTCACTATGAGTTGGAACTGACTCAGTGGTAGACAAGGCGGCACAGAACCCCCCTAAGCAGGATGTGGGGTCTTCTCTTCCTGTGCCCAGCATTAAGCCTTTAGTGGCCAGAGCATGGGGTGATGTGGGCACTCAGGATGCTGGGTGGGAGGTCTTGGGGGCGGGTGGCTCAGAGCAGAGGTTATTTACCATGGGAATATTTCAGAAGTCTCCACTTCCTATTTTGAAAAACTTCAAACTTACACAGAAAAACTGCAACCTTAGTAGAAAGAACTGCCATATGTACTTTATCCAAACCCCAAAGCAAACCCGTTGCCGTGAAGTCAATTCCGACACAGGATGACCCCGTGGCATCCCATGGCACTTCCACGCTGTGTCCTTTCAAAAGCAGGTTCCCAGGACTTTCTTCCTGGGCGCCTCTGGGTGAGTTTGAACTGCCAAGTTTTCCATTAGCAGCCAAGTGCTTAACCCTCTGCATCACCCAGGGACTCCTGACCCCTAGTAGATGCTCAGTCAATATTGCGTCTGCTTTAGTGCAGTCGGTCCATGTCCTGTGTGTGGACTTTGCTGCCACGTCTGGTGCCTCTGGGACAGAGACCAGCTTTCAAAGCTCGCTCTGGCCTAGTTGCCTCCCTGGTAGCAAGTGAAGCCCAAAGCTGACCATCTAGTCAATGGGTGGAAGGCAGGAAAAGGGGGCTATGGGGTGGTCGGGGCGTGGGGAGGCGATGTCTTAGTATCATCTCATTGTTGGTGATACCCAATGTATCTAACAGCCGTACGTCATGGGCACTGACCAATCACAATGGACACTGGCCATAGCATTGTGGTTCACCAGTCGCCAGGACTCAGTTCTGACTCCTGGTGACCCACGTGTCTCAGAGTAGCACCGTGCTCCACACCCAATGGCTGCTTTTTCAGGAGATGATTCCCAGGAAGTACTTCTGAGGTGGCTCTGGGTGGACTCCAACCTCCAACCTTCTGGTTAGCAGCCGAACACCTTAATCGTTTGCACACTCCAGGGACTCCCAGCACTGCATCAACCATGTGGTTGCTGGATCATGAGGGCTTCAGAGGAGGGGTCAGGGTGGCAGAGGTCCTTCTGGGAAATGAAGGCACTTGGCTGTTAACCAAAAGGTCAGTGGTTGGAACTCACCAGCTGACCCTCAGGATAAAGATAACGCAGTCTGCTTCTGTAAAGATTACAGCCTTGGAAACCCTGTGGTGCAGTTCCACTCTGTCCTCTAGAGGCGCTGTGAGTCAGAAAAGACTCCACAGCAGTGGGTGTGGTTTGGGCTTTGCTTCTTTAAAGATTGACAGCCTCGGAAACCCCGTGGTGCAGTTCCACTCTGTCCTCTAGGGGCGCTGTGAGTTGGAGTCCACTCAATAAAACCAAAAACCAAACTCACGGCTGTCGAGTCAGATCCGACTCATAGTGCCCTCTCCTTGGGTTTCTGAGGTAGTACCACTATGGATGTAGATTGCCCAATCTTCCTTTGGAGGAGTGGCTGGTGGGTTTAAACTGCCAACCTTCTGGTTAGCAGTCAAATACCTTACGCACTACACCACCAGAGCTCCATGGCAGTGGGTTAATCAGTGTGTAAGTATTTTAATAACTGGTATGGTTCCTGGGAAGCTTCTCTGGTGCTGCAGTGGTTACACGCTTGACTGCTAACCTAAAGGTTGGCTGTTTGCCTCCATCAGCCAGTCCATGGGAGAAAAATGTGGCAGCCTGCTTCCATAAAGATTGGCAGCCTTGGAAACCCTAGGGGGCATTTCTACTGTCTTACAGGGTCACTATGAATCAGAATGGACTCCACGACAACAGGGATGGTTCCTGGGTGGTGCAAGCAGTTTGCACTTGGGAGCTCTGGTGGCCTAGTGCCTAAGGCATTTAACTCCTAACCAGAAGGCTGGCAGTTCAAACCCACCAGCCACTCCTAGGGAAGGAAGACTGGGCAATCTACTTCCGTTAAGGATACCGCCTTGGAAACCCAAGGAGGGGTCAGCCAAGAGTCGGAATGGACTCAACGGCAGGGATTTTAACTAACCGAAAGGTTGGAGGTTCAAACCCAGCCAGTGGTGTTGTGAAAGAAAGGCCTGCCAATCTGCTTCCAAAAAGACTGTTGTCATGTGCCGATGGTTCTGTGATGATCACAGGCCAGACAACCCGTAGACCAGTTCTCCTCTGACCTGCATAGGATCACCATGAGGCAGAACCAACTCTACAGCAATGGGTTCAGGTTTTTTTCCTTTCTTTCCCTGTATGACCTCTGCAGCTGGCACTTGGCCCTCAGAATCCTCATTTCCTGGGAGACACCCAGGGCTTGCAGAGGTGGGGTGATGGGTCCAAAGCCATGTGTCCCAGACTCATGTCATTCCTACCTCTCTGATTCTACCCAGGACCTCATGGAAACTGGTACCTCTAGCTACTACTATGCCGATGATGCTACCCTGGACCCCCAACAACCCGTGGATGGGCCTGCCAACACCCCCAAACTCCAGACTCTGGACACCATCGCTCTTGTCATCTTCATTCTCGTCTTCCTGGTGGGAGTGCCCGGGAATGCCTTGGTGGTCTGGGTGACGGGGTCCGAGGCCAAGCGGACGGTCAATGCCATATGGTTCCTCAACCTGGCAGTGGCTGATCTCCTGTCCTGCCTGGCACTGCCCATCCTGGTCACCTCCATCATCCTGAACAACAACTGGCCCTTTGGGGAGGCCGCCTGCCGCATCTTGCCCTCCCTCATTCTGCTGAACATGTACGCCAGCATCTTGCTCCTGGCCACTATCAGCGCCGACCGCTTTCTGCTGGTCTTCAACCCCATCTGGTGCCAGAACTTCCGCGTGGCTGGCCTGGCGTGGCTGGCCTGCGGAGTGGCCTGGGGGCTATCCCTCCTGCTCACCATCCCCTCTTTCTTGTACCGGACCGTGCAGGTCCAGCACTTTCCACACAAGGTCCTGTGTGGTCTTCACTATGGAGCAGACAAACAGAAGGAGGTGACAGTGGCCAGCGTACGGCTGATAGTGGGCTTCCTGTGGCCGCTGGTCACCCTCTCCATCTGCTATACTTTTCTCCTGGTGCGCACATGGAGCCGTAAGGCCACGCGCTCCACAAAGACGCTCAAGGTGGTGGTGGCAGTGGTCAGCAGCTTCTTCATCTTCTGGCTGCCCTATCAGGTCACTGGTATGATACTGGCCTTGAACGACAGGCAGTCCGAAATCTTCAACGCCGTGATGAAGGCGGATGCTCTGTGCGTCTCCTTGGCCTACGTCAACTGCTGTATCAACCCCATCATCTACGTGGCCGCAGGGAAGGGCTTCCACACCCTGTTCAAGAAATCCTTCCGCTCCATTCTCCGGAACGTGTTGGCTGAGGAGTCCGTGGGCAGGGAGAGTAAATCCTACACACGTAGCTCCGCGATGAACACCATGAGCACAGAGAAGAGCGAGGCGGTGTAAGGGGAGGCTACGCAGGTCACCACCCACCTGGTGCACCTTTTCCCTTTCTGGCTCCTCCCTCTCCGCTCATCGTAACCCCGCCCTTTCCGCTCATCGTAACCCCGCCCTTTCCGCTCATCGTAACTCCGCCCATTCCGCTCATCGTAACTCCTCCCCTTCTGCTCATCGTAACTCCGCCCTTTCTGCTCATCGTAACCCCTCCCCTTACGCTCATTGTAACTCCGCCCCTAGGGCGATAATCTTGTTTTCGTTCCTGGTGTGTGGTTCTTTCTGCCTTCCTCGGATTCGTCTTTCCTGTTCCAGCTCTCTTCCGATTCTTCCTCACTTTCAAGATTAACCCGTTCTCCTATGGACACCCAAGGAGCCCTCGAAGTGCAACAGTTAAGCGCTCATCTGCTAACCAAAAGATTGGCAGGGCTAACCCACCCAGACATTCCATGGGAGAAAGACCAGGGGCGCTGCTCCGCGAAGACTCCAGAATCCCTCGGCAGCGGTTCACTGCATCGCGTGGGGGCTAGATAAGGAGAAATGGATCCATGGCACTTCACAACTGTGGACATCCAATTTTTCTTTCCACCCAAGGCTTTCGAAGGCCTGTGGAGTACCTTCCTCCATGCATATGAAACCTCTTTAGAATAACAGTCCAAAAATATGGTACATACTATTTCAGGCAATATACTGAAGAGCTTTAAATAGTTTGTTATTGTTGTGATAAATATATATGTAACAAAATATTTGCCATTTAAACATTTATTATTATTATTGTGGCAAAAATAGACCAAGACATTTACCAATACAACACCTTAAACGTTTTTTTACAGGTACAACTCAGTGACGTGAAATCCGTTCATCCTGTTGTACAACCATCACCACTATTCGTTTCTAGATTTTCCCATCGTCTTTCACAGAAACTCGGTGCTCCTTAAACAAATATATA
>NW_006921686.1:2230228-2231779 GCF_000298275.1 Orycteropus afer afer | reverse complement strand
GGTTTTGTGGGTTGATGCTGTTAAGTGTCCCTGAAAGTTGGACCCTGCTCTTAGTACACCATCAGCCATTTTCTCCCTTGTATTGTTCTGTGAAACAGCAGGTGCATGAGAGGCATAACCTTTCATTGAACCCAGAATATGCGGAAGCCAATCTAAACTAGTTGCTAGGGAACTTAGTTATATAGAAGAATGAGTATAGAATTTAAGAGGTTATGGTGACCTGAGTTGTGGTGACTTGAATTATGGGAACAGGAATGTTAGTTTAAATTTCATATGGCAATTGTGTATGCATGTACTTTTCCCAATATTGATTAACTTGTGATTGATTGTATGACATATGAATTGTGCACTTTTCCCATGTTAAACTTGTATATATAAGTTTGAGAATAATCATAATAAAATTGGCACTGCTTTGCAATGGCTCTGAGTGTCCCTCCCGTTCCCATCCTTTAACTTTTCTCTCATTTTTAACTCATTCTCTTACCCCCTGTTCTAGAATTGTCACGCCGGCTGCGACAGTATGTTGTTGTTGTTGTTGTTATGTGCCGTGGAGTCGGCCCCGACTCAAGCGACCCCTCCTTGGGTTTCCGAGGCAGTATCACTACGGAAGTAGGATTGCCCAACCTATAGCACCAAGCAAATGTACATAGACTATCTAACTCTTTTCCTGTTCTCTAACTCTAGTGACCAACCTATCTGTGATTTCAAATTTGTAAATCTGAAACTCAAGTACATTATTCATGGTTTAACAGAAGCAAAACTTGATAAACTGAGTTTCCAGCTTCCAGATGATACTGAGAACTTTGGTCCATGGGAGTCAAATGATCTAAATTATATAGGATATGTCAATTATGTGAAATGTAGATTATAAGAATTAACTTTCTATTTCTTTTCTGGCTACTTTTTTTTGTTGTTGCTTTAAAACAGCTACTGCTAACAGTGAACAAAGATCAATGAGTAGTTATTAATAAAACATTTTATAAAGTACATCGATCTATTTAAACTTCTAATCAATTTAAAGAAACGTTAAAGTTAAAATGTTATTTAATTGGGAAAAATAAAAGTATTGAGTCGAAAGAGGTTGTGCGGGTGTGGGAAAGAGCACCAGGAAGAAGGGACGGCAGCTGAGATGAGGACACACTGGCCAGGCAGGCGGACATTTCCTGGTCACCTGCAGATCACGGGGCAGGGAGATTCTCCTTTTCTCTTTGCAAATGCTGTTTTGTTTGAATCTAGTTTAATTAAGCTTTTAATTTTGAGCTCATTGCAGATTCAATTTATGCCAGTGTTAAAAAATAAAATGTTCACAATCTTAATTTGTATATAAGCTCATTAGCCTTACTTTTTTTTAACTTTTATTGCGGTGAAAACATGCTCAAATAGACATTTGCAACATAACAGGTCCCACATTCACACCTCAGGGACATTGATGGCATTTTTGTATGTTGTGCCACCGTTATTGCTGTCCTTTTCCAAAATATTCCACCACCATCAGCATAAACTAAAAGCTTCCCCTTTCTCCTTCCCTCCTACCCCTGGTAATCACTAATT
>NW_006921686.1:2221542-2229697 GCF_000298275.1 Orycteropus afer afer | reverse complement strand
CGACTCGACAGCACATAACAACAACATATATTTATTATTATTATATAATTATTTATATATAATAATTATATATATATATATATACACACAATTATTATTATTTTGTTATGTGCCCAACTAAACCCACTGTGGCAGAATCCATTCTGACTCACAGTGCTCCTAGAAGACAGAGTAAAACGGCTCCTCAGAAACCTAAGAGGGGTTGCTGTGAGTCGGGATGGACTGGAGGACAGTGAGTTTTTTTTCAAGACAGAAACATCTCTGACCTTTGCTGCTCAGTTTTGATGATTCACCACCAGGCCTTAGCACAGGTGACTCCATTTTGGGCCACCTGACACGGTTAAATCCCTTAGCTGCTGACCAAAAGGTTTGTGGTCCAATTCACCCGCTGCTGTGTAGGATAAAAGACCTGGAGATTTCCTCACATAAAGATAACAGCTTTAGAAACCCAGTCCTACTTTGTCCTATAGCGTTGCTATGAATTGCGATTAACTCGGAAGCAATGGGTTTGGTTTTTCTGGTTTTGATATTCAGGTTAGGAGCCCTGGTCACACAATAGTTAAGCATTTGACAGCTAACGGAAAGCTTGGCAGCTGGAATCCACCAGCTGGTTTGTGGGGGAAAGATGAGGCAGTCTGCTTCTGTAAAGATTGACAGCCTTGGAAACCCTGTGGGGCAGTTCCACTCTGTCCTCTAGGGGCGCTGTGACTTGGAATCCACTCCAAGGCAAAGGGTTGCTTTGGGCTTTGCTTCCAGTGAATTTGGGCTTTGCTTCCAGTGGTTGTGGTTTGGGCTTTGCTTCCGTAAAAGTGACAGCCTGGGAAACCCTGTGGGGCAGTTCCACTCTGCCCTCTAGGGGCACTATGAGTCGGAATCTATTAGGTGGCCCTGGGTTTGGTTTGGCCTTTGTTTCCCTAACGACTGACAGCCTTGGTAACGCTTTGGTGGGGCTGTTCTACTCAGTCATATGGTGTCTCTATGAGTCACAGTCCACTCTAGGGCACCTAAAAACAACGCAGTCAGGTTAATATAAAATATAAGGAATAATCCAGAGAGTTCCTGGGTGCTCTTTGCACAGTTTTCCCTGCTAGTAAAAGCCAAAAAAAAAAAAAAAGTTGTACTGTGGTCAATCCTCACACATGGCGGCCTCATGTGTACCGAGTAGAACGGGACCCTATAGGGTTGTTTGTTTGTGACCTTTCAGAAGCAAATCTCCAGATCTTTCTTCCCAGACACCTCTGGGTAAGTTCAAACCTTCAACCTTTTGATTAGTAGCCAGGTGCTTACCCAACATCTTTCAAAACCAGAGCGCAACATCACCAGCAGGATGTAGGCATCAACACAGTCAAGATACAGAACATTCACCATAAGGAGGCCCTGGACATACCCCTTCATAGACATGCCCTTGATTCTACCTCCTTCCCAGCCTCGTCCTACCTACCGAACCCCAAACCAAACCAAAATCAAACTCACTGCTATCGAGTCGATTCCAACTCATAGAGACCCCCATTGGGTTTCTGAGGCCGTAAATCTTTATGAAAGTAGATTGCCCAGCCTTCCTTCCATGGAGTGTCTGGTGGGTTTGAACCACCAACCTTCTGGTTAGCTGTCACTGTACCACCAGAACGCCTTAGTGACCACTAATCTTTTCTCCATTTTGACAATTTCGTCATCTCAAGAATGCTCTAGAAATCAAACTGTACAATATGTGATCTTTTCTTTAAATGTTGTAAAAATATATAGAGCACAACATTTCCCAACTTAATGTTTTTCATGTGTACAATTTAGTGACATCAATTACATCAGTCACGTTAGGCAACTGTCACCAGCCTCTGTTGCCAAATTTCCCATCACCATCAACAGATACTCAGTGCTTCCTAAACACTGTCTCTCTCTTGCTCCCTGCATCCTGCCTCTGGTAACCACTAATAAACTTTGATCTCTACAATATAAGATTTTTTTCATTTTTTTCCCCCAAACTTGCCTGCATGACTGTATTGTGAAAAAATTTTAAAAAGTAAATTTGATATGTTGTGTTATTTATAATTGAAATATTTCTGCTAAACTAGTGCAGTGTGTGTATATATGTGTGTATAAGTGAAAGAGAAAGAGAGAGAAGGAGGGAGATTTTACACTAACCCCAGGGACAATCTGGGAGCTCTGGTAGCCTAGTGCCTAAGGCACTTGACTGCTAACCAGAAGGCTGGCAGTTCAAACCCACCAGACACTCCTCGGAAGGAAGGTTGGGCAATTGACTTCCATAGTGATGCCACCTCAGAAACCCAAGGAGGGGTCGCTGTGAGTCAGGTCCGACTCAACGGCACATAACAATAACAACACAAATTAATTAACATGTATTAGTGAGTATAATTGCTGTTGTTAGGTGTTATTGAGTTGACTTTGATTCCATATGATGGGGTAGATTTGCCCTATGGGGCCTTCTTGGCTATTTTTTTTTTTTAAATTGTGATTTAGGTGAAAGTTTACAGAGCAAATTCACTTTCCATACAGCAGTTCACACACACGTTGTCTCATGACCTCGACTACAATTTACCCCAATGCAACAGCTCCCCTCCCACTTCCTCCCAACAGTTACCTCTTCCCTGTGTCCATCCCTCCATGCACTCCTGCCCCCTGAGCTCCCTGTGCATAAACAATGGTTGTGGTTTTTATTGGAACAGATCATGTAGGGCAACTGGATGGATTCAAACCACGAACTTTTCGGTTAACTGTCAGATGCTTCACCGTTGTGGCTCTAGGGCTCCTTATGAAAATAATGTCATACATTTAATATGCTATTATCATATGAATGCTATAAATATTATATATTTATCTTATATTGTTGTATGTATTTAGACCATATTGATACCTAAGGAGCTCTGCAAGTGTAGTGCTTAAAGCATTGGGCTATTAACCAAGAGGTCGGAGGTTCAAACCTACCGGTTAGCTGCTCTGCAGGTGAAAGATGAGGCAATTGGCTTCTGTAAAGATTTACAGCCTTGGAAACCCTACATGGCAGTTCTAATCTGTCCTATAGGGTCACTATGAGCCAGAATCAACTTGATGGCAGTGGGTTTGTTTTTTGGTTTGTACTATATGCATTTAATATATAATAATAATAATAAACCAAACTCACTGCTGTCAAATCGGATCCTACTCATAGTGACCCCTCCTTGGGTTTCCGAGGCAGTATCACTACAGAAGTAGATTGCCCAACCTTCCTTCTAAGGAGTGGCTGGTGGGTTTGAACCACCAGCCTTCTGGTTAGCAGTCAAATGCTTTAGGCACTATGCCACCTGAGCTCCTATAATAACAATAACATATGTAATTAATAATATTTTACTCAATCAACATATAACAATTATTGTTTCAAAATGTCATCAATACCAAAACGTGTTAGTGAGAGCTTTTACATTCCTCTTTTTTTGTACAAAGCCTTTGAAATCCTGCATGTAGGTGACACTCACGGTGTATCTCAATTCGGATTCCTCACGTTCTCAATGCTTAGTGGCCACCCAGGGCCCAGGGCACGTGCTTACCTGCCAGATCCCAGATACACCTGTGCTGTCTCTCCACTCTCCGCTTGTTCCTTTTCCACCTCCCTTGTAGATTTCCTTCCTCAGCCATTGATGGTGGTTGGAATTCTTGAGCTCTCTCGCCCCCAGGCTACTCCTCTCCCTCACTCTCCTGCCACCTCCTTTTCTATCTCTGCATCTCTCTCTCTGCACAGACCCTCCTGATCCACTCCCCAACCTCAGCAGCTTCCCCCATCCCCCTTCTCCCTGATATCCCCAGGGGTGGCCCCACTGCCCACAAGTCACTAAGCCTGGGCCTAGCATCCACCAGAGAGCTACCATCTCCTACCCTTACATCCTACCTGCTCCAAGCTCTCCAACCTCACCCACTTGGGTCCCTGGAGCCCAGTCGGTTTTTATTTAGTTAGTTAATGTAGTTATCTTTTTAAAAATAATATTTCATTGTGTTTCTGGCGAAGGTTTATACAACAATTTAGGCTCTCAGTCAACAATTTCTGCACAAGCTGTTCAGTGACATTGGTTACATTCTTCACAACATGTTAGCATGCTCATTATTTGCATTCTGGTTGTTTCGTTTCCATTCATCTAGTTTCCCTGCCTCCTTACCTTCTCATCTGTGTTTTAAAGTCATTCTGACCATTTGGTTCCAGCCTGTTTTGAAAAGATAATCCCAGCTCCTATTCTATCTTCCTTCAGGGTTGTGGCCTCCTCCAGGAAGTCCCCCTGACTTCTTCCAGTCTCTCCAGCCCCTATGTTCCATCTCTGTTCCCTGCCCCCTTTCCAGCTTTCCAGGTTTGGGGAGTGTCTCCCATTACACTGATTCAGATTCAGCTGCTGTCCTAAGAGCTGGGCCCCACCACAATCTTCTAGAAGCATTAAGGGGACAGCTGATGGGAACTGGGTGACTTCTCTGAGTTGGGCATCACTTGATGTTGGACAGCCCAGCCCAGGAGGGAAGTGGGCTGAAGAGCCAGGCGATTGCCAAATCTGGGGTCAACGGGCCGAGGAATCTGCTGGGTCAACAACTTCCGAAGGGGAAGTCATGGGCAGGGAACTGGAGAATGCCCTTACTCCAGTGGGGCTATGTTCTCCCTTCTCCTAGCCCCTTGCGCCCCTTGGGCGTAACCCACCCCTTGCCCCTCACATCAGTTCCCCAAGGCCGAGGGTGGAGTCCCCTCCCCCATATCATCTCCCATCACCCATGCTCCAGTGCTGGGAGCCCTTGGATGACAAGGGCAGCTGCTGTCCCCAGGTTGTGCTCTAAGCTGTGTGGATGGATTCAATGATGTCCTCAAAAATCTGTGTTATAAATCCTAACCCCTCAGCCCTGTGGATAGGAACCCAGGTGGTGCAATGTTTAAGTACTCAGCTGCTAACCTGCTAACGGAAAGGTCAGTAGGTCAATCCCACCAACCAATCCTGGGAGAAAAAGACCAAACCAAACCAAACCCACTGCCATTCAGTCGATTCTGACTCATAGCGACGCCCATTGGGTTTCCAAGGTGATAAATCTTTAAGGAAGTAGATTGTCCCATCTTCCTTCCATGGAGTGACTGGTGATTGAACCACTGACCTTCTGTTTAGCAGCAGAGTGCACCAGAGCTCCTTATCCTGGGAGAAACACTTGGTGATTTGTTCCCGTTGCTTTCCAGTGGATTCCGACTCACAGCGCCCCTAGAGGCTTCCCAAGGCTGTAGTCTTTACAGAAGGAAAGCTCAAGCCAAACTCGCTGCCATGGAATCAATTCAGACTCGTATTGACTCTATAAGGCAGAGTAGAACTGCTTCACTGGGTTTCCAAGACTGTCATCGTCACGGAAGCAGATTGCCACATCTTTCTCCTGGTGGGTTTGAACTGCCGACCTTTTAGTTAGCAGCCAAGCACTTAACCACCAGACCACTGAGTCTCCTCCCGTGAAGATTACAGCTTGGAAACCCTGCGGGCAGTTCAACTCTGTCCTACAGGGTTGTTATGAGTCAGAATCGACTGCATGACAAACAATAAAAACACATTTGGATGTAATCGTGTTTGGGAATAGGGTTTTCTTTGTTATGCTAATGAGACCGTGTCAGTGTAGGTTTTTTTTTTTTTTTTTTTAATTGTGATTGGGTGAAAGTTTACAGAGCAAATTCACTTTCCGTACAGCAGTTTACATACACTTTGTCTCATGATATTGACTGCAATTTATCCCAATGCAACAGCTTCCTCCTGACAGTTACCTCTCCCACTTCCTCCCGACAGTTACCTCTTCCCTGTGTCCATCCCTCCATATACTCCTGCCCCCTGAGCTGTCTCCCTGTGCATAAGCAGCCCTTCTTTCTCCCATGATTGTTCTCTCCAAGGAGTGTGTCTACCTCAGGTAAATGTTCAGCTCATATGCCTGTCTTTTGTTTGTCTGGAAGCCACAGGTATGGGTTCAATTCCAGTCCTGAAGGGCAGCTAGGAGTCATAGTCTCAGGGGTTCCACCAGGCTCTATCAGACCAGCAAACCTGGTCCCCCCCTTTTTTTTTCCCCAATTGATTTTGAGTTTTATTCCACATTGTTCTCCCTCTCTATCAAGGATCTCCTACATAGATCCCCTTCCAAGTGGTTGACAGTGGTAGCTGGGCACCATCTAGTTCTTCTGGTCTCATAGTCATATAGGCTGTGGGATCTCATGGTGTACCAGTCGCTGGGACTAATTGTTTCCATGAATCTTTGGTTTTATTAATTCTTCTTTGCTCTGGATGAGGAGAGACCCATCGTTGCATCTAGATGGCTGCTAGCAAGCTTTTAAGACCCCAGTTGCTACTCACCAACATAGGAGGTAGAACAATGTTTTGTGTAGTATGTTACACCAATTGAGCTTGATGTTCCCTGTGACTGTGGTCATGTAGGGTATGTTTTAAGCCAATCACATTTAAGATCCAAAAAAGAGTGAATTAAGCAAGCAAGCAGATGGGGGTGTGTGTAGGTGGGAAGGACTGACATGTCTGAGGACTATGGCACCAACAGAGCATTTCTAGGGTTGGGATCACCCAGTGGGTAACTCATGGGGTCACCCCCTGCACCAGGGACCTCCTCCTGTACTAAACCTTACAGAATCCCTGACAATTGATTTTCCATTTCCATCATAGAATAACATGTGATCAACATAGTTGTAAATTACCTAAATACAATGTTCTTAGATTACTTGAATACTAACAACAAAATTGTTTTGTAAAATCTTCCTATGTGGAAATTTTCGCCCAATCCCAATTTAAAAAAAAAGAAAGAAAAATCTTTCTACATTGAATTACAACATTATTAGTCAATAACAATATTAGTAACTGAGCAGAAGTTCAGAGGCTTTATTTTATTTTATTTTATTTTTATCCTTCTTTTTCTTTAATTACCATTTAATTCTCAAAGAAGTTATTGATGTAGGTTCGCAGATACAATTAGCACAATACTGCAGCTGTGTTGTTTTAGGTGCTGTCACGTTGGTTTTGACTCATATCAAATGAAACCCTGCCCAGTCCTGCACTGTCCTCACAGTCCTTCTGTTCTTCAGCCCATTAATGCAGCACCTGGGTCAATCCGTCTCATTGAAGGCATTCTACTTTATCAAGCACGAGTTCCTTCTCCAGGGTCTGGTGCCTCCTGATGACATGGCCAAAGTACATGAGGCCAAGTCTCATTATCCTCACTGTCTAAGGAACATTCCAGCTGTACTTCTTCCAAGACAGATTTGTTCCTTCTTCTGGAAGCCCATGGTATATCAATAGTCTTCTCCAACAGCACAGTTCGAAGGGATCGACTCTTCTTCAGTCTTCCTTATTCATTGTCCAGCCCTCATGTGCACGAGAAGATTGAAAACACCGCAGCTCAGGTCTTCAAGGTGAAAACTTGGCTCTTCAACGCTTTAAAGAGGTTATTACAGCAGATTTGTGTGTATGGCTTCAATGCAATATGTAATGTGTCACTTGATTTCTTGACTGCTGCTTCCAGGGGAGTGTTGATTGTGGACCCAAGCAGAATGAAATCCTTGACAACTTCAGTCTTTTCTCCATCGATCAGGATGTTGCTTCTTGGTCCAGTTGTGGGGATTCTTATTTTCTTTCTGTGGATGTGTAGGCCATCACGTGTCACATAAAGACCTCTTGATCATCTCTTTCCACAGATGTAGTTGATTTGATTCCAGTGTGTCCCATCTGGCGACATCCACATGTATAGTCACCATGTATGTTGCTGAAAAATGTACTTGCAATAAATAAGTGGTTGGTCTTGCAAAATTCTATCATGAAATCTCCAGCATTGTTTCTATTCCCAAGGCCATATTTTCCAACTACTGATGCACATTCCAATCACTAGCAATTATTAATGCACCTTGATTGCATGTTTGATCAATTCAGACTGCGGACACTGGTAAAAATCTTCAATTTCTTCATCTTTGGCTTAGTGGTTGGTGTGTGACCCCACTCCTGGTACCAAATGTGTTAGGCTGGGTTCTCTAGAGAAACAAAAACCAGTAAAGCTTATATTGTTGTTGTTGTTATTATGTGCCGACTCATAGCGACCCCTCCTTGGGTTTCTGAGGCACTATCACTACAGAAGTAGATTGCCCCATCTTCCTTCCGAGGAGTGGCTGGTGGGTTTG
>NW_006921686.1:2218570-2221167 GCF_000298275.1 Orycteropus afer afer | reverse complement strand
CAGCACAACAGAATCCCAATCCACAGAAGAATGTCTCTCTTCCCAGGATGTCCTTGGATATACTGGAAGCAGGCCACACCCCTAGGGAAACTCCCGTTCAACAGATTGGCCACTCAGAACATAATCATCTGATCCCATCATGGGAACAACCACATCACAACAGCTCAAACCACACAGAACTGTGGTCCAGCCAAGTTGACACACAGCTCCAACTATCCCAGTGTATAAATTGGAATAACAGTCCACATTAACTGCTCTTCTTTGTAGGAGTATGGTTAGGATCCTATAACTGACAGTGTTGTACTTCAGATCTTGATATGTTCTTTTTGACCATGAATGAGATACCATTCCTCTTCAATTTGTCATTCCCGGCATAGTAAACCATATCCTTGTCTTATTCCAAATGGCCAATACCAGTCCAGTTTTGCTCATACCTAGGATACTGATCTTTATGTGTTCCATTTCATTTCTGACAACTTGCAGTCTCCCTAGATTCATACTTCGTACATTCCATGTTCCAATTATTAATGGATGTTTGCAGCTGTTATTTCTCATTTTGAGTTTGCCCCACCATCAAATGAAGGTTGCAAAAGATTTAGTCCACCCACATCATTAAGGTCGACTCTATTTGAGGAGGCACCTCTTCCCCAATCGTATTTCCAACCTGAGGGGCTCATCTTCTGCTCTATATCAAACAATGTTCCACTGCTTCCTAAGGTTCCCACTGGCCTATATTTTCAGAAGATAACCAGGTCTTTGTTCCTAGTCTCTCTTAGTCTAGAAGCTCCACTGAAACCTATCCATCAATGACCCTGCTGGTATTTTAAATACCGGTGGCATAGCTTCCAGCCTCACACCAACACACTAGGCACCACAGTAGGACAAACTGACAGACAAAGGGTGGATTTGGTTAGCAGTTGAGTGCAAACCATTTTTGCCACCCAGGGACCCAGCACACTGTAGCCTGTGAATGAAATCTGGCCCATCATTTGTTTTTATAAGTAAAGTTTTATTTACAACATTCATTGTATCTACTTACTGGTTTTCCCATGCATGGTTTCTTCTGTATCTGTCTCTTTTCCTGACCAAAGTGGGTGCCCCCAGAGGCCTGGGAGTGGCAGGAGGTGGGATATGAGGAGCCCTCTAGACTTGGAAGGGAAGAGGCTGGTGGTGGGGCGTGTTTGTCATCCTCAGGTCAAGCTCAGCCAAGACAGTGTCACCCAGAGAGGGGACAGGGAATGCCCTGGTCACACGATGAGCCCAGTTTCTTTCTTTCTTTCTTTCTTTTTTCATTGTGATTTGGGTGAAGGTTTACAGAGCAAATTCACTTTCCATACAGCAGTTCACATACACTTTGTCTCAAGACATTGACTGCAATTTGCCACAATTCAACAGCTCCCTTCTCACTTCCTCCCGATAGTCACCTCTTCCCTGTGTCCATCCCTCCATGCCCTCCTGCCCCCGGAGCTGTCTCCCTGTGCATAAGCAGCCCTTCTTTCTCCCATGACTGTTCTCTCCAAGGAGTGTCTCTACCTCAGGTACATGTTCAGCTCATATGCCTGCCTTTTGTTTGGCTGGAAACCACAGGTTTGGGTTCAATTCCAGATCTGAAGGGCAGCTAGGGACCATAGTCTCAGTGGTTCCACCAGCTCTATCAGACCAGCAAACCTGGTCCCCCCTCCTTTTTTTCTTTCTCCAAATGATTTTGAGTTTTGTTCCACATTGTTCTCCCTCTCTATCCAGGATCTCCTACATAGATCCCCTTCCAAGTGGATGACAGTGGTAGCCGGGCACCATCTAGTTCTTCTGGTCTCATAGTTGTATAGGCTGCAGATCGGGTGGTGTACCAGTCGCTAGGACTAATTGTTTCCATGAATTTTGGTTTTCTTCATTCTTCTTTGCTCTGGATGAGGAGAGATCCATCATTGCATCTAGATGGCAGCTTGCTAGCTTTTAAGATCCCAGTTGCTACTCACCAAAGTTGGAGGTGGAACAATTTTTGTACAGTATGTTATGCCAATTGAGTTTGATGTCCCCTGTGACTATGGTCCCAAGCCCACAGGTTCAACTTGAGCCCAGTTTCTTGACTCCAAAACAATTCCCTCTACTAACTTGGTTTTATTCTCTAGACAGGAGCCCTGGTGGTGCACTGGTTAAGCGTTTGGCAGCTAACAAAAAGGTTTGCACTGCATTAGAGCTTAATTTCTGAAGCACTTGGTTTGTGGAAGGGTCTGGTCTACAATGAGAGCCCTAATTCCACTTTAAATCTTGACCTAAGAGTGGGCACCATTTGAGTTCTTTATGTCTGTCACTTGCCTGATGCTTGTTGGTCATTAAACCAGCAACGTGGCTGGGCCAAGCTCAGGGAGGGGTGGTTTGCCCTCAGGAAGAGTGTGGTTGAAAGATGATTAATTAGCATGATGCTCACACAAAGAACAAAGGAACTTGCCTGGACATGTCCTTAGTGATTTACTGAAAACAGCCACATGCCATCTAATTTAAATTAAAAATTAGAGTCCTGGTGCCTATGAAGGAGCTCTGGTAGCGTAGTGCCTAAGGCACTTGACTGCTAACCAGAAAGCTGGTGGTTCAAACCC
>NW_006921686.1:2191798-2218201 GCF_000298275.1 Orycteropus afer afer | reverse complement strand
TGGTGGTTCAAACCCACCAGCCACTCCTCAGAAGGAAGATGGGGCAATCTACTTCTGTAGTGATACTGCCTCGGAAACCCAAGGAGGGGTCACTAGGAGTCAGGTCCAACTTGACAGCACATGACAACAACAACAAGTGCCTATGATTCAGGGTCGTGTGATCATGAGTCATACCCAACCACCACATAGAAACCCCAGAACCAACCCATCACCTTTTTTTAACCTGCAGTTATGCGTGTGTCCCAATCACGGCCCTTTCCTCTCTTCCCCTGCTCCTGTAGTCCCACCTTCGATGGTGATGGATGGATCTGCCACCAGTCATGACCTTGTGAAGATTTCCTATGTTCTCTATCATATAATGAACTCATGACTGTGAGCTGGCCCGATGCTTTCAGCCTCTATACTGGGTACATACTGACAGTTTCCCTCATCTGAAGAATTATGTTTGTTTTGTCTTTGTCTGTTTGAAGCTGAATAAAAGGGTCTCTATAGAGCATGTTGCGCCTGACACAAGCCATGATATTTCCAATCACCTTGTATGCATGTGAGAGCTGGACAATGAATAGGGAGGACCGAAGAAGAGTTGATGCTTTTGAGTTGTGGTGCTGGCGAAGAATGCTGAAAGTACCATGGACTGCTAAAAGAACTAACAGATCTGTCCTGGAGGAAGTGCAGCCAGAATGCTCCTTGGAAGCAAGAATGGCCAGACTTCGTCTCACCTATTTTGGTCATGTTGTAAGAAGGGACCATTCCCTGGAGAAGGATGTCATGCTTGGTAGGGTGGAGGGTCGACGAAAGAGGGGGAGGCCTTCAACGAGATGGATTGATACAGTGGCTGCGATGATGGGCTCGAGTATAGCAGGGATTGTGGGGCTGGTGCGGGATCGGGCAGTGTTTCGTTCTGCTGTGCATGGGGTCGCTATGAGTCGGAAACGACTCGATGGCACTTAACAACAACAACAACAACAATAGAACATGTTGAACCTGGGGTCTTTCTTCCCCTAACACAGATCCCATCAGCTGCTCTGCAGAAAAAAGATGAGGCAATCTGCTTGCATAAAGCTTTGGAAAGCCTATGGGGCAGTTTTTCTCTGTCCCATATGGTTGCCATGAGTCAGAATGGGCTCAACAATTGTGGGTTTGGTTTTTCTTGCTATTCCGTGAACAACAACAAAAGACACATATAAATATATGCCCTGGACCACAAAAGTACACACAGAGGATGTGCAAGTCCTAAGAAGTGCTGAATAAAGGATTTTGAAGATGGAATTAGATCTACTTCCTCTTGCTAAGCTTGCAACATGTGTGTTGGCTTTAAGAACTTAGATTCTTGTTGTCACCTTCTCAAACCTGTACACAGCATATGCTAAGTGTCAGGCACTGTGCTGTGTGTTTTAAATATGCTCACCCATCCTCAGCAACATTTTATACATGAGGAACTGAGACTGAGGCCCAGTTACTAGTTGTTTTATTTTCCTAAGGCTTCTGTAAGCAAAATCCCAGGCCTGGGTGGCTTTAAAAAACACTTTGTGTTCTCCCAGTTGTGGAGGTGAAAAGTTCAATCACTGTCTTGGTCCTACAAATTCTTTCCTTGAGGCCCTGGTCATCCCTGGGTTTCTTGGTGATCCTGTCTTCCCCTACACGCGTGTGTGCATGCGTGTGTGTGTCTGTCCGTCTGTCAGTCTGTCTCTGTGTAATGCGCTCTCTCTCTTTTCATTTACTGTGGTTTGGGTGAAAGTTGACAGAGCAAATTGGCTTCCCGTTCAATAATTCATGCACATTTCGTTTTGTGACATTTTGTTGTGATCCCCTCAGTATATCTGCTCTCTCTCCACTTCCTCCCTGAGTTTCCTGTTCCCGTTTGTCCCTCTTTTCTGCCCCTTCCTGCCTCCTGAACTCTGTTTTCAGACAAATGCTGCCCTTTCAGTCTCAGATGGTTGACTGTTTTGAGGATCACATTCCTCAGGGGTTCGTGACTGTTCACTCCAAAGTCTTGTCTATTGTTTGGCTGAAAGGTGATCTCAGGGGGTGGGTTCAGTTCCAGGTTTGAAGGGCCATAGGCTCTGAGCTTTCACCAGTCTCTCTCAGACCCCTAACTCTAGTCTTTTTTATGACTTTGAATTTTGTTTTACAGTATTTTTTTCCCCTACTCTGTCCACAACCTTCCATTGTGGTCCCGCTCAGAGCAGTGGGTAGTGGTGTCAGGGTCTTGGAGGCTGTGGTTTGCATGGTCCAGTAGTCCTTCAGGCTAATTGTTTCCTTGCATCTTTGATGGTCTTTATTCATCTTTGCTCTGTCCAGGGAGTAATCTTCCCTTTTTCTAAGTCAGAATGATTAGATTTAGAAGCCTCCTCAACTCAGGTATGAGCTGATTAACATAAAACCCCTCAAAATCCAACGCACTTGCCTTTGAGTTTATTCTGACTCACAGTGACCCTGTTATAGGAGGTGGGACCCCGCGAAACCCAAATGGGTTCTTGTCTTCTGGTGAGAAAGACTTGCTCACAGAGACAGAGGTAGTTTATAGGGAACAAGTCTTTAATGAAACTGCACGAGGCTGTACAATGGGACAGCAGCCCAGCGTATGTACCAAGCCAGCTGGACTACCAACGTTTCTCAGTTGGCTGACAGCAATTATAGGGGACAACGAGGAAGCTATACAATTGGCAAGTCGCTCCTAGCTTTTGATGTTCTGGTCCTCTGGGTTGATCCAGGCATCTGCTTAACTATAGATCTAAAGGGGGCCCAGTCATGGAGCGTCCTGTGTTGATACCCTGGGACCTGCAACAAACGGTTCACCAAGGGCATACTGGTCTCCTTGCAATTTTTCTGGTTTTCCATGCAGTAGGGGTAATTTAAGTCGTTTACAAAAGAGTATGACTGGTAACTTCCATTCCTTACATTTGTCCCTCCTTCACAATCAGTAACTGCAAAAAACGGCAAGGAGGCCACGTGTTCCGACCTCCTCTAATCCCACAAGAGGAAGACAGAGTCACCATCAATAGCCCAAGGCCGATTCCTGCGAGGCCAGACATGCTGCCTCCCTCCAGCCCTTTCTCCAACCGTTCCTCCCAAAGCACCCACCACCTCTCTCTTGGGTTCGATAATTCGTTGCAGTGGCCACGCAGAGCTCACAGACTATGGGGTTTATTAGGGAAGCACCAGGCTACAATTCAAGTTCAGGATAAAACGCTCAGTCTCTCTCCCAGCCCACCATCTCTCAGCCAACAGTCTCTCACATTCTTTCCCCCAGCAGTGCATGTCCCTCGGTGTCTCACTCAGCAATGTCTGTCTCTTGCATCTCTTTCCCAGCAGCACATGTCTCTTTCAGGGGCACGTGTCTCTTTCAGCAACCCGTCTTCCTCAACCAGCAGTCAGAGAGCATTCTGCCTCTAGGAGGCCTCCTTTTGAGCCCGGCAGAGTGGCCAAACCAGCCAATCATAGCATCAGAACTCTAAGCACCTGAGAGAGAGTGGGACCCTCCCAGAACATTGTTTTGTGCCACTCCCAACAGAAATACTCCAGGTGGACACCTTCAGCAATCAGGAGCTCCTCAGTTGCTCATAGCAAGTCCCACCTTGGAGTTTACAAAGACTTATGGGTAGAAGAGCCACACTAAGTAATTTACTACACCACAGTAACCAAAAAAAGCAAAAACCAAACTCATTGTCATCGAGTGGATTCCAACTCATAGCGCCCCCTCCTCGGGTTTCTGAGGCAGTATCTCTACGGAAGTAGATTGTCCCATCTTCCTTCCGAGGAGTGTTTGGTGGGTTTGAACCACCAGCCTTTTGGTTAGCAGTCAAATGCCTTAGGGACTACACCACCAGAGCTCCCACGGTGACAAAACCAAAAACCAAACTCATTGCTGTTGAGTCGATTTGACTCATAGCGACCCCTCCTTGGGTTTCCAAGGCAGTATCACTATGGAAGTAGATTGCCCAACCTTCCTTCCGAGGAGTGGCTGGTGAGTTTGAACCACCAGCCTTCTGGTTAGCAGTCAAATGCCTTAGGCACTATGCCACCAGAGCTTCTTCACTGTCAGTGGGAGTAAGGTAATTTACAAGGGCAGCTTCCATACCTGAGCTCTCCCTACCTCAACCCCATGTGTTACAAAGCAGAACCATGCTTCATAGGATTCTCTTGGCTTTAATCTTTACAGAAGCAGGTTGCCAGACCTTTCTTCTGCAGCCCTGCTGGGTGAGTTTGAGCTGCCAGCCTTTAGGCAAACCATCTGGGACACTCAGGGATCTTAATACCACCAATAAAACTTTATTTGCAAACAGGTTCACATCCACAGGCATAGGGGTGAGGATTCCAACACATGTTTTTCTTTTCAGGGGGAAGAGGACCCCATTCAGTCCAAGGCACTAACCAGTGGAGGATCTGGAATGAGAATCGCAGCGTGCAGACTCCAAGGCCCCATTCTTAGCTGCTGTGCTGTGGGAGCAGAGGTTTAGAACCGCTGTTGCCAGCGCTGAGGTTCCCAGGTCGCAGAAATGGATTGCACTCAGCTGCTAATATAAAAAAGAGCTCTGGTGGTGCAGTGCTTAAGGCGTTTGGCTGTTAACCAGAAGGTTGATGGTTCAAACCTACCAGCGCCACTCCATGGTAGGAAGATAGGGCAATGTACTTCTGTAAAGGTTTGTTGTTGTTGTTGTTGTTATGTGCCGTCGAAGGTTTACTGCCTTGGAAACCCAGTGGGGGTCGCTATGAGTTGGAATCCACTCGTTGGCATTGGGTTTGGTGTTTTGGTTTTGGCTAATATAAAGGTTGGTAGTTTGAAGCCACCCAGTGTGTGTCTGGGAAGAAATGTCTCATGATCTGCTGACATAAAGATTAAACCCAAGAAAGCCCATGAAGCAGGTCTGCTCTCTATAGAGCATGGGGTCCTCATGGCAACAAGTTTGGGCTTTATTATTATTATTGCTCTGGTAGCATAGTGCCTAAGGCACTTGACTGCTAACCAGAAGGCTGGCAGTTCAAACCCACCAGCCACTCCTCGGAAGAAAGATGGGGCAATCTACTTCCGTAGTGATACTGCCTCAGAAACCCAAGGAGGGGTCGCTGTGTCAGGTCTGACTTGATGGCACATAACAACAACAACAACAACACCTTCTTATCTCACAGGTAGAAAACAGAGGCCCAGAGAAGGGATACAAAAATGAAAAAATAAAATAACCAAACCCACTGCCACGCAGTCCATTCCAACTCACAGCAACCCCCCACTGGGTGTCTGAGGCAGTGAATTGCCCAGTCTTGCTTCTGTGGAGCGGTTGGTGGGTTTGAACCGCCAGCCTTCTGGTTGGCAGTCCGATGCCTTACTCACTGGGCTACCAGAGCTCCAGAGAAGGGATGGGTCTTGTTTATGTTTTGTTTATCTCTGAAGCCGCATGCAGTGAGCCTGGCTGCCTTGGCCTTTTGTGTGGGATGTAACCCTGAGTTGGCTTCCTGAGAACATTCCTTGAGTGAGGAATATTTATCTGAAGGCTCCTCAAAAGACAGAAGGGAGACCAGGCTGCCAACGGAGGAGGGGTATAGTATGGAAACCCTCAGAGGGCCCTACGGGGAGACCAAGTCCGGGCCAAAGGCCCTCAGGCCTCAAAGGTCAAACCACACGCAGGCCTGGCTGCCAGGGAGCTGGCCGCAGAGCCTGGCGCTGCCTGGCAATTTGGAGTGAATTATGGGAAGCACGCAGGACAAACACACCCAGCTCTGAAAAGCCCATTCCTGTTTGGCCCTGGCTGGGAAAGTCTGTCTGGGCCGTGAGGTGGCAGGGTCCAGCAGCGTCTGTCAGGAACCCTGGACAAATAGAGCGGACTTCCAAGAATCCATTCGCTGCCAGACGTGAGGGACCTCCCGGAACCTGCCTGGGGGCCTCAGCGTGCCCCGAAGAGCTGCCTTTGGCTAAGTCGAAGACCTTCTTGAGAGAGATGGTGAGAACAGAGGGAAAGAGCGAGGGAGGAGGTGGGGGTTTCACTGGCCACCCTCCTGACTCCTAGCCCCATAGAGTCCTCCGGCTTGTCTTTGAACTTGACATGAACAGAATCATCTATCACTCTCTCTGCCTGTCTCCCTTCCCTGAACATTATATTCGTAAAACCCATAATCTGTTACTTTCAGAATCTGGGCCACAGAGCTAACATTTGATTGTATTTAAAAAAGAAAGAGAGAAAGAAAAAGAATAGCTGTCAAAGCTATTTTTGGGTTTATCCAGATACCTCACAGGATCTGTCTGGTTTGGAGGGTTTGTGTCATGGTTTTGAGAAACATCCCAGTCTATTAGCCTAAGAGCGTTACTCAGCACTTCTGGTCTACCTCTCGTCCATTGGAAGCTGGCACTTTAGAGTTAGAGTCTTGGAACCATTGCTTGGGAATCCGCACCAGCGTTCCAGACTCTTGGGATTGACTGCCAGAGACCAACCAAAAAAAAAAAATCTCTCGTCCAAGGAGCCAAACATTTTGGCAATCACAGTGCAGGAAACCCCACAGCTCTCCCACCTAAATCGTGAAGCAGGAATTTCGGCAGCTTCTGAACCACCGACAGAACTGTAAGACGCCCAGTGAACAAGCCCAGTGAACACTCAGCAATTCTAGTTCTTAAGAAAAGTCTTTTCCTTACGGAGGTTTGGTAGATCAAGTCCTTCAAGGAATTGGTCCATTTCATCTAAGTTATCAAATTTGGGGGCCCTAGAGTTGGGAGCTCTTGGCATAGTGCCTAAGGCACTTGACTGCTAACCAGAAGGCTGGCGGTTCACACCCACCAGCCACTCCTCAGAAGGAAGGTTGGGCAATCTACTTCCGTAGTGATACTGCCTCGGAAACCCAAGGAGGGGTCCCTATGAGTGGATGGCACATAACAACAACAACAACAACAGAGCTGTGATATAGGGTGGATAAAGTGAGCAGAGAGCAGTGGCCCCTCACCCAGCTGGGTGTGTGTGGTATGTTGCTATGATACCGGAAGCTATGCTATTGTATTTCTAATACCAGTAGGGTCACGCAGGGTAGACAGGTTGCAATGGGATTTCCAGACTAAAACAGATGAGGAAAAGAGGTCTGGGACATCCACTTTCAAAAATCACCCCATGAAAGACACTCAGCCTAAAGGCACTTAGCCGGTAAGCGGTCGGACCTGATACAAAACTGGCAGTTGAGCTTAGAGACCTGGTCATTACATTACTCTGCCCTTAACCACCAGGCTATACCACCACACTCTACCAATTTCAAGTTCAGTTTTGAAATCTTTGTTGGTTGAAATGCCCATAGAACATCCACTTCTCTTCACTCCATCATTTCTGCCTCGGGCTTTACCAAGTGGTCTCCCTTCTTGTTCCCTTCCAAACCATTTTTTACACTCTAGCCAGAAATGATATTGTGAAACACAGTCCTTATAATGTCCCTCCAACATCTTCCCAGTACTGTTAGAATAGGGAGCTCTGGTAGTGTAGTGCCTAAGGCACTTGACTGCTAACCAGAAGGCTGGCAGTTCAAACCCACCAGCCACTCCTCGGAAGGAAGGTTGGATAATCTACTTCCCTAGTGATACCTCCTCGACAACCAAGGAGGGGTCGCTATGAGTCGGGTCCAACTTGACGGCACTTAACAACAACAACATACAGCACCTCACATACACTTTGTCTCATGACATTGACTGTAATCTCCCACAATGCAACATCTCCCCTCCCATTTCCTCCCCATAGTTACCTCTTCCCTGTGTCCTTCCCTCCATGCACTCCTGCCCCCTGAGCTGTCTCCCTGTGCATGCACAGCCCTTCTTTCTCCCATGATTGTTCTCTCCAAGAAGTGTATCTGTCTAATGTAAATGTTCACCTCATATGCCTGTCTTTTGTTTGGCTGGAAGCCACAGAAGTGGGTTTAATTTCAGACCTGAAGGGCAGCTAGGGGCCACAGTCTCAGTGGTTCCACCAGGCTCCATCAGACCAGCAAACCTGGTCCTTTTTTTTTTAAAAAAAAATGATTTTTTCAGTATGTTTTTCAATGCTGATTTCTCAAGAGCAGATCACCAGGCCTTACTTCCAAGGCCTCTCTGTGTGGACTTGAATCCCTAACCTTTAGAGCAGCCAAGTACATTGTTTATTGTTATTGTTGTTATGTGCCGTCGAGTCGGACCCCACTCATAGAGACCCCTCCTTGGGTTTCCAAGGCAGTATCACTATGGAAGTAGATTGCCTTCCGAGGAGTGGCTGGTGGGTTTGAACTGCCAGCCTTCTGGTTAGCAGTCAAGTGCCTTAGGCACTACACCACCAGAGTTCCTACCTTCACAGAAGCAAAGCCCAAACCAAACCCAGTGCCTGGAGGGGATTCTGACCCACAGCGCCCCTAGAGGACAGAGTGGAACTGCACCACAGGGTCTCCAAGACTGTCAGTCTTTATGGGAGCAAAGCCCAAACCACACCCACTGGAAGCAAAGCCCAAACCAAAGTCACTGCCATTGACTTGACCTGACTCATAGTGACCCCTCCTTGGGTTTCCCAGGCAGTATCACTACGGAAGTAGATTGCCCCATCTTCCTTCCGCAGAGTGGCTGGTGGGTTTGAACCGCCAGCCTTCTGGTTAGCAGCCACGTGCCTTAGGCACATGCCACTAGAGCTCCTAGTACATTGCTTAATCACAGTATTTCTCTATCATCCTTCTGGAGTCTGTGGGGTCTCTTTCGTTTCTGACGTTAGTAATTTGTGTCGCCTCATTTTTTCCCCTAGTTAGCCTGGCTAGAGTTTTATGAATTTTTTTGGGGGGGTCTCTTCAAGGAAACTTTGTAAACTTTAAGGCACTCTGGTGGTACAGCGGTTAAAGCATTCAACTGCTAATCAAAAGGTTGGTTCAAACCCACCAGCCGCTCCATGGCAGAAAGCTGAGGCAGCCTGCTTCTGTAAAGATTTACAGCCTTGGAAACGCTATGGGACAGTTCTACTCTGTCCCATAGAGCTCCTATGAGTTGGAACCAACGCAATGGTAGTGCAGTTGGTCTTTTTGGTTTTGTAAACTTCATATCGGTGTAAAACATACACAGAAAAATGTGCCCATCAGCTCTGTGAATGTTCACAAGCTGATGAGACCATGGCCCCCAGCTGCCCTTCAGGTCTGGAAATGAACCCACTCCTGTGGCTTCCAGCCAAACAAAAGACAAGCATATGGGGTGAACATTTACATTAGGTAGACACACTCCTTGGAGAGAACAATCATGGGAGAACAGAAGGGCTGTGTATGCACAGGGAGGCAGCTCAGGGGACAGGAGTGCATGGAGGGAAGGACACAGGGAGGAGGAAACTGTCGGGAGGAAGTGGGGGGGGTAGCCAGAAGGTGAATCAAGAC
This sequence comes from Orycteropus afer afer, assembly GCF_000298275.1. Lineage (NCBI taxonomy): Eukaryota > Metazoa > Chordata > Mammalia > Tubulidentata > Orycteropodidae > Orycteropus > Orycteropus afer. The sequence continues at coordinate 2,208,865 of NW_006921686.1, read as the reverse complement.
ACAGATTGGGACCAATCTCGAGAGCTCCCCTCCTGGTCAGTGCCCTCCACAGCAGAGGGAACCAGGGTTCTGACTCCTGACACCCGAGTGTCCCTTTGCCTGCTTTTGAACTGACATGAATGGAATCTGACAGTGCCCTGTCCTTTGTGCCTGGCTCCCTTCCTTAGCATCATATTCGGAAAGCCATCCGCGTTCTCACATTTGGTTGCGACTCAGTTGTGGTCCGTACCTTCTCACTGTAGAACAGTCTGCTTCGTGAGTGTTTATCCAGGGTCCCCGGTGGTGCACAGCTCTCTCTCGGCTACTTCCACTCACCCAGAGGTCGAGGACCATGGATGAAAGGCCCGGTGACCTGTTTCTGTCAAGGCTACCGCCAAGAACACCCCTTGAAGCACAGCTGTACTGACAAATGCATCACCATGCCTCAGAACGGGCTCCATGGCAACGAGTGTGGTTTTTATCTCCTCTCCCGTGCGTGCATATCTGGGTGGGTTCTCATTTGGGCCTGCTGTGAACATTCTAGTCTGTGCCTCTTGGTGCGTCAAAACCAAACCAAACCAACTCACTGCCATCGAGTTGGATCCGACTCATAGCGACTCCTCTGTGGGTTTCTGAGGTGGTATCACTACGGAAGTAGATTGCCCAGCCTTCCTTCTGAGGAGTGGCTGGTGGGTTTGAACCGCTGGACTTCTTGTTAGCAGTCAAATGTCTTAGGCAGTGCGCCACCAGAGCTCCTTCTTGGTGAGTACACGTGTGCTTTTTTGGGTGGTGGTGGTGGATTTCTGAGTCACAGAGAGGTGTAAAATGTTCAGAATCCACATGTGGATTCTGTCCCAGTTTCCCAGAACGGATGTTCCAGCGAGACTGTTTGTAGCACCCACGTGTGCCAAGGAGGCTTGTTGTCATGAAAAACACCAAAATCTAAGCCACCACCCAGCTCCTCTGTGTCAGTCTCCCTCTTATTTCCGTTCATTTTGGACGAAGTAGCTGCTCTGTGTTCTCTACTGTTCCAGACTCCGAGGACAGGAGACAGCCAGGGGCAGACGAAAATCCCCGCCCTGGTGGAGCTCACATTCTGGAAAACAGAGATAATAATGTTGACCTCAAAGGGCTGTTACAGGGCTACGCTTGGCACACGATAGAAACCAGTTACTGTCAAGTCAGTTCTGACTCGTGGAGAGAAAGTCAGTGTGTGTCAGAAAAGAATCATGATCCATAAGGTTGGTTTGTTCTTTCTTTCCTTTTTTAAGTTTTTAAGTCAGCTTTATTGTTGTTGTTGTTATGTGCCATTGAGTCGCCCCCGACTCATAGTGACCCCTCCTTGGGTTTCTGAGGCTGTATCACTACGGAAGTAGATTGCCCAACCTTCCTTCCAAGGAGTGGCTGGTGGGTTTGAAGCAAAGCCCAAACCAAAGTCACTGCCATTGACTTGACTTGACTCATAGCAACCCCTCCTTGGGTTTCCGAGGCGGTATCACTACGGAAGTAGATTGCCCAACCTTCCTTCCAAGGAGTGGCTGGTGGGTTTGAAGCAAAGCCCAAACCAAAGTCACTGCCATTGACTTGACTTGACTCATAGCAACCCCTCCTTGGGTTTCCGAGGCGGTATCACTACGGAAGTAGATTGCCCCATCTTCCTTCTTTACTGAGGGAAATTTACATGCAATAAATCACTCATTTAAAGTGTACAATTTGATGAGTGCTGACTAATGTATACGGTCACAGCTATGTCATCTGCTGGTTTTGCCTTTTCTGAAATTTCATAGAATGAAACGATATAGGAGCATGTTCTCCTTTGCATCTGTCTTCTTTTGCTCACCATGATACTTCTGAGATCTGCCTGTGCCGCTGCAGGCAGTAGTAGTTTTTTCCTGATTTTTCAGAAGTGGATTGCCAGGCCTTTCTGCCAAGGCACGTCTGGGTGGAACTCGATTCTCCAACCTTTTGATTAGCAGGTGTGAGGCCGTTAACCATTTGCACTGCCTAGGGACTCTGGTCCATAGTAGGTCCTCAATAAATGTCTTCAGTTATTTCAATTATTATAAAATAACAATGGTAATTACTTTATATTATAAAACCCCACTGCCGTGGAGTCAGATCCCACTCATAGGGACCCTTCCTTGGGTTTCCGAGGCGATATCTCTACGGAAGTAGATTGCCCAACCTTCCTTTCGAGGAGTGGCTGGTGGGTTTGAACTGCCAGCCTTCTGGTTAGCAGTCAAGTGCCTTAGGCACTATGTCACCAGAGCTCCCTTATATTATAAAGTCTGTAATATGTTGTTGTTGTTAGTTACCATTGAACCATTTCCGACTCATGGCCATCCCGTGTCAGAGTAGCGGAGCTGCATAGGGTTCTCCTGGCTGTAATCATGATGGAAGCAGATTGCCAGACCTTTCTTCCGCAGTCCTGCTAAAAAGGGTTAAAAGTGGCAACTACTAGGTTAGCACACTCCATTTGGGCCACCCAGGGATCTTATATATTAAAGTATATCACATACAACATATAATATATACTATAACTTACTGCTGTTGAGTCGATTCGACTCATAGCGACCCCTCCTTGGGTTTCCAAGGCGGTATCTCTATGGAAGTAGATTGCCCAGTCTTCCTTCCGTGGAGTGGGTGGTGGGTTTGAACCACCAGCCTTCTGGTTAGCAGTCAAATGCCTTAGGCACTACACCACCAGAGTTCTCTCTATAACACTATGATCTCTCCTTGGGTTTCTGAGACAGTATCACTGTGGAAGTAGATTACCCCATCTTCCTTCCAAGGAGTGGCTGGTGGGTTTGAACCACCAGCCTTCTGGTTAGCAGTCAAGTGCCTTAGGCACTATGCTACCAGAGCTCCCCAAATTATATGTAAACCACAAAAACCAAACCCACTGCCATCAAGTCAATTCCGAGTCATAGCGACCCCTATTGGTTTTCCAAGGCAGTAAATCTTTCCAGAAGTAGATTGCTCCGTCTTCCTTCCTCGGAGTGGCTGGTGGGTTTGATCCGCCAACCTTCTGGTTAGCAGTCAAATGCCTTAGGCACTGCGCCACCAGCGCTCCTTTAAATAATATATAAATATATTATACATAATTTATATATATTATAGAAGTTGTATATATAGTTTATATATTATGAATTATATATATAATGTATTTATCAATGTGATTTACTATTTATTATACAAAATCCTCATAAAATAATAATGCTACTTATGCTGCTGCAGTTTATTATTCAATAGAATAACAAGCCAGTGATGGGCTGGTTAGTAAGTACGGTACTTAGAGCAGTCAAATGATTTTGAAGCAGTAAGCAGTCATGAAGAACGGCGTGGAAGTGTGTGTGTAGGGGAGGAAAGAGATCTTCAAACATGTTAAGTGGAAAAGATTAAGAGATGGAACGGTAAGCGCTGAACAGGCCCATGTCTGTTTTAAAAATTCTAAAGGAAATAGCATTGGCTGCTGTCACTGCTTATACAGAGAAAATTTCCAGGATTCCAGGGAAGGCAAGCCATCTGTCAGAAGGTAGACGCACAAATTAACTTGGGTGAAGGAAAAAAAAAGACTCACCCCCAAACAATCAGCTCTATGAGCCTGAACGGTCAATATTCACCCCAAAGCAAACCACAGAGGGGCAGGGAAGCTAGATCAACACAGAACAACTGGAAAGAAAATAATGAGAACGCTGACACGCTGTGAAGATTGTAGCCAACAGCACAGAGCGATCTGTATAAAGATTGTTAAATGGGGCCTAATCCCTAATTTGCTGTGTAAGCTTTCACCTCAAACATAATACACTATTTTAAAGAAAAAATATTCCAGGATTCATATGTGCTAGGCATTGCTGCGAGCAGCTTTAAACATTGCTGTTGGGGGCTGGTGAGTCAGTTCCAACTCTTAGCAACTTTCTCCGACAGAGTGACTGGCCCTAGGGCTTCGTAGGCTGAAATCTTTACGGCAAACAGGTTGCCAGGTCTTTCTCCCGTGCAGCAGATGGTGGGTTTGAAATGCCGACCTTTCGGTCAGCAGTCGAATGTTTGACCAGTGCCCCACCAGGGCACCTTCTTTAAACATTATCATCTTTAAGTATATAGGTCCCCTGGGTCCTGTCCTAGCCAGATCTCCCGTCTCCGTGAGCTCTTGCTCTGTGCCATGTGCGTGTGTGAGTGTGTGTGTCCATTATATCGATTAACTCCTCGAGGTCCCCCCAAACCCCAAACCAGGTTAACGCTTCATTCCCCAGACAAGGAAACTGAGAGGGCCTGCCAAAACAGCCTAATATGCAAATATTAAGGAGCTCTGGTAGCATAGTGGCTAAAGCACTTGACTGCTAACCAGAAGGCTGGCGGTTCAAACCCACCAGCCACTCCTCAGAAGGAAGGTTGGGCAATCTACTTCCATAGTGATACTGCCTCGGAAACCCAAGGAGGGGTCGCTATGAGTCGGGGCCGACTCGACGGCACATAACAACAACAACAATAGTCCTTGAACAATGTTATACCTATTCTGTTGATGAGGAAACTTAGGCATTGCAGGAAGTGTTAACGGTGGTGGACTCTGGGTCTGGGGTAAGGGTCCGAGGTTGAGGAGAGAGGATACATGTGGATAGAGGCAACTCCAAGTTCATAGCTGTGTGAGGTTCACAGTGGGCCAGGCACTGTGCTACACATTTCACTTACATTCATTCAGTTCTCATAAGACTCTCTAAACCAAACAACCCCATGGCCACCAACTCAGTTCGACTCGTGCTGACCCCTTGTGGGACAGAGTAGAACGGCTCCATAAGGTGCTTTGGGCTGTAATCTTTGCAAAAGTCGATCACCAGGGCGTTTTTCAAGGCACTGCTGGATGGGTTTGCACTGCCAGCCTTTAGGATGGCGGCTGACTGCAAACCGCCTGCTCCACCCCGGCTCCTTACAACACCTTCGAAGATGGATGAGTTTTTATTCCTGTTACACACACAAGGAAACTGAGGCACAGAGAGGTTAAGTGACTTGCCCAAGGCCACCCAGCCAGTGAGGATTTGAATGCTTCCAGCCTGCGCACATTTCACTCTAGTGGGGAAAAGAACATGGAAGTGGAGTGCCCAAATTCAGACGCAAGAACAAAGTGGCCTCTTGGCTGCTACCTGAAGGGTGGAGAGAGGGGAGGGCCCCAACTTCCTCTCTGCCCTTCCTGTTGTTGCATCAACTCCAGCGGAGGCTCTGGGCAGTGCCAGCCAGCCCATACTAGTCAGCAGAGGATTGCAGGGCTGGTCATTCTGACGTGGGGCAGGGCGGGGCCGGGTTTCCTGGGTCCTGTCCTAGTCACACCTCCCGTCTCCAGGAGCTCCTGCTCTGTGCTCTGTGACACGTGTGTGTGTGTGTGTGTGTGTGTGTGTATCCATTCCACGTGTTAACTTCTCTTGATCTCCCCAAACCGGTGAGGGAGGTTCGTCAAGTTAATGCTTCAGTCCCCAGATGAGGACACGGAGAGAGGCGACAGAAACTGCTTGCTCAGGTTTGCAGAGCGTGGCCTGAGGAGGCTGTTCAGATTTCACATCTCCAGTGTCTATGTTTCGGGCACTGGGTTCGGGAGTGGTACTAACACAGCTCAAAATCCGACTCCATTACTCCCTGAGCTGCGTGATCTTCGGTAAGTCACTTCACTCCTGTGTGCCTCAGTTTCCTCATCTGCAGAATGGGTCTAACAATACCCTCAGAATCAAAAGGGTTGTTAGAAGAAATATGTGATAACAATGTTTAAAGATGTTTGCAGCAGTGCCTGGCACGTAACATAATGGAGTTGGTTCAGCGGGAGAATTCTTTTTTTTTTTTTTAATTTATTGTGATTTGGGTGAAGATTTACAGAGCAAATTCACTTTCTATACAGCAGTTTGCATATACTTTGTCTCACGTCATTGACCATAGTTTACCACAATGCAACAGCTCCCCGCCCACTCCGCGGGAGAATTCTTGCCTTTTATGGGAGAGACCCTGGTTCGATTCCAGCCAATGGGAAGGGTTTGATTGATTCCGTGTCTGTCGGTAGAGGCTTGTTGTGTTGCTGTGACGCTAAACAGGTTTCAGGAGAACTTCCAGGCTAAGACAGACTAGGAAGAAAGACCTGGTGACCAACTTGTGAAAATCAACCCACCAAAGTCCTAGGGATGACAGGGGTCTGATCGTGCTGTGCACAGGGGTGCTACGTGTCAGGGGCCAACTGACAGCAGCTAACAACAGGGCTCTCGTAGTTTCATGTTTCAAAATTCCAAGATTTTGATCATGCTAGAATTAAATACGGTAATAGCCTTCAGTCCCAAGATACCAATGAGCTATATGTTCCCACATTTCAGTGTTCTAGAATTCCAACAGTCTAACAGGCCCCAGGGGTTGGCCTCAGGCCTCAGGCGGTCACCTGCCACACACAGTGCTGTCGGTTGGAGCCTGCCAGATAGCCAGTCTGTCTCTTTGGGAGCTCTGGTAGCATAGTGGCTAAGGCACTTGACTGCTAACCAGAAGGCTGGTGGTTCAAACCCACCAGCCACTCCTCAGAAGGAAGGTTGGGCAATCTACTTCCATAGTGATACTGCCTCAGAAACCCAAGGAGGGGTTGCTATGAGTCAAGTCAAGTCAATGGCAGTGACTTTGGTTTGGGCTTTGCTTCCAGTGGGTGTGGTTTGGGCTTTGCTCCCATCAAGACTGACAGCCTTGGAGACCCTGTGGTGCAGTTCCACTCTGTCCTCTAGGGGTGCTGTGGGTCAGAATCCCCTCCAGGCACTGGGTTTGGTTTGGGCTTTGCTTCTGTGAAGGTAGGAGCTCTGGTGGCGCAGTGCCTAAGGCACTTGACTGCTAACCCGAAGGCTGGCGGTTCAAACCCACCAGCCACTCCTCAGAAGGAAGGTTGGGCAATCTACTTCCGTAGTGATACTGCCTTGGAAACCCAAGGAGGGGTCTCTATGAGTCAGGTCCGACTCAAGGGCACATAACAACAACAGGTCATCAGGGGGGCCAGGCCCTGGAGAAGGAAATCATGCTTGGTAAGGTGGAGCTTCAGGGAGAAAGAGGAAGTGTTTTCAGGAGATGGGTTGACACCGTGGTTGCAACAATAAACTCAAACATAGTAACAACCGGGGGGATGACACAGCACCAAGCCACGTTTCATTCTGCTGGGTGACTCGTGCCCCGCTTAGGCCGGGGTTCGGTTCCAATGATCTGTCCCAGGTAAGTTCTGACATAAGTTGAATACTGTTTTGTTGTTGTTGTTGTTTTGATTTTTTGGTTTCCATAACCTGCTATGCTGACCATTTGCCAGTGAACATCGGGGAATGAAAACAGCAGCAAATTATCCACTGCAACATTGCACGTGGTGCATGCTACTAAAAATAAGATTACAAAAAAAAAAAAAAGGAAGGTGGTCGGTCTGGTTGGGGGTAACTTGCGAGGGTTCTATGTTGGGGACTAGCTGTACCGGGCGTGGCTGAGTGGGAGCCGGCTGAACGGCACCGGCAACAGTAGCAGCAACAACCTGCAGTAAGAGAGGCCTTGGGGGCACAGAGGTTAGGCACCGAAAGGTCAGCTGTTCAACACAGCAGCTGGTGGCAGTGTGCATCCAAAAAGATTGACAGCCTCAGAAAGCCTGTGGGGCAATTCTACTCTGTCCCCTAGGGGCGCTGTGAGTCGGAATCCACTGGACATCAGTGGGTTGGGTTTGCACAGCCATGGAAACCCTATGGGACAATTATACTCTGTCTTACCGGAGTCATTCTGCTCTGTCCTCTAGGGGCGCTGTGAGTTGGAATCAACCAGACTGCAGTGGGTCTGGTTTGGGCTTTGCTTGCATAAAGATTGACAACCGTAGAAACTGTATGGGAGCGGTTCTATTCTGTCCTCTAGGGGCGCTGTGAACTTTTTTTTTTTTAATAGTACCAACACAGAATCATATAATAAGCTAATGCATCGGGCTTCTATCATTGTAATATTCTAGTTTCCAAGAGAGTAATGGGCCAGGCTTCCTACTCCTCAGGACTCCAATCAATCAATCAATCAATCAATCAATTAATACAAAAACTAAACTCACTGCCATTGAGTCAATTGCAACGCATAGCGACCCCCACTGGGTTTCCGAGGCTGTAAATCTTTACGGAAGTAGGTTGCCCCATCTTCCTTCCACAGAGCAGGTAGGTGGGTTTGAACCTCTCACCATCTGGGTAGCAGTCAAATGCCTTATCCACTGCCACCAGAGCTCCTTCCAGGACTCCAAGCACCTCAGTTTCTGTGGCTGAGTTCTGTGTTTCTGTCCTGCCCAGGCGTCCGGCACCTGGATGGAGAACGCGTCGCTCGGCTATGACTACGAGGACTACAGCGAGATCCCGGGTCTACCCGTGGACTGCCCGGACGGCTCCTGCCTCGCCATCGACCCCCTCCGCACGGCGCCACTGCTGCTGTACGCTGTGGTCTTCCTCGTGGGCGTGCCCGGCAACGCCACGGTGGCCTGGGTGATGGGAAGGGAGGCGCGTCAGCGCGTCGTGCCCACGTGGTTCCTCCACCTGGCGGCGGCTGATCTGCTGTGCTGTCTGTCGCTGCCCATCCAGGCGGTGCCCATTGCCCGCGAAGGCCACTGGCTGTACGGAGCTACGGGCTGCCGAATCCTGCCCTCTGTCATCTTACTGTGTATGCACGCCAGCGTCCTGCTTCTGGCTGCCCTCAGTGCCGACCTCTGCCTGCTGGCCCTGAGACCTGCCTGGAGTGCTGCCACCTGGCGGCCGCATGGGGTAAGGGCAGCTTGTGCGACAGCCTGGGCCCTGGCCTTGGTGTTGACCGTACCCTCTGCCATCTACCGCCGTCTGCACCAGGAACACTTCCCACCCCGCCTGGAGTGTGTGGTGGACTACGGCGGCTCAACCGCGACCGAGGCCACAGTGACCGCTGCTCGGTTTCTTTTTGGCTTCCTGGGCCCTCTGCTGGTTGTGGTCGGCTGTTACAGTGCCCTCCTGTGCCGTGTGGCCCGATGCCGCTGGCCACTGGGCACAGCAGTGGTGGTGGGGTTTTTTGTCTGCTGGGCCCCCTACCACGCACTGGGCCTCGTCCTAGCTGTCGCTGCTCCCAACTCTGCGCTCCTGGCCAGGGCCCTGAGGGGTGAACCACTGGTTGTGGGCCTGGCCCTGGCTCACAGCTGCCTGAATCCCATCCTCTTCCTTTATTTTGGGCGAGTACAACTCCACAGGTCACTGCCGGCTGCTTGTCGTTGGGCCCTGAGGGAATCCCAGGGTGAGGATAAAAGTGTGGTCAGTAAGAAATCCACTAGCCACGACCTGGTCTCAGAGATGGAAGTGTAGGCCACAGGGAAACCGGTTTATATCATTTGTTCCATTTCACAAAGTGGCTTCAGGCATAGATGGATCCAGGAGATCAACGATGTCTTTGTTTGTTCTTTCCTTTATTCTCCATTCATTGTGCACCTACTTTGTGCAAGGCTCTATCTAGGCAATAGGGATACCAAAAAAACAAACCCAACCCACTGCCTTCGGGTTGATTACAACTCATAGTGACCCTGAGGACAAAGCAAAGCTGCCCCATAGGGTTTCCAAGGCTGTAAATCTTTACGGAAGCAGACTGCTTCATCCTTCTCCTGAAGATTGGCTGGTGGGTTTGAACTGCTGACTTTTTGGTTAGCAGCCTAATGCTTTAACCACTGCACCACCAGAGTTCCTTATTGGGGATATTTAAAAAGAAATAAAGAAAACCAAACTTACTGCCATTGAGTCGATTCCGAGCCATGACAACCCTGATTGGGTTTCCGAGGTGGTCAATCTGTAGGGAAGTAGATTGCATCATCTTCCTTCCACAGAGCGGCTGGTGGTTCAAACTGTCCACTTTCTGGTTGTTCTGGTCCCTGGTGCCGCTCTGACAAGAATATACCACCAATGGGACGGCCTTAACAAACAGGAGTTTATTCTTACAATTTGGAGGCTTTAAGTCCAAGTTCAAAGTGCCAGGCTCTAGGGCCTGGGTGAAAGCCCCTCAACCTTGGGGTCCAGCTCTGCCTCCTGCTCCTGGCCCACTGGAGCTAGAGGCGTTTCTTCACTCAGACAGCTGCTGGCTGCTGAGGCTGAGAAGCCCCAAGGTTGACAAGTCAAAAGGCACAGTCCCGATGTTACCAAACCACACGGCAGGCCATTAACTTAAGTCCATTGTAAGTCCCAAGGTCGGCAGAGCATGGCAGGCTGCTGAGCAACGACACGGCCACATGCAGGGCCCAAGCGTGCCACAGGCTAGAGACCATTCCCAAGGCTTCTCCTTATAGACAGGAAGCAGACCACATCCCAAAGGCAGCTACTCAGCTGCTTGTGGTAGATCCCACCATGGAGTTGATTGCCAGTCTCATCATGGGGAATAACTCCCACCAGCTGCCCAGCCACTCAACCAGGCCCAGCCAAGCTGACACACAAACATAACCACCACACTGGTTAAGAGTCAAGTGCCTTAGGTACCACAGCATCAGAGCTCCTTATTGGGGATATAGTGGTGAACAAAACACAGATAGCTGCCCTCACGGAGCTGACATCGTAGTGGACAGAGATGGACAATATACACACAAACAAAGGCATGCAGAATATCTCAGGTGGTGATATGTGCTGAGAAACCTAACACAGTGTGAGAATGGTTTGGGGCAGGAATACAGGCAGCCGTGCAAGGCCTGTCGGGGAAGAAGATACTTGAACCAAAACCTGATGAAGGGTAGGGAGGAAGGACTCATGCTGAAATCTGGGAAAAGTGCTCCAAGCAGAGGGACGAGGATGTGCAAAGGTCCTGGGGCATGATGTGCTTGGCATAGTCCAGGAGCAGTGAGGATGGAGGAGAACCAGCAATGGGAAGAGTGGTACGAGATGAGAGTGGGGATCTAGGGAGAGGCCAGGCTCTGACGGCCTTCCAGGCCCTGGCAAGTGTTTTGGGGAACCCTGGTGGGGGAGGGGGATTCTGAAGTAAGGTTGCTGGGGAGAATAGAGGATGCCCAGTTAAATTTGAACTGCACATAAGCAATGAATACTTTTTAAACATAAACATGTCCCATGCAATATGTGGGACATCTGTCATTGCTAGCTGCCATTGAGCTGGTCCCGAGTCATGGTGACACCGCGCACAACACAATGAAATGCTGTCCAGTCCTGCACCGCGCCCGTGATTGGTTGTGGACTGGATCATGGTGAGCCAAAGACTTTTCATTGGCTAATTGCTGGAGGTAGATTCCCAGGCCTGCCTTCCTACTCTGTCTCAGTCTGGCAGCTCCATTGAAAGCCGTTCAGCTTCATAGCAACGCGCAAGTCTCTATCGACAGGTGGGTGGTGCTGTGCGAGAGGTGGACTGGCTGAGAACTGAACCTGGGATGGTGGGTGCGTCTTGTTTAATTCAAGTTTACCTGGGCATTCTGTCCTTTCCCGTCCCTTTAATTTGCAGCCCTATTCTGAGCAGAAGAGCGTCTTGATCTGGCTGAGATTTTAAGAGTATCCCTCTGGTTGCTGGTGGATTCCAGACTATGGGAGATGGGAGGTGTAAGTGTGGGAGTGAGGTGCGCCCATGAGGAAGCTACTGCAATAGTCCAACAAGAAGTGGTGGTGACTTGGGTGGTGGTGACTCACAGCAGGGGCTGTAAGAAGTTGACAGATGGAGAATCTTTTCTTTTTGAACATTTAAACTTTTCTTACACATCAAATATTAAAATAATAAAGGTCATCCAATAAGGGAGTAATCCTCATACTGTTGTTGTTGTGTGCCATTGAGTGGGACCCGACTCACAGCAACCCCTTCTTGGGTTTTCGAGGCGGTATCACTATGGAAGTAAATTGCCCAACCTTCCTTCTGAGGAGTGGCTGGTGGGTTTGAACCGCCAGCCTTCTGGTTAGCAGTCAAGTGCCTTAGGCACTGCACCACCAGAGCTCCTACCTTCACAGAAGCAAAGCCCAAACCAAACCCAGTGCCTGGAGGGGATTCTGACCCACAGCGCCCCTAGAGGACAGAGTGGAACTGCACCACAGGGTCTCCAAGACTGTCAGTCTTTATGGGAGCAAAGCCCAAACCACACCCACTGGAAGCAAAGCCCAAACCAAAGTCACTGCCATTGACTTAACTTGACTCATAGAGACCCCTCCTTGGGTTTCCCAGGCGGCAGTATCACTATGGAAGTAGATTGCCCCATCTTCCTTCCGAGTAGTGGCTGGTGGGTTTGAACTGCCAGACTTCTGGTTAGCAGGCAAGAGCTCCCAATACTCATACTACCTTCCCCAAATCTAAATTCTGGTATCTCTCTTTTCCATATATTATATCCAGTTGATAAAATATAACTCAGTTATAGTTTATAAAGGAGATGCAGATGGTTAAGTGAGGGACTACTAACTAAAGGGTTGGCAGTTTGAACCCACGCTCAGTATGCCAGAAGAAAGGCCTGCCAATCTGCTTCTGAAAAGTTACCGTCTTGAAAACCTTGTGGAGCCCAGTTCTAGCCTGACACCTCTGGGGTCTCCATGTGTTGGAGTCAACTTGATGGCAGTGGATTTTGTTTGAAAGGAAAGGCTCTATCCCAGCTCCGTAGCTTGGTATTCAAGGTGTCCCTCCACCATGGGACACACATGTGCGCTAGCTGCTGAGACCCTGGGGGAGGTTGGGTAATGGCTCCCAAGACCTACATGTGAATCCACTCAACCAGTGAGTGAGCCACCTCACACAGCAAAAGGGGCTTTGGAGATAGAAGGAAATTAAGGGTCTTGAGGTGGGAGGTTCTCCTGGATTTCTCAGAGGGTCCCAATGTCATCCCAAAGGTCTTCATGCAAAGGGGGCGGGGGTCAGAGTCGGTGGCGGAAGATGAGGTGACAGAAGCAGAGATTGGAGTCACGTGAGAAAGAGGCCGTGGTGGTGATGTTTGTGGGTCAACTCGGCCGGGCCTGGTGTAGGGGCTGGGCAGCTGGTGGTAGTTGTTCCCCATGATGTGAGTGGTAATTAGCTCCATGGTGGGATCTACCACAAACATATCCTCTGGGATGTGGTCTGCTTCCTGTGTATAAGGAGCAGCCTTGGGAATGGTCTCTAGCCTGTGGCACGCTTGGACCCTGCATGTAGCCGTGTCGTTGCTCAGCAGCCTGCCATGCTCTGCTGACCTTGGGACTTACAATGGACTTGAGTTAATGGCCTGCCGTGTGGTTTGGTAACATCGTGACTGTGCCTTTTGACTTGTCAACCTTGGGGCTTCTCAGTCTCAGCAGCCAGCAGCTGTCTGAGTGAAGAAAAGCCTCTAACTCCAGTGGGCCGGGAGCAGGAGGCAGAGCTAGACCCCAAGGTTGAGGGGCTTTCCCCCAGCCCCTAGAGCCTGGCACTTTGAACTCAGACTTAAAGCCTCCAAATTGTAAGAGAATAAACTCCTGTTTGTTCAGGCCGTCCCATTTATGGTATATTCTTATCAGAGAGGCACTAGGGAACCAGAACAGAAGCCATGAGCCAAAGCCTAGGCTCTGAGACGGTAGGCCCCCAGGATGACAGTCCTTTCAGTCACCTTTCAAGATGGGGACTGAGCTCACTCCTAGGGCTCAGTTTTCAGCCATAGGGATACACGGGCCTATGTTTCCCCAGGGATAAAGCTCAGAAGCCAGGAAGGAATGGGAAAGAAGGACGGGAGAAACAGTAAACACAAGAAGGAAGTAGGGAGGTTGCTATTGCATTGTGGGGACTGCAAGGAATGTCACAAAACAAAATGTGCATGAATGGTTGACTGGAAAACCAATTGCTCTGTCCACTTTCACCCAAATCACAATTGGGAAAAAAAAAAGGGAGAGAGAGAGAGAGTCCATGAGGCAAGGAATGCAGGCAGCCTCTACAAGCTAAAAACGCAAGGCAACTAATTCTCCCGGAAGCCTCCAGGAAGAATGCTTGACTTTTGCCCTCTGACCTCCAGAACTGTAGGAGAACAAGTTTGTGTTGCACAAACCTACAATCTACTTCAATCTACTACTATTCTCCACTAGACAATAAATGTGTGGTAATTTGTTATAGCAGCAAGAGGAAACTACACAGACCATACGGAAACCAAACTAAACCCACTGCCACTGAGTAAATTCCAACTTATAGCACCCCTAGAAGACACGGTAGAACGGCCCCATAGGATTTCCAAGGCTGCCAGTCTTTACGGAAGCAGGTTGCCTCATCTTTCTTCCGTGGAGTGGCTGGAGGGTTTTGAAGTACCAATCTTTTGGTTAGCAGCTGAGTGCTTTAGCCACTGCACCACCTGAGCCCCTTAGACCCTATGGAAGCTGCCCCTATTTTCATGCCCCTGGGCCTTTTCACAACTGGAGCCACCAGCCGGCATGCCCTTCTGATCTATGCTGTCCAGTGTGGTAATTACGAAGTGCTTTGCACGCAACTCTTAACCTAAAGATTGGCAGTTTCAACCCACACAGTGGTCCTGCAAAAGAAAGTCCTGGCAATCTGTTTCCATAAATATTATATCCAAAAAAAACCAAAAACCTCCATGGAGTACAGGTCAAGTCATGGAGTTGTCATGAGTCAGAATTGACTCTGTGACAACAAGGATTTTTGGTTTTGGGGTTTTAGCTGCCTGTATCTATAGAAATGTAAATGAATTCAGATGGATTACAAAGAAAACCTAATTCCTCATTTGCACCGGTCACTTTGCAAGTGCTAAGTAACCATACGTGGCTGGTGGCTACCATATTGGACAGTGGAGAATCATAGAACATTTCCATCATTGCAGAAAATTCCACCAGAGGGCGCTGTGCTAAACGCTGCCCCAGTTTTCCCTGCTCAGGTCTGTGTATGAAGTCTGTCTTAGGCTGGGTTCTCAAGAGGAGTAAATCCTGTGAAGTGAGTTGATTTGACTCATAGCGACCCCTTCTTGGGTTTGTGAGGTGGTATCTTTACGGAAGTAAAGTGTCCAATCTTCCTTCTGAGGAATGGCTGGTGCGTTTGAACCGCTAACCTACTGATAAGCAGTCAAGTGCCTTAGGCACTATGCTACCGGAGCTCCCTTAATATATAGGGAGAGAGTCATTTCAAGGAAATAGCTCACACAGTCGTGGAGACTGACTGGTCCCAAATGCGTGGATCGGGCAGCAGCTGGGGGCTTCTCCAGACTCATGTGGTTGCGGGGTCTGATGACCCCAAAATCTGCAGGTCAGGTGGCAGGCTGAAGGCATCTTGTGTCCCAAGAACTGGAGGGTTAGAGACTGACAAGACAGATGCAGGATCGAGAGAGGACGAACTTTGCGGGGATAGTCATTTACATCACGAATACAGGCATACCCTCAAGGAAACTCCTTGTCCAATGGAATGGTGGCTTACATCAGATCATAGAATGGGAAGATAAACACTGTCTGCCAAATCATTGAGAATTATAGCTCAGCCAATGACACATAACATTAAGCATCACAGAGTGGTTACTCCCGGACAACACTTGAGGGTGATCCAGGGGAGAGGGGATGGGGTGCCTCACTGTACAAGCTGCAGCTTAGAGAGGGGAGGTCATCTGCCCAAGATCATGCAGTGAAGAGATTGTAGAGCTGAGATTGAATTGACTTAACTCCAGTGTCCATGTGCTTAACTGCAAACATCTGCCTTCAAAGCCCCGGTCAAATGACACCTCCTCCAGAGAATCCTCCATGATTCATTCACTTTCCAAGGAGAAAGTGCTGTTTCTCTCTGAGTTTTTGGAACACAATTTCCCAACTAGATGGTAAATTCCCAGGTGCAACAACTGGGCCACTTTCACTTCTGTCTCCCACCCACCCTCTCAGCTGACTCCAGGACTCGGAAAGCACCAAACTCTCTTTGTTTGTCTATCCTTTGTTTTCTTCCAACTAGATTGTGAGCTCACAGATGGCGGGGACCTCTTTCTTGCTATCTCTTTTTCCCTTATCTGACACAGTGACACATACCAGGTTCTCGACAAAACAGATTTTATTCCTTGTTATTTTACTCAGAATTCTTGTGTGTGAAGGATTGAGACCTACAGTGCCTTGTAGACTGGTATAATTTATAAGTTGTAAATTCTGGGACAATTTATACAGCTTCTTGAAAAGTTGGAAAAATGTTCTCATGAATCTGTTGGGGCCAGGTGCCATTATGAGAAGTTACCGCTTGGTAACTTAAATAGAGAAAGTCTTTTGTGTGGGTGTTTTGTGTGTGTGTGTGTGTGTATTTTTAAATTTTATTTTCATTTCTTATTGCATTAGGCTTAGTTCTTATTAAGAGGAATCAATTTCATGAACGTTTTCAAATATGATTCTGTGCAATTTTACATAGAATTCTCATGATCATTAAAAGAAAAAAAACTTGATTTTTGTTTGTTAGAACTCCCTTCTTTGTTCCAAATTTTGTTTATTTATATCTTTTGTCTTTGTCCTTATTTTCCATAATTGTGTTGTTAGTGTTCATATAATCTAAGAAATAGTACATTTATGCAATATATAACTATATTTATCACTTATTAGTCTATGATTAAAACTGATAATAAACATTTCTGGTATGAGAGGAGGTCCATGCTGGGGGTGATACCACAAGTTACTGCACTGGTTGACACCAACCCTCATGATGCCACCACACCAGGCCTATCTTCCAAGGTGCCTCTGGGTGGGTTCAAACTGCCAACCTTTTGGCTCATAGTTGAGTGGTTAACTGTTGGCACCACCCAAGGATTCCTATAGGTGCCCAATGGTGAGATAGTATTATTATTATTATTATTATTCCTTTTCCATTACTCATCTTTTTCTAAGCTTAGGATAATATCGACATTAGAATGTAAGCAGAAACACTCCTCATGGCCTCATGTACCCTGAGACTAGAACTAGATGGTGCCCAGCTACCACTAATTACCATTCTGACAAGGGTCATAATAGGTGTATCCTGATAGAAGACGAGAAAAATGTTGGACAGAACTCAGATTCTTAAAAAGTCCAGGCTTAATGCAGGGGACATCAAGCTCAACTGGCATAACATACTACACAAAACAATGTTCCACCTCCCACTTTGGCGAGTAGCGACTGGGATCTTAAAAGCTTGCAAGCAGCCATCTAGCTGCAATGATGGGTCTCTCCTCGT
>NW_006921686.1:2169540-2190682 GCF_000298275.1 Orycteropus afer afer | reverse complement strand
GGAAACCCAAGGAGGGGTTGCTATGAGTCGGGTCCGACTCGACGGCACAGAACAACAATAACATGCAAATACTCTGCCAAGTTCACTCTCTTGCTGGATCCTGGATCTGGTTCATCATCATCTGACCCCTGGTTCATTGGACTTGACCCAGCTGCCTATTGTCTGATCTCATCCACCAGCGTCTACAGCTTTCTGAGCCAGCAGCCTGTCATCTGACCTGCTGGTGGGTTCATCACCCCCTGCAACCGCATGAGTGACCCACAGACTTGAGACTTCCCGGCCTCCTAGCCTCCCCCACCACGTCAGCTGTTTCCTTGTCAGCGTATGAGTTCTGTGAGACGTTACAGTGAAATATGGAACCCTCCTAAGATGGGAGGGAGATCACTGAGGGGAGCAGGGGGAGTGGAAGTTAGAGATGATGGAATGGTACAGCAGTTTGGAAAAGTTGGGCATTTGGTACATCTTTAACCTTCACCTCATAGGGACCAGCCTTGTGCTGATCTTTCTCAAAGAAATTATTTGAGGGGTTAATTGTTAAATGGGATCCTAATTTGCAGTGTAAACTTTCACTGAAAACACACTAAAATATCATTTAGGGGGAAAAAAAAAGAAGATACAGTATTCAGTTCTGGAGTTGGTTCTAGGCACTGGGGAAACAGTAGTGAATGAAACAGACAAGCCTGTGGTCTGGTGGGGCTCACAGTCTAGTGGGGGCAACAGAAACACAGAAGAATACTTAGCAGTGTATCAAGCAGTGTCATGTGACACAGCATTTGGAGAAAAACAAAGCAGAAAACAGATGCTATTTAAGTAACATGATCAGACAAAACATCTCAGATCAGTGGTGTCACTAGGGTTGCTATCACCCAGGGTTGTAACTTATGGGGTCACCTCCCTTCCATGAACTCCCTCACCAGACCTTACAGAAGGCTTAGTATGTTTATTATCAATTTAAATCATAGAATACTATATGATATAGTCATAAATTGATTAAACGTAATATTTCTTAGATATCGAGTCGATTCTGACTCATAGTCACCCCCTTTGGGTTTCTGAGGCAGTAAATCTTTACGGAAGCAGATTGCCCAGTCTTCCTTCTGTGGAGTTTCTGGTGGGTTTGAACTGCCAGCCTTCTGGTTAGCAGTCAAATGCCTTAGCCACTGTGGTACCAGAGCTCCCATCTACACTAAATTACATTATTCGTTACATTATTCGTAACTGAGCAGAAGCCTTTTTAAATTTTTCTCCATCTTTTCCCTTAATTACTACGTCATTCTTAAAAAAGTTATTGATATAGACTCACAAATACTACTTACTACAATATTGTAGCTAAAATACCAAAAAGTTGACCAAATCAGTAGCCATAAAAATACTAGTGGCGTTAGATGGATAGAGATTAAGTATTGATTTGGGTGAAGAGAAGGGCAATGTACCAAATGTGAGTGACCAATATGGCAGCATTGAGGATGAGAAAGACATAGAAAGGTACATGGGAGGTACAGACAACAAATACGAACCCTTTTGCACATACAGTACTGCGTTGTCAGTGAAGGCAAACATGGGTATATGGGTGGATAGATGGATGGACAAGCTGAACTATTAGGTATGTCTATGAAATGGGGAGTGTATCCAAGAACATATATAGGGTTGGCAGACAATGGTCCTATAAGTTTATGTGAATGATCAGAATTCCCAGGTGTATAGTAGAGCTGACAAGGGGCAAGATTGTGGTCATTGTTTGGTCATAGCCAGCTACCCGGGTGACCGAGTAGTTGAACCTGCGGGCTTGGGACCATAGTTGCAGGGGACATCAAGCTCAATTGGCATAACATACTATACAAAACATTGTTCCACCTCCTACTTTGGCAAGTAGTGACTGGGATCTTAAAAGCTAGCAAGCTGCCATCTAGATGCAACAATGGGTCTCTCCTCGTCCAGAGCAAAGAAGAATGAAGAAAACCAAAATTCATGGAAACAATTAGGCCTAGCGACTGGTACACCATCCGATCTGCAGCCTATACAACTATGAGACCAGAAGAACTAGATGGTGCCTGGCTACCACTGTCATCCACTTGGAAGGGGATCTATGTAGGAGATCCTTGATAGAGAGGGAGAACAATGTGGAACAAAACTCAAAATCATTTGGAGAAAAAAAAAAAAAGAGGTGGGGACCAGGTTTGCTGGTCCGATAAGAGCCTGGTGGAACCACTGAGACTATGGCCCCTAGCTGCCCTTCAGGTCTGGAATTGAACCCACACCTGTGGTTTCCAGCCAAACAAAATACAGGCATATGAGTTAAACATTTACCTCAAGTACATACACTCCTTGGAGAGAACAATCATGGGAGAAAGAAGGGCTGCTTATGCACAGGGAGACAGCTCAGGGGGCAGGAGGATGGACACAGGGAAGAGGTAACTATGGGGAGGAAGTGGGAGGGGAGCTGTTGCATTGGGGTAAACTGTGGTCTATGACATGAGACAAAGTATATGTGAACTGCTGTATGGAAAGTGAATTTGCTCTGTAAATCTTCACCCAAATCACAATTAAAAAAAAAAAAGTTCCAGCTATATAGTTAAAAAAAAAAAAAAAAACCTAGGGGCAATGAAAACAAGGGTGTGTTCTTGTTGTGTGTGCAGACAAACTGGGATTCGATTGTCATTGTAATTGGGTGATAATGACAGTTCTGACCAGAGCACATTAGAAGGTTCAAAGAGTAAATTAGCATGAGAGTTTTAGCCTTGTGGGTATATTGATCCATTTAATTTGGGCTTAGGAAAAATATTTTTGTTGTTATAACTATTATTTTTATTTCAAACAATAAATTTCTTCTGAAAAACTGCATACAAATTTTATAAACATTCATCTTGGCGTCACCCTCTCTAACGATGCCACCCAGTGCAGTCTGCACCCTCTGTGCACCCTCATGACACCACTTGGTGATCTGCTTCTGAAAACTTGGAAAGTCTATGGGGTGGTTCTACTCTGTGACACATGGGGCGGCCATGTCTTAGGTCTCTAGTACTGCTGTCACAGAAATACCACAATGGCTGGCTCGAAGAAGCAGGAATTGATTTTCTCACAGTTTAGGAGACCAGAAGTCTGAGTTCAGAGTGGAAAGGCTTCCTCTCTCTGGGTTCTGGAGGAAGGTAAGGAAGGTTCTTATCTCTTTTGAGCTTCTGTTCCTGAGCAATGTTCATGTGGCGTGCCAGCTCTCTGCCCCCATCTCTCCTTGGTTTCTTCCTTAACTGGCTCTTTTCATGTCTGGAAAGAGATTAACTTACAACACACCCTGCCCTCAGACTGCTTCATGGACATAACAAAGAACACCCATTTCCAAATGGTATGATAACCACTCAAACCAAACCCACCTCCTTCAGCTCCTTCCAACTCACAGCACCTCTAGAGGACAGAGTAGAACTACCCCATAAAGTTTCCAAGACTGTAAATCTCTACGGAAGCTGACTGCTACATCTTTCTCCTCCAGAGCCGCTGGTGGGTTCTTACTGCCAACCCTTTGGTTAGCAATTGAATGCTTTTAACCACAGGCCTAGAGATTAGGAATCACAACACCTATTTTTTTTGGGGGGGGGCACAATTCAATCCAGAACACCCCGAGTTTAAATCAACTTGACAACAAGAATATATGTAGAGAAGTGAACACAACAAAATCTGTGTGTTTCATGCACACTATTTCATTTATTCTTCCCAACAATCACGAAGGGTAAGTATTATCCTTATGTTATAAATGAAGACCACCACCTGACTGTGGTACTGTAGTGGCTTGTGTGCCCTATGACGCTGGAAGATATGCCACCGCATTTCAAATACCAGCAAAATCACCATGGCGGCTAGGTTGCCGTGGAGCCTCCGGACTAAGACTAGGAAGAAAGACCTGGAAATCCACTTCTGAAAATTAGCCAATGAAAACCCCACGGACCAAAGGAGAACACTGTCTGATGTCGTGTTGGAGATGAGCCCCCTGGCTTGGAAGGCACTGCAAATACACAGCAATGCAACAATGGACTCCAGCATTCCAACGATGTGAAAACTGCACAGGCCCAGGCAATGTTTCACTCTATCTACACTGGTTGCCATGACCTTGAGCCAACTGTTATAAGACTGTAACAATAACAAATGAGGAAACTGAAGCTCGAGACTGCAATAACTGGCGCGTCTAGGATTTCAGGAGACCCATTTTTTCTCATTCAAGTTACCATTCAACGGTATTGATCACCTACTTCACGGTAGGCACTGTGGTGCGCTCTGGGGAAGACAAGATGACCAATTCAGAAAAGGATCCTGTTTCAATAGTCATTAGCTCCCTTCTCGAGTTAAAATCAGAGCGCAGTGAAGATCGCGGGCTCCAGGTGGCTATGCTGGGAGAGACCGGAGAGAGGCCTGGGAAGAGAGTGTAGGCATGGCCAAGCCGCAACGCCTCTGGAAGTCGCTAGAGGGCGCAGTGTCCTCCGAGGCTTCCCCAGAAACGAGGAGTGGGCGGAGCGCTCTGGGCGCACGCGCAGTCTTTCGCTGTTGTTGTTATGTGCTGTCTACTCGGACCGACTCATAGTGACCCCTCTTTGGGTTTCCGAGGCAGTATTACTACGGAAGTAGATTGCCCAACCGTCTTTCCGAGGAGTGGCTGGTGGGTTTGAACCGCCAGCCTCCTGGTTAGTGGACACCCTCAATTCCCCAACACGGTTCACCTTCTATGAGGCGGGCGGGGCGGAGTCTAGTCAGGGTGTGAGGATAGCTTGCGCAGACGCAGTCATGGCTTTGGGTTTGCGCAGGCGCAGAACTGGCTTTGGGACTTCGTAGGACCGGAAGTTGAGGAGTTCGCTGCGGCTGGTGAGGTGAGGGGGGCGGGGGCGGCGGTGGTTCGAGTCGGACCGGCTCTGGGCTTGTCTTCTGCCGAATGGAGGGGTGGAGGGATATCTGGGGATGAGATATGTGGGAGGAGGCCGAGGGTCCAAGAGAGGCGAGCCTGAGCATCCCTGGCTGAGCCTGAGACAGCTCCGACACTGAGAGAAACGGAGGCCCGGAAAGAAGCGTCGAGAAACGGCGGGAGGTTGAGAGAGTTAGAAAGATGAAAACGAAACAGACCGAGAGCAACAGGCTGCGCGGTTACGCGGAGAGAGAGGTTGACAGAGATGACGCGGCGGAGAGCAATGTCGCACCGTGAATTTGGGAGATGGCGGGAAGCTAGGGAACGGAAAGACTGGAGGGGCACTTACTATGCCGAGCATTTTAATGAAAACATCTGCACAGTTCAACAAGAAGGAGAGTGTAAAGCCTAATTGGAAAGAAATTTTCCAAGGTTATCTGTTTTCTAAGAAGCCCTGGTGGTGCAGTGGTTAAACGCTGGCTACTAACTTAGCGCCTGGAACCCACCCAGCGGCTCCGCGAGAGAAAGACCTGGCCACCTGCTTCCTTACGATTGTTGTTGTTAGGTGCCTTCGATACAGTTCTGACTCATAGTGACCCTGTGTACAGCAGAACCTGGTCCTGCACCATCCTCACAATTGTTGCTGTATTTGAGCCCCTCGTTGCATCCACTGAGTCAATCCATGTAGTTGAGGGTCTTCCTCTTTTATTTATTTATTTTTTTGCTGACCCTCCACCAAGCCTGATGTCCTTCCCCAGGGACTAGTCCCTCCTGACAACATGTCAAAGTATGTGAGACACAGTTTCACCATCCTCACTAAGGAGCATTCTGGCTGTACTTCCAAGACAGAAGTGTTTGTTTTCTGGCGGTCCATGGTATTTTCAGTATTCTTTGCCAGCACTATAATTCAATGAATTTTTCAGTTTTCTTTATTCATTGTCCGTTTTTCGTATGCCAGGGAGATGGTTGAAAATACCTCCGCTTGGGTCAGATTCACTTTAGTCTTCAAGGTGATGTCTTTGCTTTTTACACTTGTGAGAGGTGTTCAATGTAGTAGGTCATCTGATTTCTTGACTGCTGCTACCAGGGGCAGCAGTGCATCCTTAAGATTACAGCCAAGGAAATTTTATAGGATAGTTTTGCTGTCACATGGGCTTGCTCTGAGTTGGAGATTGACTCCACAGCACCTGATAACGTGTGTTGTCTCGGAGTTGTTCCTTCATCCAAACTTTTGATTTAAATGCTGGAAGTTTGGTGTTTTTTTTTGGTATCATACCCAAAGTAGCCCAGCTAGCTTCTGAACATTACTATTACCTTCTGGAATATATAACCATAGCTGGTTTTTTGTGTGTTTTTCAGTAAAGGAGTCTATAAGAGAAATTATAGAGACAGTATCATGAGGGGAAAATGATGTGGAAAGATAAAGACAGTGAAATAATGGAGAACCTGAGAAAAACTGCCCTGAGGGATTGAGAGGAAAGAAGAAATACCTGAGGGAAAGAGAATTGAAGAGAAAGCATGGGATAAGAGGCTGGAGTGAGATGGAAGGAAAATGGGAGATAAAATCAGAATTGAGAGCCCTCTTGAGTGTAGAGAAATAAAGAGATAAGAAGACATGGTGAAGTTGGAGAAATGGAAGAAAGCAAACCATATACCCAAAACCCATGGCCATTTAGTTGATTCCAACTCAGCAGCCCTATAGGACAGGGTAGAATTGTCCCATAGGGTTTCCAAGGTTATAAATCTTTATGGAAACAGACCACCTCATCTTACTCCCTATAGAATGCCTGGTGGGTTAGAACCTTCAACCTTTTGATTAGCAGCTGAATGATTTAACCACTGAGCCACCAGAGTTCTTAGAAGTGAATAACCAAAAAACACTGCCATCAAGTTGGTTCTGACTCATAGCAACCCCTGTCGGGTTTCCAAGGCTATACATCTTTATGGGAATAGATTGCCTCATCTTCTTGCAGAGCAGCTGGTGGATTTGAACTGCTGACCTCGTTAGCAGCCAATGCCTTACCCACCGTGCCACCAGAGCTCCTCTGAGAGCTGAATGGGCAGTGTCAAATTTTAAAATGCAGTGATAATGACAGACAGTGGAGATAATGCAGACAAACAGCTAAAGGGCGGTAAATTGAGTCTGAATCCCTAGATTTGAATTCTGCTACTTAAGGAGCCCTGGTGACGCAGTGGTGGAAGGACTCGCCTGCTAACCAACTGGTCAACAGTGGAAGTCCGCCAGCTGCTCCGTGGGAGAAGGATGTGGCAATTTGCTCCAGCAAAGTTTGCAGCCTTAGAAACCTGACAGGGCAGTCCTCCTCTGTCCTGCAGTGTTGCTATGAGTCAGAATTGCCCGGGCGGCAATAGGTTTTGGTTCTTGTTCTGGCACTTGCTACTTGTTCAACCTCTCTGTGGCTCAGTTTCCTCATCTGTAAAGTGAGTTGCTGTGGGGAGGGTGTACGCACATGTGTGTGTATGGTTTAGAATGTTGTTGTTGTTGTTATGTGCTGTCAAGTTGGACCCGACTCTTAGTGACCCCTCCTGGGGTTTCCGAGGCAGTATCACTATGGAAGTAGATTGCCCCATCTTCCTTCCGAGGAGTGGCTGGTGGATTTGAACCGCCAGCCTTCTGGTGAGCAGTCAAGTGCCTTAGCCACTACGCTACCAGAGCTCCCATGGTTTAGAATAGTGCCTGATATTTGAATAAGCAGTAAGTAAACATTAGCTATTATTAAACCCTCAGACAATTGGGGTACATTATTCGATATAGAAATGGAGGGAGATGAAGAGAGAATCACAAGGGGGAGAGAGAATGCCATGGAGAGTTAGAAGTGAAGTACTAATTTCAGACAAACTGATAGACTCAACATCCAAAAGGTAGTCCAGGACTCCTTAAGAGTCAGGGGGATGCTGTCAGTTGGGTCTACCATGAGTAGTCAGCTTGCAGAACTCCTTTTCGTTGGCCCTGTCTTTCTTTTCCTGAGGATCATCAGTAGCCCTTCAAGGCCTTCTCGTCTTCCCTCCTGGAACAGGAATCCCTCCTGAAGCAGCTCTGGCGTCACCCAGCCCAGCTGTGTCCCAGGCAGTAGTGCACAAACCTGACGGGCTGCCTGTGGGAAACAGCTCAGTGTTTCAGATGGCTGTTGTCCCCATTTTATAAGTGAAAAAATGACCTCAGAGCGGTTGATGGTCACACATCAGTAAATGATGAAGCTGAGATTCAAACAGATCGTACTAAGGAAGACTGAACGCTTTAAGGTCTCACCCCTTTAAGAATCTGACTGATGGACTTTCAGAAAATTGCACATATAAGGGGTGTGCTCCTCGTCAGTTTGGACTTTTCTCACTTGGGTCAGAAACCCAACTTTAAGTCAAAGACGTTTTTCTGAGCAGTGGAGGGTTGGAGGCAACCAAGCCTTAAGCACGCGGTGATAATGCTTTCCTCCCCACCGCCTCCGCTTCTCTCCTTCTCTCCCTTCAGTTGCGCAGGGACCGTCCTTGAACGCACCTCATCGTAACCATGTGAAGGTATTTCTCTAGGGTGGATCCCTCAATGAAGCTGTCGTGTTCAAGAGCCACTGCAAACCGCTCCCAGGTTGATCTCATCCTTGCCCAGCCACGAGCTGAACGTAGAGCTTTTCTCTCAGTATCCAAGTGTAAATCCCAGAGAGGGGCCCTGATTGGCCCTGCTCGGGTTGTATGTCTCCTCCTCAGACCAATCACTGGTTAAAAGGAGGAGAAGGGGCAGTGGTGGTTCAGGGGTAAAATTCTCGCCTTCCATGTAGACTTCCAGCCTAAGACAAACTAGGAAGAGAGGCCTGACATTCCTCTGAAAGTCGCCAGTGCAAACCCTGTGGAGCACAGTGGTCCCAGCCAGTCAGTGTGTAGTTCTGTTGTGATTGCCACAAGCTGGGGGGCAACTTGATAGCAGCTGACAACATGGGTACCGTGATGGAGTCTGTCAGTTGACTCACCAGTCGAGCTGCTCTGACGTCCGGGCCATCAGAACCATGTGGAATAGTGGAAGGGCTGTTTGCAAGAAAGTGAGTACTGTTACCAGAAGAAGGGAGGAGGGGTGTGCCAGGCTGGCAAAGCCGACAGAGGAATAACAGCACTTGCCAAATTTTGCATCTCACGTCAAAGTCCCTAAGTGTCCTGAAGGTCAGTGTGCAGCCTTGGGATCCTTGCCTTGCTCTTTTTTCCCAAACTTTTTATTGTGATTTGGGTGGATGTTTACAGAGAAAATTGGTTTTCCCTTCAACGATTTATACCCATGTTGACTGTAACATAGCACCTGTTTTCCCACTTCCTCCCTCAAGTTACTTAACATTTCCCTTCATCATGCTGCCCTTTGATCTCATACTCTTCCTCCCTGGTGGGACTGTTCACCTTACAGGCCTACCTATTGTCTGGCAGAAAGTTGAGCCACGGGAGTGGCTTAAAGGGTTAAAGGATGTCCAAGCACCAGAGTCTCTCGAGTTCCACCAGTCTCTTCCCAGGAAGCCTGGTTGTTATTTTATTTTATGATTTTGAGTTTTGTTCCACATTTTTCTCCCACTCTGTCCAGGACCTCCTCTTGTGGTCCCTTTTGAGCAGTTGGCAGTGGTAGCTGGGCACCATCTAGTTATGGTCTCAGGGTCAGTGGAGGATGGAGTGTGTGTGGTCCATCGTCTTTTGGACTAGTTTCCACGCACCTTTGATTTTCTTCTTGTTTTTTCTGAACAGGGAGAGACCAATAGTAGTATCTCAGTCCCCGTCTCTTAATTATGCCACATCCCCATTATGTTGTTGGAACAGCGTTGTGTTGGTTGACCACATGGTGGCCTCTGTTCTTTTAGGACATAGATGCACCCTTGCTCTGGGGCTCCTTGCCTGACTCCTGAACACGGTCAGGTCAGGTTTTCCTTTGGGCTCCCACGGCTTCCCAGGCTTCCTTCTCAGCCTAGTCAGTCTGATTGTCACAGTCTGATGACGTTGTCCGCCCCCTCTCATTTGACCGTGAGCTCTGAGAGAGTCCAGGCTGGTCTGGCTGATTCACTGCCATACCCCCTTCTCCAGCCCAGTGCTTGAGAGTAGTAGGCCTTGAGTAAACACTGAAAAATGAGTGGATTCATGAACATCTTCTGTCCCCCTCCCCAGGCATCCGGGGAGCTTGTGCCCACCCCTGGGATCACTCCAGAAGCCCTGAGGTACCCTGTGTGCTGCTAGCTTGACCCGGGCTCCTGGCCACTTTGTCACCTGAGGCGATCCTGTTCCATCAATGAGGAGGAGAATCCGTTCTTTGAAGAGAGAAGTGATTCCACGTTTGCTGACACTGGCTTCTCACTGCTGGTGGAGAACGGATGAGAACCTTGGGCCTGATGATCAGAACTGAGGTCAGATTAGTGGCCACGTTGTGTTAGCAAGATGCCTCCTCCCAGAACCAGGGAGGGCAGGGGTCACCGAGAGCACCCCCGGGCCCCCTGTGAGGAGGCCCCAGAGAGATGGGACTGGAATCACCCGGACACACGTCGCCTCATGGAGGATGCCTTCTTCCGTGATGAGGATTATATTCGCCAGGGGTCCGAGGAGTGCCAGAAATTCTGGGCCTTCTTTGAGCGCTTGCAGAGATTCCAGAGTCTCAAGACAGCCCGGAAGGAGGAGGAGAAAGACCCTGAGCCTTGCAAGCATAGCATCCCAGCCCTGGCTGACCTGCCGCGCACTTACGACCCACGTTACCGCATCAACCTCTCCATCCTTGGCCCTGACCCTTGGGGCTCTCGGGAGCTGGGCAGACGCCTACCCCCAGAGAGAGTGTCCGAGTTCCGTAGAGCCCTGTTGCACTACCTGGACTTTGGCCAGAAGCAGGCCTTCGGGCGCCTGGCCAAGCTGCAGCGGGAGCGGGTGGCGCTGCCCATCGCACAGTACAGGAAGCGCATCCTGCGGACGCTGAGGGAGCACCAGGTGGTGGTGGTGGCGGGTGACACGGGCTGCGGCAAGTCCACTCAGGTGCCCCAGTACGTGCTGGCTGCCGGCTTCAGTCACGTGGCGTGCACCCAGCCCCGGCGAATCGCCTGCATCTCCTTGGCCAAGCGTGTCGGCTTTGAGAGCCTCAGTCAGTACGGCTCACAGGTGAGTGGGCTGTGCAGGGCTCCTTTCCCAGTTACTGTTTGGGATGGAATTGACCCCCTCCCTTAATATGTGTTGCGAATCCTAACTGCAAATCAACCCCATTTGGGCATCGGGAGTACAGGGTGTGTTGAAGCCAATCTCTTCGGAGACGTGAAAAGAACAGATCGAGCAAGCAACCAAAGAGAGAGGAACAGCACTCAGGAACAGAAACTCAGGAGAGACAAGGACCTTCCTCCAGAGCCCACACAGAGAGAAAGCCTGTGCCCAGAGCCAGCGCCCTGAACTCGGTCTTCCAGCCTCCAATAAATGTCTGTCTGTTGAAGCCACCCCCATGTGGTATCGCTGTTATAATGGCACCAGAGAACTGAGACCGTTAACAAGCGCACCATAACAAAAATAGCACACGGGGGTGCCTTTAACGAACAGAAATTTACTCTCTCACAGTTCTGGAGGCTGAAAGGCCAAGGCTAAAAGTCTTGGCCGTGTCAACTCCTCCTGTCTCCTGGTTTCTGGTATTTGCCAGCGATCCTGCGCATTCTTTTGCTTGTAGATGGTCCTCACGTGTTTCCTGACTGCCCCTCGTGTGTCTGTGGGTCTGTTCTGGTCTTTATGTAACTCAGAGGTGATCAGTTTTAGGACCCTCAAACCTTCCTCTGGTGTGATCTCAGTTATCAGATACTGCGATAGAAATACCACAAGGGGGTGGCTTTAACAGACACATCTATTCTCGCAGAGTTTACCAAAAAGCAAACCAAACTCACTGCCATAGAATCAATTCCAACTCATAGTGACCCCATTTGGGTTTCCGAGGCAGTAAATCTTTATGGAAGTGGATTGCCCCATCTTCCTTCCAAGAAGCAACTGGTGGGTTTGAACCACCAACCTTCTGGGTAGCAGTCAGTCAAATGCCTTAGGCACCATGCTACCAGAGCTCCTTCTCTCACAGTTTGGGAGACTAGGAGTCTGAATTCAGGGTGCATCCCTGGGGAGAGCTTGCTCTCTCTGTGTCTCCTGGTCCTAGGAAGATCCCAGCACAGGGTCCCCAGGTCCATAGGACACACTCTGCTCCCCACTATTCTTTCTTGGTGCAAGTAGGTCCCCTTCTCTCTGCTCACTTCTCTCTCCTTTTATCTCTTGTAAGATCAAAGATGTTGTAGGCCACCTGTCTCCTGCAGAGCCACTGGTGGGTTTGAACTTACAACCTCTGGGTTGGCAGCTGAGCACTTAGCCACTGTGCAACCAGAGCTCCTTATTTACAGGTACAGGGTCAGGATTTCAGCACGTATTTTTGGGAGACAGTCTGTGACAGCTGGGGAGTAAGTTGCTCGCCCACACGGCATTGTCAGTAAAAGTGACAAAAGCACTTACCCGTTAACTCGGCACAGATTCTTCTAGAACTGTATATACTGGTTGGCTCGTATATGATCTGGATGACAAAGGTGCTATGTCACCCGGCATTGGCACTTTCATGCCAAAAAATTAGAAGTGTCATAAACGGTGTTTAGTCTCTTTCAAGCAACCACAAGAAAAGAATGAGGACACTTCCTGAGAAATTATTTCTGGAGTTGTAATCCTGGCACAGTGGTTAAAGTGTTTGGCTGCTAACCAGGAGGTCAGTGGTTCAAATCCACTAGCAGCTCCACGGGAGAAAGATACAGCAGTCTGCTTCTATCATCGGGGCGCTGTGAGTCAGAACAACTGGACATCAGTGGGTTTGGTTTGGGCCTTGCATCCATAAAGATTACAACCTCGGGAGTCCCATGGGGCAGTTCCAGTCTCCTGCAGGAGCACCGTGAGTCAGAATTGACTCGACAGCAGCAGGGAGATGACTAAGGCGCCCGCCTTGCTTTCGCCGCAGGTTGGCTACCAGATCCGCTTTGAGAGCACGCGTTCGGCGGCCACCAAGATCGTGTTCCTGACAGTGGGGCTGCTCCTGAGGCAGATCCAGCGGGAGCCCAGCCTGCCCCAGTACCAGGTCCTGATCGTGGACGAGGTCCACGAACGGCATCTGCACAATGACTTCCTCCTGGGCGTGCTCCAGCGTCTGCTGCCCCGGCGGCCAGACCTCAAGGTCATCCTCATGTCGGCCACCATCAACATCACACTCTTCTCCAGCTACTTCGGTGGCGCCCCTGTGGTACAGGTGCCCGGGAGACTCTTCCCCATCACGGTCAGTGCTTCTCTCTTTTTTTTTCAATAGTATTTTATTTTTGGTGAAAGTTCCAACAGCAGTTTAGGTTCCCATTCAACAATTTCTACCCAAGTTGTTCATTGACACTGTTTACATTCTTCACAATGAGTGAGTGTGCTCACGGTTTCCATTCTGGTAGTTCTGTTTCCGTTCATCTAGTCTCCCTCCTCCCTTACGTTCTCATCTTTGTTTCAAAGTAAACCTGAACTGTTTTGTCTTACATAGGTGATTTTTTTTTTTTCAATATTTTTCCTATATTCTTATTGTGGTTTGGGTGAAAGTTTACAGTTTACAGAGCAAATTCACTTTTCATATAGCAGTTCATACACATTTTGTCTCATGATGTTAATTGCAATTTCCCACATTGTAACAGCTCCCATCCTACTTCCCCCACATAGCTACCTCTTCCCTATGTCCTTCCCTTCCATGCACTCCTGCCCCCCCACCCGAGCTGTCTCCCTTTGCTTACACAGCCCTTCTATTCTCCCATGGTTCCACCAGGCTCTATTAGACCAGCAAACCTCGTCCCTTTATATTTTTTTAAAATGATTGTGAGTTTTTTCCACATTGTTCTCCCTCTCTATCCAGGATCTCCTACATAGATACCCCTTTGAGTGGTTGACAGTGGTAGCCAGGCACCATCTAGTTCTTCTGGTCTCATAGTCATATAGGCTGAGGACTGAATGGTGTACCAGTCACTTGGACTCATTGTTTCAATGCATCTTTGGTTTTTTTCATTCTTCTTTGCTCTGGACGAGGAGAGACCCATGATTGTATCTAGATGGCTGCTTGCAAGCTTCAAAAAAATATTTTATTGTGTCTTAGGTGAAAGTTTACACAGCAAATTAAGTTCCCGTTTAACAATTTTTGTGCCACTTGTTCCGTGCCATGGGTTACGGCTTTGACAGTGTGTCTGCATTCTCATTGTTTCCATTCTGCTTGTTCTGTGTCCATTGATCTAGCTTCCCTGCCCCTCTGCCTTCTCGTCTGTGCCCTTGGGTAAATGCTGACCATTTGATCTCACGTAGGTGCTGTTTTAAAGGAGCACAGTGCTGACGGGTGATGTGCGTTATTCTGTGAGCCAGTTAGTTAGCTAGAAGGTGACCTCAGGGCTTAGTTTTGGTTCAAGGTTTGAGGAGTCTCTCAGGGTAATAGTCTCAGGGACCCTCTGTTTCAACCAGCCCAGCAGGTCAGTTTTTTTCCCATCTTTTTTTAAAAAAGCTTTCATTTTCTGAGCATTTACAACGTGTGAGGTAGAACGTTAAGTGCTTGCTAGAGTACAAACTAAGCTGCTGTAACAAAACCAAAAAATACCCAAACCCGTGACTGTTGAGTCAGTTCCAGCTCACAGTGACCCCTTCCGTGTCTGTCAGGATAAAACTGTTCACTGGGTTTGCAGTACAGTGACTTTTCAGAGCAGATTGCCAGGCCTTTCTTCCAGGGCACCTCTGAGTGGACTGGAGCCTCCAGTCTCCTGGTCAGCAGCCGAACGCGTCACGCATTTGCACCACCCAGGTGCCATCCCAAAGAGACCCTAAATGTAAAGGTTCAAACAAGACAAAAGTTTATTTCTCCTTTGTGACAGTCTGGCTGGTCTGGGCTGGTGGACAGCTCTGCTCCACGTGGCCATTCAGGGACCCAGGAGCCGCCTCGCTCATTGTTCTGCTCTCTCATTGGGCAGACCTTCTCAAGCTCAGCACGACTGCCACTTGGGGCCAGATCGTTCTTAGTGTGTGTATGGGGGGCTGTCCTGTGCACTGTAGGCTATTTACCAGCGCCCCTGATCTCTGCCCAGTAGGTACTAGTAGCACCCTCTTCTGCCCGATTCTGATAGCTGAAAACACCTCCAGAGGTTGGCACATGTACTCTGGGTTCCAAAACCGCCCCTTATTGGGAACCACGAGGGGGCCGAGATGGCACTCTCCACGCGGCTCTGTCTGGCATGGGTTTTTTGTTAACTACTTCCTCCTCCTGGGCCTCTGAGCCCAGAAGTGGTGACAGCTCTGGCGTTTGAGCACCAGAGAACCACTCCATCCCTTGTGGTTTCTTATCTGAAATGCCCAGCAGTTGTTCTAAGCAGCCAGGCCTGCGCAGGTAAACCCCACATGCAGTTCTCTGAAACACACAATGTCGCCACGAGTCCTAGTCCACTCAATGGCAGTGGATTTGGTGCTTTTTTTGAGTCCTGACTTCACCACTTAAAAATGTGTTGGTTTTGAAGTGTTCATATTCTAAACATAGTTGTCAGTTGTTGGGTGCTATTGACTTGGTTCTGAGTCATAGGGACCCAGCGTACAGCAGAATGAACCACTGCCCGGCCCGGCACCACCCTCACAGTCCTTGCTGTTCTTGAGCCCGTTGTTGTAGCCACTGTGTCTGTCCGTCTCATCAGGGGTCTTCCTCTTTCTCACTGACCCTCTTCCAAACATGATCTCCTTCTCCAGGGACTAGTCCTTCCTGATTTTTTGGGGACATGCTTCTCGTACTTTGGGGACCAAAGTATGAGAGATGAGGTCTTGCCATCCTCGCTTCTAAGGAGCATTCTGCCTGTACTTCTCCCAGGAAGATCTGTCCATTCCCCTGGCAGTCTGTGGTATGTTCAGTATTCTTCGCCAGCACCATACTTCAAAGGCATTAATTCTTCAGTCTTCCTTATTCATTGTCCAGCTTTTGCATGCTTATGAGGCGATTGACTATACCATGGGATGGTCAGGCATACCTTAGTCCTCAAGGTGACATCTTTGCTTTTTGACACTTTCAAACACTGATTAGCTGATAGACTTGGCTTTGAGTCCATCACCATCAGTTCTTGGCAGTTCCAAACACAGGGAGGCACACGTACCATAAATGTAGAGCTCAGTGACTTTTCACAAATTAAATACACGTAGCCAGCACCTTGACAGTGTTTCATTCCTAACAACAGCCCCCAGCCCCCAAGGAGCCCTGGTGGCACAACAGCTAAGTGCTCAGCTGCTAACCAAAAAGTTGATGACTTCAGCCCCCCCGGGGGCTCTGTGGGAGAAAGACCTGGCAACCTGCACCCATAGGGACTGCAGCCTAGGAAACCCAGGGAGGCCACCCCATGAGTTCAGATTGACCTGATGGCATCTGACAATAACAGCCAACAGCCGGATGGAAAAAAAAATCGCACATCACCAGACAGGCAACACTTACTTTAAAACAAAGATGAGAATGTCGGGGAGGGAGACTAGATGAATGGAAATGGAACAACCAAAACAGAAATCATGCCAAGGATGGAAGCAATGTCACTGAACAATCTGTGTAGAAATTGTTGAGTGGGAACCTAGACTTATGTAAACCTTCACCAGAAACACAATAAAATATTATTTAAAAAAATCAAACGTTACCAGCACCCCAGAAGCCCCCTTGTGCCCCCACGCAGTTACTTTTATACACTTAGTTCTGTGGTGCTGCTATAAAAGATACACCACAAGGGAGTGGCTTTAACAAACAGAAATTTATTTTCTCACAGTTTAGGAGGCTGGAAGTCTGAGTTCAGGATGCTGGCTCTAGGCGAAGGCTTTATCTCTCTGTTGCCTCTGGGGAAAGGTCATTGTTTCTTTATCTTCTGTTTCCTGGTTCTTTGGAGAGGTCCTTGTGGCTTGGCATCTCTCTTCCCCCATCTTTGCTTGCTTCATCTCCTTTTATATCTTGTAAGAGATTGACTTAAGGCACACCCCACACAGTCCTGCCCCATTCACATAACAGGACAACGCATTCCCAGATGGGATTGTCACCACAGGTTAGGATTTACAGCATGTATTTTTTGGGGACATGCTTCAATCAGTCACACTGTCCTCTGGTCCTTCCTGCTCTAAGGAGCTAATTTGAATGTTCCATGCATTTCCTGAAAGATCTGTGTCTTCCCTTTCAGCCTGCCATCTTCCCCTATAGGACCTTTAACTCTGAGCACCCCAGTGCACTGAGCCAGAGGTGACGGGGTGTGCCCCCGCTGGTGGTGGGGGGCTGTCTCATCACAGGTTGTGTACCAGCCGCTGGAGGCGGAGCCAACCACAGCCAGGCCAGAGAAGCTGGACCCGCAGCCGTTCCTGAGGGTGCTGGAGGCCATTGACAAGAAGTACCCACCCGAGGAGCGGGGCGACCTCCTCGTCTTCCTCAGTGGTGTGGCAGAGATCAGCGCTGTGCTGGAGGCCGCCCAGACCTACGCCAGCCACACGCAGCGCTGGGTGGTCCTGCCACTGCACAGCACCCTCGCTGTGGCTGACCAGGACAAGGTACCCCATGAGGCCACGCAGAGCGTGGCAGGCAGGTGTCTCACTGTGTAGGCCAGAGAAGGGGAAGGGGGCAGGGTGTCTACGTGCAGGACTGACACGACTTCACAAGGTAGGACAGTGGGCCTGCAGAGATGGGTCCTCTCACCTCGTTGGGGTGGGAGCCTGTACAGGGAGAACCTCCTGGTGAGCTAGAAGCACTGGAGCTGGGCTGTAAGGGCAAAGAGCATTTAGATGAGGGGATGAGGGAGGAAGGCATTCCAGGTGAGTGTGTCAGGGGTGGGCATCCTGAGCATAACCATTGTTGTTGGGTGCTTTTAAATAGATTCCGACTCATGACAACCCCATGTGACAGGGAAGAACTGCTCCATAGGGTTTTCTGGGCAGGAGCTCTGGTGGTGCAGTGCCTAAGGCACTTGACTGCTAACCAGAAGGCTGGCGGTTCAAACCCACCAGCCACTCCTCGGAAGGAAGGTTGGGCAATGTACTTCCAAAGTGATATGGCCTCAGAAACCCAAGGAGGGGTCGCTATGAGTAGGGTCCCACTCGACAGCACAT
The DNA here is from genome assembly GCF_000298275.1 of Orycteropus afer afer. NCBI lineage: Eukaryota > Metazoa > Chordata > Mammalia > Tubulidentata > Orycteropodidae > Orycteropus > Orycteropus afer. The sequence continues at coordinate 2,172,684 of NW_006921686.1, read as the reverse complement.
GACAACAATAACAATCTTCGTGGGAGATCACCGGGTCTTTCTCCTTTGGAGCTCCCGGGTGGATTTGAATCACCAACCTTTCAGTTAGCACCCGAGGGCCTCCTGAGTGAGGGTGTGGGTCCAGGAGTATGTGCGTTGAGTGTGGGGGCTATTGAAAGACCTCCCTGGCTGGAACTGAAGGCTGGGAAAGATATAAGGAGAAAGGCCTTTGAGCCACTGTATTAGTTATTTATTGCTGTGTGACAAGTTACCCCAAGACTTTGCAGCTTGGAACAACAGTAAACTTTTATTCTCTTACATAGTTACTGTGGATTGGGGATCTGGGAACAGCTTAGCTGTGTGGTTCTGGCTCAGAGTCTCTCGTGGGGTTGCAGTCAGATGTCAGCTGGGGCTGTGCTTGTCTGAAGGCTGGACTGGGGCTGGAGGGTCCTCTTCTGCGATGGCTGGTGGACGACGCTGGCTGTTGGCTGAGGCCTCAGTGAGTCTCTTTGGGCTGCTTGAGTGTCCTCATAACATGGTGGCTGGTTCTCCCCAAGAGACCGGGAGATCTTCATGATCTGGCCTTTATGATCCAGTCCTCCTCTCATTTTTGCAGTCTCTCACTAGTCATCAGTCTGCCTGGATGTCAATTCCAGGAGGCAGGAATCACTGGGGAGCACTTGGAGGCTGACTCCCATCGTCACCTTGGGTAGAATCCCTTCAGGTCCCACCCACTGGTTTACTGATGGAAGAAACACCTCTGAGCGCCTCTTTACTACCTCCCCTGGAGCCGGGGGCACTGGGACTCAGTGGGGGCAAGACACAGTCTCTGCTTTCCATTGCTGCTGGCCTGTTGGTGTAGACGAACAAGAATAAACAGTTTTACAAACTGTTGGGGAAGGCACCCAGAGTCTTGGTGGATTCAGGGAAGGCTTCCTGGAGGAGGAGATTTTCAGAGCTGAGATCTGCGAAAGCCAGAGCCTACGAAGGAGGCAAGAGAAGAGTGTTCCAGAGTACATGTACCGAGCACGTCCAGTGTGCTGGCCAGGGCTCTGCCCTGTGCATACGTCTCGGTTTAATCCTCACACGTTCCTTGTCTGGGAGGGCTTGCTGTTATCCCATTTGGCAGGTGGGGAAATGAGGCTTAGGCTAATACTGGCACTTGTGCGAACTCACCCAGCTACGTAGTGGCAGAGCTGGGCTTTGAACCTGCTCTCTGAGTTCAGGTAGTTTGGCACCAGAGCCCATGCTCTGAGCCAGAGATGGGCAGACTTTTTATAAAGGGCCAGGGTGAATATTTTCGACCTTGCAGACCACAGGGCCTCTCTGTTAAGGAGCCCTAGTTACACAGTGGTTAAGCACTTGGCTGCTAGTTGGAAGGTTGGTGGTTTGAACCTGCCAGCTGCTTCATAGGGGAAAGATGAGGCAGTCTGCTTCCATAAAGATTACAGACTTGGAAACCCTGTGGGGTAGTCCTACTCTCACATGGGATTACTGTGGGTTGGGATGGACTCAGTGGCACACAACAGTAACAGCATCTCAGTTGTAACTGTTCAGTTCTGCTCTTACAGCACAGGAGCAGGCATTGGCTGCAGATGAGCATGACTGTGTTCTAATAAAACTTTATTTACAAACAGCAGGATTGGCCCCCAGAGGCCTTAGTTTGCCAACATGTGCTCTTAACCACCATGCTTGAGTATCTTTAGGGCTCAGGGAGGGATTTGTGCAAAGGGCCTGGGGTGAGAAGATGATGGGTAACTGGGAAACTACAGGCAGTGTGGCTGGGTTCAGATTTTCCCAGAAGGGGTTGCCTGGAGAGAAGGACTGGGAGGTGGGCTGGGCTGGACCACAGAGGGCCTAGAGGACCAGTGAAGATCAGGGCTTTGTCCCCATGGGCACTGGGGGGCCACGGGAGGGGTGTTGAGCAGTGGAGGGGCAGTGTCAGGTTTGTGCTGAAGGGTGGAGGGGTGAGACTGGAGACCAGAGACCTGGGAGGAGGCTGGGGCAGGACCCTCCAAGGCAGCGGCCCGGACCAGGGTGGGGCCGTGGGAACAGGGAGGAGGGGACGAGTTCATGAGATGGCCACGATGTTCCAGTGTGGCTGTGGGGTGAGTGGAGGGAGGGCCCAGGACAGCCCAGGTCGCTGGCCCAGGTGGTGGTGGGTGGGTGGTGGCCACCCCTGAGATGGGGAGGAATGGGTTCAGGGGACAAAAACGAGGCTGTTGTACACACATGGATGTGAGGTGCCCAAGCGACATCTAGGACGCCACCAGGAGGCCCACACACACAGATCAGTGAAGTCTCTGATGCCACCCCTCACTGTCCTGCAGGTATTTGACGTGGCGCCCCCTGGAGTCCGAAAGTGCATCCTCTCCACCAACATTGCAGAGACCTCAGTCACCATCGATGGCATCCGCTTTGTAGTGGATTCTGGTAAGGGCTCCCCTGGCTCCCAGCCCATGGGCCAGAAAGGAGTGCAGGGGCTGAAAATGTTCCAGACCGAAGCAGGAAGTAGGTGGCTCTGGGGCTGTGGACCAGTGGTGCCGTTTCATCTTTCTCAAACATTCCAAGCTCACACCTGCCCTAGGGCCTCGGTCCTTACCTGTCTTTCTGCCGAGCAGGAGCTGTCTCTCTGTGGACACCCCCAAGCTTGCACCATCCCCTTTGGGCACCTGCTTCAGGGTCTCCCTGCCGAGGTGCCCCCCTCTCTGCTCTCGGTGTCGGTCCCCCTTCTCCGGCCACTCTCCTCCCCGGGATGCTTTCTGTCTCCCCGACCAGAATGCAAGTCTGCGTGGCATCCTGGTTGGGAGACTCTGGTACCAGCCTGGCTGGGTGCATTGCTAGGTGTAGACGGGGTCATGGTGCTGACACTCTCTGTGCCTCGGTTTGCTCATCTGCGAAGCGGGGATGACAGCAGTGCTGCCCTGGGGCTGTAAGGGCTACATGGAGAGCACACTGGGGTGCAGAGCCAGCACTCAGTAAATGTGAAAACCAGCTGCCATCGCATCTCTGACTCCTGGTGGCCCTGTGGGTGTCAGGGTAGAACTGTGTTCTGGGGTCTTCAGGGGCTGAGTTTTGGGACGTAGATGGCCAGGCCTTTCTCCCATGACTGCTCTGGGTGCACTGAACCAGCAGACATGGGTTAGCACCAAGCGCATTAACTGT
>NW_006921686.1:2164424-2165910 GCF_000298275.1 Orycteropus afer afer | reverse complement strand
TGGCTCCATCATCTCCTGGGGCCCTTTCATCTTCCGAGTCTGGCCAGCAGAGCAGGGACGAGCAGGAAGTGGGTAGAGGAGGGTTTTGCACCATCTACTTCCCTTCCTGTCACCTTCCCTGGTTGGCGCTCAGTACCTGGCCACACCCAGTCGCAAGGGAGGCTGGGAAGGTGTCATCAGTGTTGAGTGCCCAGCCACACTCAATCGCAAGGGAGGCTGGGAAGGTATGGTCTCTGTGCAGAGAGGAAGTGAGAACACAGTGGCTTGAACACTGAAGAGGCCTGGTTTCACGTAACAGGAAGTCCCGAGGCACAGAGGCTCCAGACTTGGTCATTATAGTGGGTCAGTGATGTCATGACAGACCCCGTTCTTCCTGTCTTTTAAGCCTCTGTGGACCAACAGCTGTCCTGATAATGGTAATAGATAAAACTGATCATGGTTCTAAAATTAAAAAAAAAACCAAAACCCTGATGTACTGTGTACCGTATTTTTACACAAATAATGTACATGTTACATGTTTTTTTGCCCACCATGCAACCCACCTGCTATGCATTGTGCTGTACTTCATATGTGTGCACATTATTCTTGTGAGCACATTATTTATGAAAAATGCAGTACAATGGACCAAGCACTGTTCTGTTTGTCTTATGAACATTAACTCTTTCATCTCCACAAAAACTCCATGGGGTAGGTAATTCTATCACCCCAATTTATGGATGAAGGAACCTGCGGCACAGAGAGGTCATTTGCCTAAGGTTACACAGCTGGCCAGTGGCAGAGCCAGGGTTCCAGCTGAGGCCGTGGGGCTCCTGAGCTAGCCTCTTGATGTCACCTGGCATAGCTTGCTTCCTCCTTGACCATCCAGAGGCAGAATGAATGAACTTCTCCTCCTTGTGGGTTTCATTGTTAAGGCCGTGGCATCCTTTCCTGGAAGCCCCCGGCTCATCTCCCTTCCTGTCTCATTGGCAGAACTGGCTTATTTGGCCAGAGCGTCAAGGTGGAAGGGTGGTTTCATTAGTATCAAGTGACCTCTTCAACAATGCCAGGAGTCCGCAGGGAGGAAGGTGGTAGTTGCCAGGTGGATGGCCAGAGCTCCTGGAGCCTTCTGGGTCGTGGCTGGGTGCGCAGATCACCTCAATGGGTGGCCTAGTTACCAAGTGCTGCTCAAACAGAAATATCACAAGGGGGTGGCTTTCATGAACAGAAATAAATTTGGTCGTGGTTTAGGAGGCTAGAAGTCCGAGTCAGGGCGGCGTCTCTAGGGAAGGCCGCCTGTGCTCTGGGGGAGACCCTCGTCTCGTTCCAGCTTCTCTCTCTGATTCCCTGCTCATCTTCCCACGGCATCAGTCGTTCTCCGTCTGGGCTGGGTGCACCTGTGGCCAGCCTGCTCCTTCAGACAGCAACACCTGTGAGAGCCGGAACTCAGCAGAGGCCCTGCTCCCAGGTCTCGCAAGTTTTCCGCCTTTGACAGGGTGCAGTCCGACCA
>NW_006921686.1:2159813-2163604 GCF_000298275.1 Orycteropus afer afer | reverse complement strand
CTAGATGCAACGATGGGTCTCTCCTCATCCAGAGCAAAGAAGAATGAAGAAAACCAAAGATTCATGGAAAGAATTAGTCCTAGCGACTGGTACACCATGGGATCTGCAACCTGTACGACTTTGAGACCAGAACTAGATGGTACCGGGCTACCACTGTCAACCCCTTGTATGGGGATCTCTGTAGGAGATCCTGGATAGAGAGGGAGAACAATGTGGAACAAAACTCAAAATCATTTGGGGAAAAAAAAAGGGGGACCAAGTTTGTTGGTCTAATAGAGCTGACACAGTGGACCGGGCAGTATTTTGTTCTGTTGTATACAGGGTTGCCGTGAGTCAGCATTGACTCAACGGCACATAACAGCAACTAACCACTTTCCTAAGCGTGATGTCTTTCTCCAGGGACTGGTCCCTCCTGATAACAGACGAAGTCTCAGCATCCTCACTTCTCAGACGCATTCTGGCTTCTTCCAAGGCACATTTGCTTGTTCTCCACAGGTGTAGGCATTTACAACACACATTTTGGGGGGTGCAGTTCAGCCCATAACAGTGGGAGATGCAGGCAGAGCCCTTGATTCTTTGAGCTTCCTTCTCACCCTCACAGCCTGGAAACCGCTAGGCCAGCCTTCCCTTCATCCAGCTGCCAAGTGGCTATTGTTGGCTCACGCCAGGCCAGAGCCCTGATGGGTTCCCACTGTCACTTCATTCGCCCCACAACCCACTGCCCCTCTCGGCCTCTGAATAAATTGGGATTCCTTTGGTTGCAAGTGAAGGAAAAACCCAAGTCACACTACCTTAAACAGAAAAGGGGGCTTTATTCATTTGTGTAGCCACTGGGATGGTGGGGGGCTCCAGCTTAGGAATGATTTGGGAATTTCTCTGTCTGTGGTGGGTGGGCTAGTTTCCAGGCCACATGTGACTAGAGAGGATGCTGTAACTCCTCTCCCTCAGCTCCAATGAGAAAAGTCCCAGGGAAGGACTCTGATTGGTCCATCTCAGGTCACATGTTCACCTTGTAGTCAGTTGCCGTGACTAGCCGCTAAGGAACCATGAGTGATCCAGCCTAGATCATGCGTTTGCTCCTGCATGTCCAGGAGTGGGGAGCAGGAGTGCTGGGCAGACAGACAGACAGACCATGGCTCCTCTTCCACGCCGTGTGTGATGGGCTAGTCCCTCCCAGCCTTGACATCTGTGGTTTTAATTATCACAGGGTTGTGACCCTGAGCCCCCTCAGCTCCCCCCAGGGTCTCAGATATACCCTGTTGTCATTTCAGATGAAGAGCATGGACGTGGGGGATCCCCGAACCTTCCCCTTCATCGAGCCCCCACCCGCAGCCAGCCTGGAAACGGCCATCCTCTACCTCCGGGACCAGGGGGCCCTGGACAGCACGGAGTCCCTCACCCCCATCGGGTCCCTGCTGGCCCAGCTGCCTGTGGACGTGGTGATTGGTGAGGAGCCCCTCGGGGCGTCATGTCGGCCCCTGGGATTGGGTGCGGGATGCACTTACTTCTCTGGGCCCTGTCCATTCGTTCACATATAATTTGTGAGCACCGTTCCAGGTGCTGGGAGTGCAGCAACTAAAACAGACACAAGTCCCTGCCGTCAGGGGAGCGGCATCCTAGTGGGACCAAAACCCAATCCACTGCCGTCGAGTCAGCTCGGACCCATGGCAGCCTCACACGTGTCGGAGTAGACGTGCTCTGTAGGGTTTTCAGTGGTGGGTTATTTAAAGTAGATTGCCAGGCCTTTCTTCCAAGGTGTCTCTGGGTGGACTAGAACTGCCAACCTTTCACTGAGAAGCTGGGCACGTTAGTTGTTTGCACTACCCCAGGACTCCTCTAGTGGGGAAGACCAGTGATAAGTAAGAAGACAAACAAGCAGCCTAGTGGCACTGCAGTTAAAACACTCAGCTGCTAACCGAAAGGTTGATGGTTTGCACCCACCAGCCGCTCTGCAGAAAAAGATAAGGCTTCCGTGTAGATTGACAGCACTGGAGACCCTGTGGTGCAGTTCCACCCTGCCCTCTAGGGGCGCTGTGAGTCGGAATTTATTCCACAGTAGTGGGTGTGGTTTGGGCTTTGCTTCTGTAAAGACTGACAGCCTTGGAGACCCTATGGGGCAGTTCCACTCTGTCCTCTAGGGGCGCTGTGGGTCAGAATGGACTCCACAGCAGTGGGTGTGGTTTGGGCTTTGCTTCTGTGAAGATTGACAGCCTTGGAGACCCTGTGGTGCAGTTCCACCCTGTCCTCTAGGGACGCTGTGAGTCGGAATTTATTCCACAGCAGTGGGTTTGGTTTGGGCTTTGCTTCTGTGCAGATTGACAGCCTTGGAAACCCTGTGGGTGCAGTTCCACTCTGTCCTCTAGGGGCGCTGTGAGCTGGCATGGACTCATAGGTAATGGGTCGGTGGTGATAAGTGCCACAGAAGAAAATAAAGCAGGTGAGGGAAATCAGAAGTACTGGGTGGGGGGGCATTTGTAGTAGGGGCACTGGGTTCGAACTGCCAGACCTCTGGTTAGCAGCCAAGTGCTTTAAGCACTGTGCCACCAGAGCCGTGCCCACACCACTGTTCTGTTGGTGCTGGCTGCCCTTCCCTGGCCCTGGCCCACGTGTTGCACAGCAGCTCTGCTCCACGGGCTGGGGTCGGCTTTGCTCCGCACGGGAGCACGTCACAGGACCTTGCTTCTGCAGAGCCACTGGGTGGGCTCACAGCCCTCCTACAGGTGCGCAAACTACTTACACCCCCGGGTCCTGCTCCCACAGTGAAACCTGTGACGGCCGGAACCTGTGTCGGGTGGAATCCGGTCAGGAAAGGAAAGCTCACGGGGTGCTTGGGAGGTGGGATTCCTTGTAGAGAGCGACTGCAAAGTGGTCAGCGCCCGGCAAAGGCAGAAAACTTGTGAAACCGGAAGAACAAGGCAGTCTGGTCGTGCTCCCGCTCTCAGGTTTCACTGTACGGAGTAACATTAAGACAGTCTCCCCGACTTGGATTCCTCAGGACCCCCAAACTCAGGAGCCGGGGTCTTCTGCAGTTCAGCCTTCCCCACACGCCCTCTGCCTGGCCCGCCCAGCCCTCCCCGGTGCTGCTTTTGCAGGGTGACGATGTCACTACGTGTCACACCGCCCTGCCGTGGCCCTTGCTGACTCAGGCTTGCTCCGCCTCGAGCCAGTCCCCTTCCATCGGTGATCCACAGCCCCCAGAACACCCCCCAGTGGCGTGGTTGCCCTAGCACTGCTCCCGGGCATGGGGCTCACTTGAACCCTCTGCCTGTGTGGATACTGAGAAGGGCCCCCAGCACTGCAGCACACCACGGCCTCCGTGAGGGCAGCTGGAGACTGCGACTCAGAGGCTTGCTAGAGCGATATGATGCTTTCCTACTGGGTTGGTCTGGAAGTCCCTGGGTGGCACCACAGTTAAGTGTTTGACTACCAGCCGAAGGGTTGGCCGTTTGAACCCACCCAGAGGGCCTCAGAAGAAAGGCCTGGCAGTCGGCTCCCGAAAGGTCACAGCCCTGACAACCCTCTGGAGCGGTTCTCTGCACGATGGGGTGCCATGAGTCAAACGACTTGACAGCAACTGACGGAAAGCAGGAAGCAGGCAGAGCTCACAGAATCGAGTCTGAGGAGGCGGCCTTCACTGAGCTAGTGCCACGTGCTCTAGGTCCTGCCCCTCACCTGGTGACGGCTGGGACTCCAGTCACCCCCACTGTGCAGACCAGGAAACCCAGGCTCAGCCGGGGGAGGTGACATAAGTGCAAGAGGCCAGAGCAAGCCAGCAGTGGAGCCTGGCTCTG